>NC_089253.1:13181534-13513676 GCF_963930625.1 Muntiacus reevesi | reverse complement strand
ACCAGCTGAGCTACCCTGCAACGCCTGAGACCTGGGTTAGATCCCTGGGTTGGGAAGATCCCTTGGAGAAAGAAATGACTACCCACTCCAGCATTCTGGTCTGGAGAGTTCCGTGAATTGTATAGTCCATGGGGTTGCAGAGTCGGACATGACTGAGTGACTTTCACTTTCATTTGGAAGACAATTGGCAGTTGTTTACAAAGCTTAATATCGTCTAACCATATAATTCAGAAATCATGTCCCTAGGTATTTACCCAAACACATTTAAAACTATATTCATACAATGTTTATTATAGCTCTATCCGTACATTGGAAACTGGAGGCAAACAAAATGTACTTCACAGGTGAACAGGTAAACGAACTATGGCATATCTATACAATGGGATCTATTCAGTGATTAAAATAAATGACTAAGAAGCCATAAAAAGACATGGAGAAAACTTAAATCTATATTGCTAAGTGAGAGAAGCCAGTCTGAAAAGGCTGCTTACCACAAAGTTGAATTCATACCACCATTCATTTTTAATACCTATGAACTATACAGCCCAAAGGAAAGGCCTTAACTTAGGCAAATTTTTAAAAAGTCATTTAGGAGGTCAAGATATCCCAGGATAAAATTGATAATGTGAAAACTATCTAAATGAATTTTTTAAAATTGTGAAACAACCTCACTGAAGGGGATAAAGTAAACATTGCTGTTCCAACTACTTTTGGAAAAGAATCTATAAGACTAAAGGCAAACAAAGTACTCTAGTGGATAAAGCTATTTTCCAAGCAAATATTGATTAATAATTATTTTTAAGAATTTTAATTATTTATATTTTTTGGCTTCGTTGTGTCTTAGTTGCTGTGTGTGGGATTTTTCTAGTTGCGGCAAATGGGGGCTACTCCCTAGGTACAGTGTGCAGGCTTCTCCTTGGAGTGGCTTCTCTTATTGCAGATCATGGACCCTAAGCATGTGGTGTGGGCTTTAGTAGTTGTAGGAACCAGGCTCAGTAGTTTTTCTAAAACTAAAAGGTTATTTGGCAATACAGCAATGGAGCCTGTTGTACTATGGAAATGCAGTGTATAGTAATTTAGTGGCAAGATCCCTGGACTAGGAGTGAGGAGACTTGTGGAGTTATCCCTCTCATGCAGTGATTTCTCTGTGTAACCTTGACCATGTCACTTAACATCTCTGGGCTTTTGATTTCTCACCTGCAAAAATATGAGTTTTGTAATAAAAGGTTTCTCTTCTTTTTAAATTATGTTTCTAATCTACCAACTCAGTTCAATAAACCTTTATACTACTTGTTTTGATTTTTTCAAGAGGATTTGTGTCAGGAAGAAAATTCCATTACCTCTGTTTCATATGTAGGGTTCTTTTTCTATATATAAATAATATACAATGACAGGGCAATTTCAACCCGATTTCACTGTTTCTAAAAGTGTTCATAGGAACCCAAAATGTGAAGCATGTTACCAGCTGGACATCTTTAAATAATTTTTATTTCTTTAATACCCTTTAAAAATTGTTATTCTTGGTAAATTTGTGACAATAGGTCATGGAGCCTTCAATTACTCTGAAAGATAGCTTTACAAGTATAATTTTATTATATATCCAAATTAAGAGGTTTTTAACAAATTTATTTTATATTTGATATTCACAACACAGTAACCATCATTTTGTAGAGAAGAAAATGGAAGCAGAGAATGGCTCTATAACTATGAATCAGTTCACAGCAAGTGAGAGGTACAGTTCTAATCAGGCCTCAGGCTCCTTACTCCAAGTGGGGAGATATAATAATTCTATTCAGATCACAAAATTCCAGTTAGCATAAGACTTGGCACGTGGTGGGGGCTCAAAAATATTTGTAGCATAAATAATTGATGCCACTTCTCTTCCCATTTAGGATATGGGCAAGTAGAAAGGAATATTCCTCCCAAAGGAGGAATGATGGAAAAGCCAGACAATGTACAAAATCGTTGTTTTAAGTCATCAGAGATCTGAGATTATAAGACAGCCAGGGTTCTAAAATATGGCAGTTCTCTTTGAGGACAGACAAGACCCACAAACTGATTTTGTCTTCAGTGGAACTTGAAAAGATGGCAGTCATAAAAGGAGTAAGAAGAACATTGAAATTTAAACAAATTCCTGAAGTGCCAGTGCTGGCTTAGTGTGCCAGTTCAGAATCCCTAGAGCCCCAGACAGACTGCATCCTCTCAACATTTCCTTTTCATGGATCTCCAAAAACGCTCACCGAAAAAGATTGGAAGAAAAGAGGTGTGAGAAGGTCCCCCTCAGGTGCAGAGGATCAGCACACTGCCAGTTCCTGTGTTCCTCCTCTCTCATACTTCACAAGCTTCTCAACCCGATTTAAGAACATCTGCAAAAATCCGACAGCTTACATCACACTTAATGGACAAAGACTGAATCCTTCCTCCTACAATTAGGGATAAAGCCAGGATGTCTACTCCTTAAACCTTTGTTCAACATTGTACTGGGCTCCTAGCAAGAAAAAGTAATATAATACAGGAGGACTGGAAAGAAATAAGTAAAGCTGTCTTTCTCTGAAGTTCACATGACCCCATCTACATAATTAATACTAAAATATTTTCAAAGATACAACAAATGTTATCAATGTTTCAGAACACACTTTATTTCTATACTACTAATCAATTATTGGAAATTAATTTAAAAAACACCATTTACCTAAGTGCAGGTAAAGGCTTTTAAATTAAGATTCAAAATCCAGATGCAATACAGTTAAATACTGATACTTTTGACACAGTAAAAATTTAAAAATAAAAACTTTTGTGGTTTAAAACAAAATTAAAACACAATTAACATCTACAACATATTTCTAATATGTATCACATGTTAAAATCTAATAACACTAGTATATAAACTAAGGAAATATTACAGATACAATAGAAAAATTGGCAAAAACACATGATCAGACATTAAAGGGGTATAAAAGTGAATTTTAATATTTTATAATCTCTCTGGCAAGTAGGCAAATGCAAATAAAATTAGACTAAAATGTAATTTTTTTCTACTTAGATTGTTAAAATTTTAAAAGTGGTGAATGGTGAAATGGGTGCTCTTATGCATGGCTAAGAATAACGCAAACTGCACAAAGGCCATGGAGTGATAAAAACAAGCTTACATGTACATTTTTAACAAAAATATAGTTTTAATTTTTAAATTGTTCTATAATGACTGAATAATTGTGAAGATAGTACAGGTTTTACATACTCAAATGCAGGTTCCCAGATTATTAGTAGGTGTCATTATTGTGGTGCATTTATCACAAATAATGAAGCAATTTCTGACTCTTTACAACTCCATGGACTATACAGTCCGTGGAATTCTCCAGGCCAGAATACTGGAGTGGGTAGCCATTCCCTTCTCCAGGGGATCTTCCCAACCCTGGGATCGAACCCAGGTCTCCTGCATTGCAGGTGGATTCTTTACCAGCTAAGCCACCAGGGAAGATTCTGTAGGCTGTGACAGTTTCATAGATTTTCCTTGTTTTTGATAACCTTGACAATTTTGAAGATACCAGTCAGGAATTTATTAACTGTCTCTCAATTGAGATTTGTCTGATGTCATGTCATGATTAGAGTGGAGTTATGGGTTTAGGGTGAAGGTCACAGAAATAAAGTGTTATTCTTATCATATACATCAAGGGTGTATACTGTCAACATGACTTATGACCATTGATGTTAGTCTGGATCACCTGGCTGAAGTAGCATTTTTCAGATCTCACCCAAGTATGGTACCTCTTTTCCTCTCTCTGTATTGTACACTTTGAAAGTCTTCATGTACAGCATACATGTAGGAGTGGTGAGTTATAGTCCACTTCCTAAAAAAACAGAATAAAATTAATAGAACTTTTCTGAAAAGTTGTGTCTCATTCTCCTACTTTTATTTATTTATTCAATCATTTATTTACATTAGTATGGACTAATGGATGTTTATTTTACACTTTGAGTTATATCCAATGCTACTTTCTATTGTTGCTTAAAGTTTCTCCTCCATGGTCATTAGGAACTGTTATATTAGGAAATTTTACTCTTAACTAGTTTCTGAGTTCCTTTGAAATATTCCATCATAGTGTGTGTGTGTGTGTGTGTTGAGAAGTTCCTTATTTTGCTTTAGGCTCATCCCGTGTATTCCTTTCCCCAGTCTTAGAGTCAGCCACTTCTCCAAGGAGCCCTGTCTGTTTTTATTGGAGAATGATGTCAGAAACTAAGATCATAGTATTATATGTCTTTAACTTTGCCTGGAGCACCATTACTTCTAGGCACCACCAGTTGAAAGAATAAGTAAATATTTGTGTATATTTATACATGTGTATCCTTACATTCACACATCTATAAATATTTATGTGATGAACTACATCTGTATTGAGCTAAAATGTAAGTTCACACTGACACCTCCATCTCGAATCCATTATGGCATAGTCACTCTAGCCTTCTCCCCTTCCTTATCTATAAAAATGGTTGCTCTCAAACTGCGAACTTTTGCTGCCAGAATCCACCATGTTCTTACTTAATTTTTTATTTCAGTATAATAATTCCAAATGGTTAACACATACCCCTCCGGGTAAATTTCAGTAACTGGAGTACAGTCTTGACGTACAGTTCCTTTTGCTTTTAGTTTTACAGAGTCTTTTCATTGCCAATGTAATTGGACAACATCTTTTCCTCCATCCACTTAAATTCTTCATGCATTTACAATTCATTTAGATTTTTCTGTCACCTTCTGTATCACATTTTGTGATCCCTCAGTCTTCTAATTGTTTTTTTTTGCTTTGCAAATATTAAGATCCACACTTTTGTACAGTAAGTTCTGTGTATTTTGAGAAATTTATAAAGTCTCACATCCATTATTACAGGATCAAAATTTGCAACCCTAAAAATTCCCCTGTGCTTCAGTCCTTCCTCTTGCACTCCCCCACCCAACCTCAATCCCCTAGCACTCATTCATCTATTTACTGTCTCTGGACTTTTGTCTGTTCCATTTTGTCATATACATGGAATTATAGAGCATGTAGCTTCTTAAGACACACTTTTATTACATGTGCTTAAGATTCATCGGAAGGAGTGTTCATTGGAAGGACTGATGCTGAAGCTGAAACTCCAATACTTTGGCCACCTGATGCCAAGAGCTGACTCATTTGAAAAGACCCTGATACTGGGAAAGATTGAGGGCAGGAGGAGAAGGGGACAACAGAGGATGAGATGGTTGGATGGCATCACCGACTCAAAACTCTGGGAGTTGGTGATGGGCAGGGAAGCCTGGCGTGCTGCAGTCCATGGGGTCGCAAAGAGTCGGACATGACAGAGTGACTGAATTGAAGATTCATTGACACCCATGTGCCTAGATGGCTTTTTCCATTATTCAGTGAAAATAATATCATTGAATGTATGTACCACAGATTTTTTTCCATTCACCTACTGAAAGACATCTTGGTTGCTTTCAGTTTATGGCAATTATGAACAAAGATTCTATAAATATGAGATTGCACATTTTTGTGTGGCCATAACTTTTCCAGTCATTTGAATAAATAAGTCATTTGAATAAATCCATTGGCTGTGGGATTATTTGGTAAGATTATGTTTAGTTTTGTTGGAAACTGCCAAGCTTTTTTCCAGGTGGGTGTTCCCAACAGGAGGAAGGAAAGATCCTCCTTCTTTACATTTTTGTCAGCAAATGACATTGTCAATTTTTTCAATTAATTTTAGCCATTCTAGAAAGTATATAATGGCATTCCATTATTGTAATAGTATGTATTTCCCTAATGAAAAATGATGTTTTATTATGTTTTCATATGCTCACTTGACACTGGTGTATTTTCTTTGATGAGGTGTCTTTCAAATCTTTTGCTTATTTAAAAAATGTATTCTTTCTTTTTTCTCCAGTTTTATGGAACCATGTTTGATAAATATGACTGACAAATATGGTTGAACTGGATATATTAAGCTTTTGCAAGGTAATTTTTAAGGCATATAATGTGATGATTTAATATATATGTATATTGTAAATGATTATCAAAATCAGGTTAGTTAAGATATCCATCAACTCATATAGTTACCATTTCTTTGTGTATACTTGAGAGCACTTAAAATCTCCTCCCTTAGTATTCAATATGATACTATTAATTATAATAATGGTAATGTACATTAGATTGGCAGAATCTATTCATTTTATAATTGAAAGCTTGTAACTTTGACCAACATTTCCCTAATATCCCCAACTTGTTTGACCAACATCTCCCCAGTTCCCTCAATTCCAATCCCTGGTAACCATGTTCTACTCTTTAGTTCTATGAGTTTAACTTCAGATGCAACTACAAGTGATATCATACAGTATTTGCCTTGCTATGTATAACTATTCTACTTTGCATAATGTCCTCCACATTCCTCCATGTTGCTGCAAATTACAGGATTTCCTTCTTTTTTATGGATGAAACATACTCCGTTATTGGAGTTTAAATTATATATCACATTTTTTTAATCCATTGATCTGTCCATGAAATCTTAGGTTGTTTTCCTATCTTACTTACTATGAATAATGCTATGATGAATACAAGATTGAATATATCTCTGAGAGTTTCAGATTTCATTTCATTCATTTCATTCAATCCAGAAGTGGATTGTTGAATCATAGAACAATTCTATTTCTATTTTTTAAGATAACTTGATACCGTCTTCCATAATGGCTGTACTAATTTATATACCTAACAGTAGTAAGTACCCTTATTTCTACTCCCACCAATACTTATTATCCTTTGCCTCTTTGATGACAGCCATTCTAGTAAGTGTGAAGTGATCTTTTGTTAAGGTTTTAATTTTCATTTCCTTGGTGACTAGTAATTTTGAGCACTTTTTCATATACCCATTAGACATATGTATGTCTTCTCTGGATAAATGTCTATTAAAATGCTTTGCCTATTTTAAAAATCAGATTTTTTTTGGTATTGAGTTGTATGGATTCTTAATATATTTTGGATACTAACCACTCATCAGATATATGGTAATATTTTCCCATTCCATAGTTTGCTTTTTCATTTTTTCTTTAGATGTGCAGAAGCCCTTTAGCTTGATGAAGTCTCACTTGTTTATCTTTGCTTTTGTTGCTGTACTTTTTGGTGTCATATTGAAAAATAAACATAGTCAAGACAAATACAAAGAGCTTTCCCTCTGTTTTCTTCTAGGAGTTTTACAGTTTCATGTATTACATTTAAGCCTTTAAAATATGTATAGACAATCTTTATGTGTGGTACAAGAAAAAGCTCCAACTTAATTCTTTTGCCTGTATATATCCAGTTTTCCCAACATCATTTATTAGAGACTATACTTTCCTCTTTGTATATCTTTGTCATTCTTCTCAAAAACAGGTTGGCTGAATAAGTGTGGGTTTATTTCTGAGCTCTCAATTTTGTTTCATTGATCTATGCCAGTAGTAGTATTGTTGTTTAGTCACTAGGTCGTATCCGACTCTTTGCAACTCTGTGGACTGTAGCCCACTAGCCTCTTCTGTCCATGGGATTTTCCAGCAAGAATACTATAGTGGGTTGCCATTTCCTTTTGATTTTTACACCTTTTCAATATAGTTTGAAATCAATTAGTGTGGTACATCCCAAATTGTTCTTCTTTTCAAGATTGTTTTACTTCTTCAAGGAACTCTGTGGTTCTAAGAATTTTAGGATTGCTTTTACTATTTCTTTGAAAATGCCATGGAATTTTAGTAGGGATTGTATTGAATCTCTTGGGCTTGAATCCTTGAATTCTTGTATTGAATCCCTGGTGGACCAGACAGTAAAGAACTGGTAGATTTGTTTGGGTAATATGGATATTGTAACAGTATCAATTCTTCCAAATCATGAATATATAAATGTTTCCATTTATTTAAGTCTTTTTCAATGTCTTTCATCAATGTCTTATAGTTTTAATATACAGATCTTATACCTCCTTATTTAAATTTGTCACTAAATATTTTATTCTTTTTAATGCTATTGTAAGTTGTATTGTTCTCTTAATTTGTTTTTCAGAAAGCTTGTTGTCAGTATATAGAAATAAAAAAGGTTTTTGAGTATTGATTGTGCATCCTGCAACTTTCCTGAATCCATTTATTAGGCAACAGTTTTTGGTGAAGTCTTTAGGGTTTTTTGTGTATAAAATGATAAACAGAAACAATTTAACTTCCTCTTTTCCAATTTGGATGGGTTTTATTTCTTTTCCTTGCATAATAGCTCTGCCTAGGACTTCCTGAACTATTTTCAATGGAAGTAGAAAAAGTGGCCACCTTTGTTTTACTTTGATCTTAGAGAAAATGTTTTCTCTTTTTCACTGTTGAGGATAATGTAGCTGTGGGCTTGTCATATATGGCCTTTATCATATTGAAAAATATTCCTTCTATACCTAATTTGTTGAGAGTTCTTATCATGAAATTATATTGAATTTTCAAACAGTGAGAGTTTGAAAATTCAATATACTTTCATGATAAGAACTCTCAACAAATTAGTTTGCAGATGATATGATCCTCTACATAGAGAACCCTAAAGACTCTACCAGAAAATTACTAGAGCTAATTAATGAATATAGTAAAGTTGCAGGATATAAAATTAACACACAGAAATCCCTTGCATTCCTATACACTAACAATGAAAAAACAGAAAGAGAAATTAAGGAAACAATACCATTCACCATTGCAACAAAAAGAATAAAATACTTAGGAGTATATCTACCTAAAGAAACAAAAGACCTATACATAGAAAACTATAAAACACTGATGAAAGAAATCAAAGAGGACACAAACAGTTGGAGAAACATACCGTGTTCATGGATTGGAAGAATCAATATTGTCAAAATGGCTATTCTACCCAAAGCAATCTATAGATTCAATGCAATCTCTATCAAGCTACCAACGGTATTTTTCACAGAACTAGAACAAATAATTTCACAATTTGTATGGAAATACAAAAAACCTCGAATAGCCAAAGTAATCTTGAGAAAGAAGAATGGAACTGGAGGAATCAACCTGCCTGACTTCAGACTCTACTACAAAGCCACAGTCATCAAGACAGTATGGTACTGGCACAAAGACAGATATATAGATCAATGGAACAGAATAGAAAGCCCAGAGATAAATCCACGAACCTATGGACAGCTTATCTTTGACAAAGGAGGCAAGGATATACAATGGAAAAAAGACAATCTCTTTAACAAGTGGTGCTGGGAAAACTGGTCAACCACTTGTAAAAGAATGAAACTAGAACACTTCCTAACACCATACACAAAAATAAACTCAAAATGGATTAAAGATCTAAATGTAAGACCAGAAACTATAAAACTCCTAGAGGAGAACATAGGCAAAACACTCTCCAACATAAATCACAGCAAGATCTTCTATGACCCACCTCCCAGAATATTGGAAATAAAAGCAAAAATAAACAAATGGGACCTAATGAAAATTAAAAGCTTTTGCACAACAAAGGAAACTATAAGTAAGGTGAAAAGACAGCCCTCAGATTGGGAGAAAATAATAACAAATGAGGAAACAGACAAAGGATTAATCTCAAAAATATACAAGCAACTCCTGCAGCTCAATTCCAGAAAAATAAATGACCCAATCAAAAAATGGGCCAAAGAACTAAACAGACATTTCTCCAAAGAAGACATACAGATGGCAAACAAACACATGAAAAGATGCTCAACATCACTCATCATCAGAGAAATGCAAATCAAAACCACAATGAGGTACCATTACACGCCAGTCAGGATGGCTGCTATCCAAAAGTCTACAAGCAATAAATGCTGGAGAGGGTGTGGAGAAAAGGGAACCCTCTTAAACTGTTGGTGGGAATGGAAACTAGTACAGCCACTATGGAAAACAGTGTGGAGATTTCTTAAAAAACTGGAAATAGAACTACCATATGACCCAGCAATACCACTTCTGGGCATACACACTGAGGAATCCAGATCTGAAAGAGACACGTGCACCCCAATGTTCATCACAGCACTGTTTATAATAGCCAGGACATGGAAGCAACCTAGATGCCCATCAGCAGATGAATGGATAAGGAAGCTGTGGTACATATACACCATGGAATATTACTCAGCCGTTAAAAAGAATTCATTTGAATCAGTTCTAATGAGATGGATGAAACTGGAGCCCATTATACAGAGTGAAGTAAGCCAGAAAGATAAAGAACATTACAGTATACTAACACATATATACGGAATTTAGATAGATGGTGGCGATAACCCTATATGCAAAACAGAAAAAGAGACACAGAAGTACAGAACAGACTTTTGAACTCTGGGGGAGAACGTGAGGGTGGGATGTTTTGAAAGAACAGCATGTATATTATCTATGGTGAAACAGACCACCAGCCCAGGTGGGATGCATGAGTCAAGTGCTCGGGCCTGGTGCACTGGGAGGACCCTGAGGAGTCGGGTGGGGAGGGAGGTGGGAGGGGGGATCGGGATGGGGAATACGTGTAACTCTATGGCTGATTCATGTCAATGTATGACAAAACCCACTGCAATGTTGTAAAGTGATTGGCCTCCAACTAATAAAATAATATTAAAAAAAAAAAAAAAAAGAATATTGAATTTTGTCAGAACTTTCTTCTGCATCTTTTGAAATGATCTTGTTTTGTCTTTCATACTGCTAAAGTGGTATATTGAAGTCCCCCACTATTATTGTAATAATTATCCATCTAATTATTATTATCCATCTGTCTTATTATCCATCAGTTTTCTAATTATTTGATTTATATATTTAGGTGCTCTGATGTTGAATGCCTATTCTATATATTTACCTTTTTATATCCTTTGGACAATTGACTCCTTTATCATTATTTAGTGGAATTCTTTGTCCTTTGTGTCAGATTTTCATAGAAATTTTATTTTTCCTATTTATAAATACAGCTACCCTGCTTTCTTTTCATTACCAAAGGGGTATCTTTTACCGTTTCTTTACTTTTAACATATATGTGTTTTTAAGACCAAAACGAGTCTCTAGTAGATGAGATTCTTTTTTTTTATTGTTCCAGTTGAGCCACTCTCTGGATTTTCCTTGGTGAATTATTCCCTTTATATATAATGTAACTGATAAGTAAGGAATTACTACTGTCAGTTCAGTCCAGTCACTCAGTCATATCTAATTATTTATGACCCCATGGACTGCAGCAAGCCAGGCCTCCCTTCATTAACCTAGCTAGCATTTGATCTATTTTATTGATCTGTTTGTTCTACAAATAAGTGAAATAATAATAAGTGAAAAATTCTACAAATAAGTGAACTGCTTTGTAGGTGGTCAACAAATTGACATACCAAACCCTAGAAAGTTTATACTTTTAATCTAAGTGAGACAACAAGGGAACATGATAAAGAATTGTGATGACTATAGAAAATAAGATTTTTAAAATTTTTGTAGGCATTGAAAGCAAAATTTTATTTGACAATTTCATTTTTGTTTTATTTTTAGAGATGTTTATTCAGTATCTACTGTCCTCGTGAATAATGGTAGCATCTTTGAATAATATGAGTAAAGGTCAGTGAATATATAACTACCCTGTACCAGACCATGTTTTAATCATTTTATAGACTTTTCATTTCCTTCTCAGAAAATCCAAAATTTAACAGAAAAGAAAAACAGAGGACAGAACAGTGAAATAGTATTTTTTAAAATGTGGTGGATAATGAATGGAGGATCTTGGGTTCTAATTCATATCTTTCTGTTTCAAATCTTTGGGTTTTTTTTTTTCCCCATTTACTTTTATTAGTTGGAAACTAATTACTTTACAATATTGTAGTGGTTTTTTGCCATACGTTGACATGAATCAGCTATGGATTTACATGTGTTCCCCGTCCTGAACCCCCATCCCATCACTCTGGGGCTTCCCAGTGTACCAGCCCTGAGCATTTGTCTCATGCATCCAACCTAGACTGGCGATCTGTTTCACACTTGATAATATATATATTTCAATGCTATTCTCTCAGATCATCCCACACTCGCCTTCTCCCATAGAGTCCAAAAGTCTGTTCTGTACATCTGTGTCACGCTTTTTCTGTCTTGCATATAGGGTTATCGTTACCATCTTTTAAAATTCCATATATATGCATTAGTATACTGTATTGGTGTTTATCTTTCTGGCTTACTTCACTCTGTATAATGGGCTCCAGTTTCATCCATCTCATTAGAACTGATTCAAATGTATTCTTTATAATGGCTGAGTAATATTCCATAGTGTATATGTACCATAGCTTTCTTATCCATTCATCTGCTGATGGGCATCTAGGTTGCTTCCATGTCCTGGCTATTATAAACAGTGCTGTGATGAACATTGGGGTACACGTGTCTCTTTCAGATCTGGCTTCCTCGGTGTATATGCCCAGTAGTGGTATTGCTGGGTCATATGGCAGTTCTAATTCCAGTTTTTAAAGGAATCTCCGCACTGTTCTCCATAGCAGCTGTACTAGTTTGCGTTCCCACTAACAGTGTAAGAGGGTTGCCTTTTCTCCACCCCTCTCCAGCATTCATTGCTTGTAAACTTTTGGATAGCAGCCATTCTGACTGGCATGTAATGGTACCTCATTGAGGTTTTGATTTGCATTTCTCTGATAATGAGTGATGTTAAACATCTTTTCATGTGTTCATTAGCCATCTGTATGTCTTCTTTGAAGAAATGTCTGTTTAGATCTTTGGGCCTTTTTTTTTTTTTTTTTTAAAGCAGTATTTTATTTTATTTTTTTATTTTTTCAGTGGGTTTTGTCATACATTGATGTGAATCAGCCATAGAGTTACACGAATTCCCCATCCCGGTCTCCCATCCCACCTCCCTCTCCACCCGATTCCTCTGGATCTTCCCAGCCCAACAAGCCCGAGCACTTGACTCATGTTGGGCCATTTTTTGATTGGGTCATTTATTTTTCTGGAATTGAGCTGCAGGAGTTGCTTGTATATTTTTGAGATTAATCCCTTGTCGCTTTGTTTGCTATTATTTTCTCCCATTCTGAAGGCTGTCTTTTCACCTTACTTATAGTTTCCTTTGTTGTGCAAAAGCTTTTAAGTTTCATTAGGTCCCATTTGTTTATTTTTGCTTTTATTTCCAATATTCTTGGAGGTGGGTCATAGAGGATCTTGCCGTGATTTATATCGGAGAGTAATTTGCCTATGTTCTCTCCTCTAGGAGTTTTATAGTTTCTGGTCTTACATTTAGATCTTTAATCCATTTTGAGTTTATTTTTGTGTATGGTGTTAGAAAGTGTTCTAGTTTCATTCTTTTACAAGTGGTTGACCAGTTTTCCCAGAACCACTTAGACTTGGTAAATTCAAAAAAATTGAAATCATTCCAGTCATCTTTTCTGACCACAGTACAATAAGATTAGATCTCAATTGCAGGAAGAAAACTTAAAAATTCAAATATACGGAGGCTAAATAACACACTTCTGAATAACCAACAAATCACAGAAGAAATCAAAATATGCATAGAAATGAATGAAAATGAAAACACAACAACCCCAAACCTACGGGACACTATAAAAGAAGTGCTAAGGGGAAGGTTCATAGCATTACAGGCTTACATCAAGAAACAAGAAAAAAGTCAAGTAAATAACCTAACTCAACACCTAAAGCAACTAGAGAAGGAAGAAATGAAGAACCCCAGGGTTAGAAGAAGGAAAGAAATCTTAAAAATTAGGGCAGAAATAAATGCAAAAGAAATAAAAGAGACCATAGCAAAAGTCAACAAAGCTAAAAGCTGCTTTTTTGAAAAGGAAAATAAATTGACAAACTGTTAGCCAGACTCATCAAGAAACAAAGGGAGAAAAACCAAATTAACAAAATTAGAAATGAAAATGGAGAGATCACAGCAGACAGCACTGAAATACAATGGATCATAAGAGACTACTACCAGCAGCTATATGCCAATAAAATGGACAACTTGGAAGAAATGGACAAATTCTTAGAAAAGTATAACTTTCCAAAACTCAACCAGGAAGAAAGAGAAGATCTTAACAGACCCATCACAAGCAAGGAAATCGAAACTATAATCAGAAATCTTCCAGCAAACAAAAGCCCAGAACCAGATGGCTTCACAGCTGAATTCTACCAAAAATTTAGAGAAGAGCTAACACCCATCTTACTCAAACTCTTCCAGAAAACTGCAGAAGGTAAACTGCTAAACTCATCCTATGAGGCCACCATCATCTTAATACCAAAACCAGACAAAGATGCCACAAAAAAAGAAAACTACAGGTCAATATCACTGATGAACATAGATGCAAAAATCCTTAACAAAACTCTAGGAAACAAAATCCAACAACATATTAAAAAGATCATATATCATGACCAAGTGGGCTTTATCACAGGAATGCAAGGATTCTTTAATATCCACAAATCAATCAATGTAATACACCACATTAACAAATTGAAAGATAAAAACCATACAACTATCTCAATAGATGCAGAAAAAGCCTTTGACAAAATTCAGCATCCATTTATGATTAAAAGCTCTCCAAAAAGCAGGAATAGAAGGGACATACCTCAACATAATAAAAGCTATATATGACAAGCCCACAGCAGACATTATCCTCAATGGTGAAAAATTGAAAGCATTTCCACTAAAGTCAGGAACAAGACAAGGTGCCCACTCTCACCACCACTATTCAACATAGTTTTGGAAGTTTTAGCCACAGCAATCAGAGAAGCAAAAGAAAGAAAAGGAATCCAGATAGGAAAAGAAGTAGTAAAACTCTCACTATTTGCAGATGACATGATCCTCTACATAGAAAACCCTAAAGACTCTACCAGAAAATTACTAGAGTTAATCAATAATTATAATAAAGTTGCAGGATATAAAATTAACACACAGAAATCCATTGCACTCCTATACACTAACAATGAGAAAACAGAATGAGAAATTAAGGAAACAATACCATTCACCATTGCAACAAAAAGAATAAAATACTTAGGAGTATATCTACCTAAAAAAACAGAAGACCTATATATAGAAAACTATAAAACACTGATGAAAGAAATCAAAGAGGACACAAATAGATGGAGAAATATACCGTGTTCATGGATTGGAAGAATCAATATTGTGAAAATGACTATACTATCCAAAGCAATCTATAGATTCAATGCAATCCCTATCAGGCTACCAATGATATTTTTCACAGAACTAGAATAAATAATTTCACAATTTGTATGGAAATGCAATAAACCTCGAATAGTCAAAGCAATCTTGAGAAAGAAGAATGGACCTGGAGGAATCAACCTGCCTGACTTCAGGCTCTACTACAAAGCCACAGTCATCAAGACAGTGGTATGGTACTGGCACAAAGACAGAAATATAGATCAATGGAGCAAAATAGAAAGCCCAGACATAAATCCACATACCTATGGACACCTTATCTTCAACAAACTAGACAAGATTATAAAATGGAAAAAAGACAAATCTTTGTTATTTCTAATGACTTTCTAGTGATGTTTCAATCATTTAGAGGAGAAATAATAAAAGTTAGTATATTTATGGCAATATGAAGGTAACATAAGCTATTGATGAGACTTAGGTTTGTTGGGCTCTCAAGGAGAGCTCAAATTTGGTTGAAAACTTATGGGTAAAAAATCTTTATACAGGAGATGATATTGAGATATTTAACAGTAACTTAGGAAAGATGGAAAATCTAGGAAATATAAATAACTGAATATTTTCTCAACATCAGAAATAGGGCCTTAGAAATCAATGACAGTAACTTTAATAATCACATCATCAGAGAGAAGGAAAAATGATAGTGTATACATGTTCTTCATTGAAATAAGGATGGTGCAACAAACATCTTGCATTTGGCTCTCAAGATCTGCTCTCCTCTCTTATGTTGTCACCTACTCCATGTTTCTCTGCCTTCCAGATGGATTTATCGAAGCCAATGATTTTACATGGCTCTGTTTCTGAATATTGGTACCAATAACTTACACTTACCCCTTTAGGCCCAAAGTTGGTAAATCCTTTGTGCTACAATATTTTTGCAGTATTCCCAACACTCAAATCCTGTAAATAATCCCCTTTAAATAAACACTCCTCAAATAATCCAATTTCAAGTGTGCCATCTGTTTCTCTTTGGAACCTTTCTTGACACATATGGCTTTATGGGAAAAATATCCAATTTGAAGAAAGTGCAGAATTCAATAAATTGGTGTAAGAAGAGGAAAGTCCACATATGAATGTATAACCAGGACCATAAAAAATGTGACATAGTAAGAGAACTTTGAAAACTAAAATTATTATGCAAACAATAAAGAAAGAAGATGGTCGTGACAACATTGATGACGGGAACTATCTTGAGTTGCCCAAGGCTATGATTTGGTACGAGTTGGGAACCAGAAAAGGAATAGGAATTAAAATAGGGACCTTGAGAAAGATGATAGAAGGTTACTGATAAGAAAAGTGTCATAAAACCAAGAGGGAATATTCTTAGTAGCTGACATGGGGGAAATATTTCTGGGTAGGAGGTATGAAATAAAATTCATATTTTATGGCAAGACAAGAAATGTTTAAACATAAAATTTTTTCTGTGCCCCTTTTCCTCCTTTCCCCCATCTATTCTGCACTGTGTAGCTGAATTATGCATCATCCAAATCATCCATATTAAGAAAAAATACCTGCTCAACCATAAAGAAAAATATTATCTTAAGACCAATAAGACAACTCCCTAAAAGATAAGATTCTTTCTTGATCCTTTAAGGGGCCACAGTCATGCTTATATCTGGACCATATAAACTGTCAATACATCATCTAATGACAACGTTTAGTCTCAGAAAACTTATGTTACTGTGTGTTGCTTCTAATGGCTGGAACAGTTCTCAGAACTTTCTGAGATGTTGTTTCCAGTGTATAATCCTCACTTTGGCTCTAATAAAATTTTTCATTTTGTTCTTAGATTGCTTAATTTTTTTGTCAACAGAGGTCAGTATTTCATACTGACTTTTTACAAATTCTTCTGAGATTGGGCTTCCTGTTAGCTCGGGCCTGCTGTCACCTTAGTAATTCATTCTGTTTTATGGCACAGAATGGTGGTGGTAAAAGCTGAATGGGAGAGAATAACTGTGATACTGTGGTAGGATGGGGTGGATAGTGGTGCTACAATTCAGAATGTTGGTAGAGAAAGCTGTTGTGTCAGGGATGAAAGGTATGGTAAGACTGGGGGAAGTAGGAGAGGTATTCAGGTAGCTAATGTGGAACCAAGTTATAGAACCCCCGCCCCCAAAATGTACTTAAGTCATTTCTATTTCTTTATAATTATAAAATCATAGAAATACAAGTTGAGTATTGTTGGAAAATGTACAGTACATTGAAACTGATGAGTACAGTGACACTGAGCTAAGATTATAGCCATCACTAAAGTGAAAAGGCTTATATGATACAATTCCCAGCACCTCATCATCTTATCTGGGTCTGTAATTTCCTGCCTCTTCACTCAAAAGTGGTAAGACACATCACACACTGCATTAATGCTACTGAATGTGCTCTTTTCTGTTCAGCTGATTCAGTAACTCAAACAACTTTTACTCTCTCTAGCTATGACTTGCCCAAAGAAACTAAGACCTCCTTGGAAGAATTTGTTTTTGAACTTAAAATTCACAGTCTTATTCAAAATTACCAAGAGTTTCAGCTAGGTTTTAATGGTGGCATTTTTATAAGGTGACAGTTTAGAGTTGGAAACACAATTTTCTCCAAAAAAGAGAAATAAAATTAGCATTTAGCACTTACAGTATGCATTGGTCTGAGCTATTGACACTACTGGTATTATTTTAAACTTTTTAATACTTTGTTGTTGTGCAGTTGCTTGGTCATGTCTGACTTTATGACCCCATGAATTGCAGTGTGACAGGCTTCCCTGTCCTTCACTATCTCTCTAAGTTTCTTCAAATTCATATCCATTGAGTCACTGATGCCATCCAAGCATCTCATTCTCTGTCATCTCCTTCTCCTCTTGCCCTCAATCTTTCCCAGCATCAGAGTCTTCCAAAGAGTTGGCTCTTTGCATCAGGTGGCCAAAGTACTAGAACTTCAGCTTCGGCATCAGTCCTTCCAATGAATATTCAGTGTTGGTTTCCTTTAGGATTGACTGGTTTGATCTCCTTGCTGTCCAAGAGACTCTCAAGAGTCTTCTCCAGTACTACAGTTCAAAGGCATCAATTCTTGAACTCTCAGCCTTCTTTATAGTCCAACTCTCACGTCTATACATGATGACTGGAAAAACCATAGCTTTGACTAGATGGACCTTTGCTGGCAAAGTAATGTCTCTGCTTTTTAATATGCTGTCTAGGTTGGTCATGACTTTTCTTCTAAGGAGCAAGCATCTTTTAATTTTATGGCTGCAGTCACCATCTGCAGTGATTTTGGAACCCAAGTAGATAAAGCCTGTCATGGTTTTCACTGATTCCCATCTATCTGCCATGAAGTAATGGGACCGGCTGCCGTGATCTTCATTTCTTGAATGTTGAGTTTTAAACCAGCTTTTTCACTCTCCTCTTTCACTTTCATCAAGAGGATCTTTAGTTCCTCTTCACTTTCTGCCATAGGGTGGTGTCATCTGGATATCTGAAGTTAGTGATATTTCTCCTGGCAGTCTTGATTCCAGCTTGTGCTTCATCCAGCCTAGCATTCCGCATGATGTACTTTGCATATAAGTTAAATAAGAAGGGTGACAACATGCAGCCTTGACTTCTTTCCCAATTATGAACCAGTCCTGTTGTTCCACACCTGGTTCTAATGGTTGTTTCTTGACCTGCCTACAGGTTTTTCAGGAGGCAGGTAAGGTGGTCTGGTATTCCCATCTCTTGAATTTTCCACTGTTTGTTGTGATCTACACAGTCAAAGGCTTTGGCATTGTCAATGAAGCAGAAGCAGATGTTTTTGGGGGGAATTCTCTTGTTCTTCTATGATACAGCTGCTGTTGCTACTAACTCGCTTCAGTTGTGTCCGACTCTGTGTGACCCCATAGACGGCAGCCCACCAGGCTCCCCTGTCCCTGGGATTCACCAGACAAGAACACTGGAGTGGGTTGCCATTTCCTTCTCCAATGCATGAAAGTGAAAAGTGAAAGTGAAGTCGCTCAGTCATGTCTGACTCTTTGCGACCCCATGGACCGCAGCCTACCAGGCTCCTCCATCCATGGGGTTTTCCAGGCAAGAGTACTGGAGTGGGGTGCCATTACCTTCTCCTTATGATACAGCAGGTGTTGGCAATTTGATCTCTGGTTCCCCTGTCTTTTCTAAATCCAGCTTGAATATTTGGAAGTTCTCAGTTCATGTACTGCTGAAGCCTAGCTTGAAGGATTTTAAGCATAATCTTGCTAGCGTGTGAAGTGAATGTAACTATACAGTAATTTGAACATTCTGTGACATTGCCTTTCTTTGGGTTTGGTATCAAAATTGACCTTTTCTAGTCCTGTGGCCACTGCTGAGTTTTCCAAATTTGCTGGCATATTGAGTGCAGCACTTTTAGGATTTGAAATAGCTCAGTTGGAATTTCATCACCTCCACTAGCTTTGTTCATAGTAATGGTTCCTAAGGTCCCCTTGACTTCACACTCCAGAATGTCTTGCTCTAGACACATGACTGACCACACCATTGTGGTTATCTGGATCATTAAGACACTTTTGTACAGTTCTGTGTATTCTTATCACTTCTTCTTAATCTCTTATGCTTCTGTTGGGTCCTTACCATTTCTGTCCTTTATTGTGCCCATCTTTGCATGAAATATTTTAAATCATATTTAAATCATGTAATATTCATCAATAGGGCAGCCATTCAAACTGGATAATGTCCATACTGTCTTGGCCATTAAAACACTTGACTATTAACTGAAGCCTTTGGAGATAGTATATTAGCTTCATCTTATTATAATAATAGTAAACTACAGAGAAGCTTAAAAATACATACTAGTCATACAGGGAAAGATTTGTGACTGAAGTAATCAGTGAATATTCAAGCCAGCCCACAGAACCTTGTGTATCATGCAGCATGGCTGAAATGCTCTATTTAGTGTAAACGTTAGGCTTTCGCTCCGTTTCAAACACAGTCCTAGGTGGAATAAACAGAGGTGAGAGAGAAACTCTGGCCATGGAGAATATAAAGTCATTAAGAGCAAAAGCAATTATATAATTTTCAGCTGTTGAATGGATTAAATAGGCTTTAGAGTCTAGCTTGGAATAGTTATCCAATATCTCAGATTTATTTTTTTCTTTAATTTTCAGGTAGCCTTTCAAGAGAGGAAAGGACTAGGAAAACAATATTTACGAACTGTGGCACATGCTTTTATAATTTTACAATCACTAGAACTGGACAAAGAATAAATCAGGACAGTGCTTGTCAAGCATGTTCACATTGTGGCACATAGGAAAAAACAATATTTATGTAACATATTTGAGAAAACTGGAAGGAGTTTGAGGGCATCTACATGGGACTTGATTTTTTAACGGGAACAGAAAGTAAAATATTATAAAAAATTAGATATTAAACCTCAACAGTTTTCACATTTTGATTAAAAACTTGAATACATTATTGTGTACATAACTGTAGGAGGTATTTATATATATAAAGTTCTATAACTTTTTAAAAATAATTTATGCATTAAATAGCTACATAAAATTTCAGATCAAACTATTTAAAACTAACTTTCGAAAATCCTAAAGTATGTACTTGTAAATCAAATGATGCAAATGCTTATAGAATATACAATTGTTTTCGAACCTCTATCTTCCTAACACTCTGATTACCTCTGCCAAAGTCAAGCTCTTTCACTTCTTTTAAAGTAATGTGCTTGTGTGTGTGCTCATTCACTTCAGTTGTGTCTGACTCTCTGCTACCCCATGGATTCTAGTCCACCAGGCTCCTCTGTTCGTGGGATTTTTCAGGCAATAATACTGGACTGGGTTGCAATGCCCTCCTCCAGGAGATCTTCCTGACCTAGGGGTTGAACCTGCATCTCCTACATTGTAGGCGGATTCTTTACACACTCAGACTTTAGAAATTATCTTTTGAATTCCTATTAAAGTAAATGTGAATTTATCTGTCTTAAAACTGAATCCTTTTTGTTTCCCATCTCCATTGTCCCAATATCATTATAATTTTTTAAATTTATATCATCTAGGTGGTATTTACAAGATTATGGAGGATTATTCATAAATTGAGCAATGTAGTTTCTTTGATTATTTTTCCTTTTTGTTTTGGGGAAAGCAAGTACTTCTCTTCTTATTTACTTGCCTATTTTGTTTGTCCTCCTTCTATGTGTACTAAAGACTCTCAGTACAATTTTCCACTCAGTCAATCTTATTATGTAATCTGTCATTTCCTGTTTTCTACTGGAGACTTTCTTCTTGAAGATTCTCTTCTCAGGAGCAGGTGCTCACTAAGCCTGTTGCACAGCTTGGCTGTCTTTTGATCACACTGACGCTGTCTGCTCTGGCCTCAGTTTGCATCGAGCTTGTGTTTATTTCTTGTCTTATGCAATTACTATCAAGTAGGACATTATGATGAGTTCTGTGTGCTGTCACTTGCTTCCTTGTTTATGTGTATCATGTCTTTTTCTTTCTGTGCTTATATTGCTTTCCTCCTGAACTTTATTTAAAGACAAAATAATGAAATCTCTATATCATTGTTTGGTATCAAAACAATTTTAGGTTCTTTAGGGTCAAAATGTTTATTTTTATTGGGATTAAAAAACACATGACATAAAAGGTAACATCTTAATAACTTTGAGTGATCAGTACAGTAGTGTTCCTATATGCACACTGTTGTATAACTGGTCTCTAGAATTTTTTCATGTTGCAGAACTGAAATTCTATACCCATTTAACAACAACTTCCATTTTTATCTTCACCCAGCTCCTGGAAACCATTATACTTTCCCTTTCTGAGAATATGGCTTCTCTAAGACCCTCATAAAGTTGGAATCATGCAGTATTTGTCTTTTTTGTGACTGGCTTATTTCACTTAGCATAATCAACTCAAGCTTCATGAATATAGCATATGACTAGTTTACGTTGTAAAGTTAAATAATAAACCATTGTATGATACACCATATATTCTTTCATCTTTTTTCCATAGATGGACAATTATTTTGCTTTCATCTCACCTTTATTATTAATCATGTGTTACTGAGTCCAAGCCCCTACTGTTCCCTACCCTACACAATAAGCTAGGTAAAGCAAATTTATTTGGAGAGACAGCCACATGAGAAAATGGTGGACCAGTGTCCCAAGAATCATCTTGCCGGGGTTTGGATGATAGTTTCTATTATAAAGGGCTTCCCTGATAGCTCACTTGGTAAAGATATGCCTGCAATGCAGGAGACCCTGATTCCTGGGTCGGAAGATCCACTGGAGAAGGGATGGGCTACCTACTCCAGTATTCTTGGGCTTCCTTTGTGGCTCAGCTGGTAAAGAATCCACCTGCAATGCAGAAGACCTGGGTTGGGAAGATCCCCTGGAGAAGGGAATGGCTACCCACTCCAGTATTCTGGCCTGGAGAATTCCATGGACTATATAGTGCATGGGGTGGCAAAGAGTCGGACATGGCTGAGCAACTTTCACTTTAATTTTCCTTTTTCCCCCCTATAATCAAAGAAGTGGGAGATGAGGAGAAGAAGTTAAAAAGACCTTAAATTATTGCAAATTGTTTTAACAGTTTTTGAGTATAAGCTTTGCTGGTTCTGGCCAGTCTCTCAAGGAGATATGTTAATTTCTTCTTTCTTGCAGCCATTCTTATGTGGGCCTGGTCATGATGTTTCCTGTGAGTTTAAACAAAGGTATTTTACTTTAACACTCAGGCAATATGTGTTTAGTGATTAACTTGTAGCAGAAACAATAGAATATATCAGTTACACACCAGGCTTCCCTGTACATCACCAACTCCTGGAGCTTACTCAAACTCATGTCCACTGAGTAGGTGATGACATCCAACCATCTCATCCTCTGTTGTCCCCTTCTCCTCCCACCTTCAATCTTTCCCAGCATCAGGGTTTTTTCAAATGAGTCAGTTCTTCCCATCAGGTGACCAGAGTATTGGAGTTTCAGCTACAGTATCATTCCTTCCAATGAACATTCAGGACTGATTTCCTTTAGAATGGACTGGTTGGATCTCCTTGCTGTCCAAGGGATGCTCAGGAGTCTTCTCCAACACCACAGTTCAAAAGCATCAATTCTTCAGTGCTCAGATTTCTTTATGGTCCAACTCTCACATCCATACATGACTACTGGAAGAACCATAGCTTTGACTAGACAGACCTTTGCTGGCAAAGTAACGTCTCTGCTTTTTAATATACTATCTAGGTTGATCATGACTTTTCTTCCAAGGAGCAAGCATCTCTTAATTTCATGGCTGCAGTCACCATCTGCAGTGATTTTGGAAACCAAAAAAATCATCTCTCACTGTTTCCACTGTTTCCCCATCTATTTGCCATGAAGTGATGGGACCAGATGCCATCATCTTAGTTTTCTGAATGTTGAGTTTTAAGACAACTTTTTCACTCTCTCCCTTTCATCAAAAGACTTTAGTTCTTCTTCACTTTCTGCCATAAGGGTGGTATCATCGGCATATCTGAGGTTATTGATATTTTCCCCAGCAATCTTGATTCCAGCTTGTGTTCATTCAGTCCAGCATTTCTCATGATGTACTCTGCATATAAGTTAAATAAGCAAAGTGACAATACACAGTCTTGTCGTATTCCTTTCCTGATTTGGAACCAGTCTGTTGTTCCATGTCCAGTTCTAACTGTTGCTTCTTGACCTGAATACAGATTTCTCAGGAAGGAGTTCAGGTGGTCCGCTATTCCCATTGCTTTAAGAATTTTCCAGAGTTTGTTGTGGTCCACACAAAAACTTTGGCATAGTCAATAAAGCCAAAATAGATGTTTTTCTGAAACTCTCTTGCTTTTTTGATGATCCAACAGATATTGGCAATTTGATCTCTGGTTGCTCTGCCTTTTCTGAATCCAGCTTGAACATCTGGAAGCTCATGGTTCATGTACTATTGAAGCCTGGATTGGAGAATTTAGAGCATTACTTTGCTTGAGTGTGAGATGAGTGCAATTGTGCAGTAGTTTGAGCATTCTTTGGCATTGCCTTTCTTTGGGATTGGAATGAAAACTGACCTTTTCCAGTCCTGTGGCCACTTTTGAGTCTTCCAAATTTGCTGGCATATTGAGTGCAGCACTTTCACAGCATCATCGTTTAGGATTTGAAATAGCTCAACTGGAATTCCATCACCGCCACTAGTTTTGCTCGTAGTGATGCTTCCTAAGGTCCACTTGACTTTGCATTCCAGGATGTCTGGCTCTGGGTGAGTGATCACACCATCATGATTACCCAGGTCATGAAGATATTTTTTGTATAATTTTTCTGTGTTTTCTTGCCATCTCTTCTTAATGTCTTCTGCTTCTGTTAAGTTCATACCATTTCTGTCCTTTATTGTGCCCACCTTTGCATGAAATGTTCCCTTGGTATCTCTAACTTTCTTGAAGAGATCTCTAGTCTTTTCCATTCTATTGTTTTCCTCTATATCTTTGCACTGATCACTGAGGAAGTCTTTCTTATCTCTCCTATAGTAAAAGAAATAGATCCAATATAGTCACTTTTTTTTCTATTACACATACTAGATTGAACATGGATAAGCAAATATCTCCTTAATATCCTCTTTTCAGTTCTTTTGAATGTGTACTGGAAAGTGGGATTTTTTGTCATATGGTAGATCTATTTTATTTTTCGGAGGAACATACGTATTGTTTCTCATAATGGTTGCACCATTTAAAATCCCACTGGCACCATACAAGGGTTTCAATTTCTCTCCATCCTTGTCAACATGTACTTTCTTTCATAATGGCCATCTTAAGAGTATAGGTTTTTGTCTCATTGTGGTTTTGAGATCCATTTTCCTAATGATTAATACTGTTGAGTATCTTTTCATATATTCATTGGCCATATCATCTTTCACATAATGTCTAATCAAGTCTTTTGCCTATTTTTCAATCAGATTATTTTTCATATATTCATTGGCCATATCGTCTTTCACGTAATGTCTAATCAAGTCTTTTGCCTATTTTTCAATCAGATTATTTTGTTGTTGTTGAGTTGTAAGTGTTCTTTATGTGTTCTGGATATTAACCCCTATATCATATATACAACTTATAAATATTTCCTACAGTGTCATAAGCTGTCTTTTTATTTTGTTGTTTCCCTTTCTGTGCAGCTTTTAATTTGATAAAATCTCATTAGTCTGCTTTGTTTTATTGCCTGTTCTTTCATGTTGTATCCAAGAAATCAATGTCGAATTTAATGTCAGGAAGCCTCTCCCCTCTGTTATATTCTAAGAGTGGGTATGTTAGTATTACTCATTTGTTTCCAACTCTTTATGATCCCATGGACTGTAGCCCACCAGGCTCATCTGTCCATGGAATTATCCAGGCAAGAATACTGGAGTGGATAGCCATTCCCTTCTCCAGGGGATCTTCCTGACCCAGAGATTGAACCTGGGTCTCTTCCATTGCAGGCAGATTCTTTACAGTCTGTGCCACCTTTACATTTAGGTCTCATCCATTTTGAGTGAACATTTTTATCCAGTAAAGATCAAGTATCATTCTTTGTAATTAGATAGAGATTGTCCTTTCCCTAATGTGTAGCCTTGGTACTCTTTACAAAGATCATTTGAACATTTGATCTTTTTGGGTCTTATTTATGGGCTCTCTATTCTATTCGATTAATCAATACATTTGTCTTTATTCAGTACCATACTGTTATTTTTTTATTGAGGTAAGTGCTTAGTTGCTCAGTCATGTCCAACTCATTGTGACCCCATGGACTGTAGCCTGCCAGGCTCCTCTGTCTATGGGGATCCCCCAGGCAAGAATACTGGAGTGGGTTGCCATGCCCTTTCAGGGGAATTGCCCAACCCAGGAATAGAACTGGGATCTCCTGCACTGCAGGCAGATTCTTTATCAGCTGAGTTACCAGGGAAGTCCTATTGAAGTATAGTTGATTTAAAATGTCGTGTTAGTTACTGATGTACAGCAAATTATACCACATATATTTTCATGTTTATAGATAGTAGTTTGTATCTGTAATCTCACATCACTTCTTTATCCTTCCCTCTGCTTTCCCCTTTTCTAACCATAGGTTTGTTTTCTCTGTGAGTCTGTTTAGTATATAAGATCATTTGTATCATAATTTTCAGATTCCACATATAGGCGATATCATATATTTGTCTCTCTGTCAGACTTACTTAATAAGTAATCTCTAGGACTATCCATGTTGCTTCAAATGGCATTATTTCTTTCCTTTTAATGGCTGATTAATATTCCACTGTGTAAATGTACACATCTTCTTTATCCACTCATCTGTCAACAAATACTTAGGTTTCTTCCATGTCTATACTATTATAAATAGTCTTGTAGTGAACATTGGAGTGCAGTATCTCTTCAAATTATACTTTTCTCTGGATATATATATGGAGTGGGATGGTAGGTGATAGCTTTTCTCTGTTTTTAGTTTTTTAAGGAACCTCCTCCATACTGTTTCCCATAGGGGCTGTATTCCCACCAGCAATGTAGGAGGGTTCTCTTTTCTCCACACCCTCCCCAGAAATTATTTGTAGACTTTCTGATGATGGCCATTCTGACCAGTTTCAGGTGATACCTCATTGTAATGTTGATTTGCATTTCTCTAATAGTTATTGATATTGGGCTTATTTTCATGCTCCTATTGGCCGTCTACATGTTGTCTTTGGAGAAATGTCTATTTAGGTCTTCTGTGAATTTTTTGACTGGATTCCTACTTTGTTGGATTTTTGTGTGTTTGTTTTTGTTTTGTTTGGTACTGAACTGTGAGCTGTTTGTATAAAATTAAACCATTGTCAGTTACATTGTTTGCAAATGTTTTCTTTCACTCCATAAGTTGTCTTTTCATATTATTTATGATTTCCTTTGTTATGTAGAAGTTTGTAAGTTTGATTATGTCCCATTTTTAAATTTTTGCTTTTATTTCTATTCTATTGGGAGACTTATTTAAGAAAATATTGCTACAATTTATGTCACAGAATGTTTTGTCTGTTTTCTTCTAGGAATTTTTAATGTTATGGCAAAGTATTGATATATAATTTGATAGGGATTGCAGTAAGTCTGTAGATATCTTTGGGTAATGTGGCCATTCTAACAATATTAATTCTTCCAATCTAAGAGCATGAGATATCTTTCTATTTCTTTGGATTATCTTCAATTTCCTTTATCAATGTTTTATAGTCTTGAGTAGTTAAGTCATCACCTCCTTGGTCAGATTTATTCTAAGTATTTTATTCCTTGATATGATGTTAAAGGAATTTTTATTTCCCTTTCTGATATATTATTGTATTATAAAGAAATGCAACCAGTTTCTGTATGTTAATTTGGTATCCTGCTACCTTGCTGAATTCATTTATCAGTTCTAGTAGTTTTTGTATGGAGTCTTTAGGGTTTTCTATGTCATGTCATCTGCATATAATGACAATATCACCTCTTCTCTTGCAATTTAGATATGTTTTCTTTGTCTTGCCTGAATGTTGTGGCTAGGACTTCCAATATTATGTTGAATAGATGTGGTAAAAGTGGGCCTCTTTGTCTTGTTCCAGATTTAATGCTTTCAGTTTTTCACCGTTGAGTTTATATTGGCCGTGGGTTTGTTATAAATAGCTTTTATTATGTTGAGCCTTGTCCCTTCTATACCCACTTTGGTAAGAGTTTTTATCATGAATGGATGTTGAATTTTATCAAATCCTTTTTCTGTATTTACTGAGGTGATCATGAAGTTTTTGTCTTTTGTTGATGTGGGCATCAGGTTACTTGGCACGCATTGAATCATCTTTGTGACTCTGGGATGAATTCACCATGATTATGGTGTATGATCCATTTTATTTTTGTTTTATTTGGTTTGCTAATATTTCGTTGAGGATTTTTGCATTTACATTTATCAAGGACACTAATTTGCAACTTTCTTTTTTGGTAGTGTCTTTGTCTGACTTTGGTATCAGCATGATGGTGGTTTCATAGAATGACTTTGGGAGTGTTATCTCCTCCTCACTCTTTTGGAAGAGTTTAACAAGGATTGATTCAAATTCTTTTGTATGTTTGGTAGAATTCACCACTGAAGTCATTTGGCCCTGGATTTCTGATTGCTGGGAGGTTTTATTATTATTAGAGATTCTGTTTCACGTGTAGTGATTGATCTAGTCAAATTACTTCTTGATTCAGTTTCGATGACCTGTATTTTTCTAGATACTCATCCATTTCTTCTAGATTGTCCAGTCTATTGGTATATAAATGTTCATAGTACTTATGATTTTTTGTATTTCAGCAGTATCAGTTCTTATTCTCCTCTTTTATTTCTTTATGTGGGTTCTCTTCTTGGTGAGCCTAGTTAGAGGTTTTGTTTATCCTTTGAAAAAAACAGCTGTTGATTTATTGGTTTCTAAATTGCTTTTTAATCTCAATTTTATTTCCTCTTGGATCTTTATCATTTCCTTCCTTCTGACATTAGGTTTTCTTTGTTGTGGTTGTTTTCTAATTATTCTAAGTGGTAGGTTAGGTTGTTTATTTGAGATATTTATTCTTTTTTGAGGAAGGCTTATACAGGCATTTAGGTTTGAAATTTTTCATGGTAATTTTGGTACCAAAACTATTAATACTTATATCATGTGGCTCTGCCATTCTTTAAGTGAGGGTGTCAAAGGCCAATTTCTTCTATCACCTGCTTTTAGATGACTGATGACCTAAAAGTGGGTTTTATCTTTTTAAGTAGTTGAAAAAATATCAAAATGAGAATAACTTGCTGATTAAATGATGACATTCATATTTTAATTTTGATAAAGCTTCACTGGGAAACCCATTTGTTACATATTTTCTGTGCTTTTATTCTAGGGAGAGAGTTTAGTCATTATGACAGATTATCTGACCCTCAAATCCTAAAATATTTCTATTTGGTCCTTTACAAAAAGTACTTATTAGTCATTACCTTAGTGATTCAGAGTTTTAGAGATTCAGGAGTTAGCCTAGAGCTGCTCAATTTCAGATTGAATTTGGATGATCATGTCCTCACAATATCCACCTAATAAAGGAAGAGAAAAATATTTTGGGGAAAGATAGCTGCTCTTTCACTTCCCAGGAAACCTTGGCCTCTTTATGCTAATCAATGCATTTCCTTCTAAATGACTCTTTTCAGAACAGAGAGTTTAGGCAACAGAAGCCAACTTTAAGTCACAAAGTGTAATTTTTCTCTAATCAATATCAAGGCAGCTTATTTACCTAAGGGTTTTATTTTCTGAGGAATGAAATCTGCATTAGTAAGAAACATGCTTTAGGCAGGCATGTTATTCTCCTTGGGCAAATCAAATTGACTGATAGATCTTGATAAATATATGTTTGATAGAATTGAACAATCCTTTGAAGAATATAAGGGAGATTTTATATATATATATATATATATACACACACACACACACACACACACACACACCATACCCATATATGTATATATACGCATTTCATTTTACTTTCTTAAATAAGAATATAAATACTTATGAAGACCAAACTGTTGTGTCTAACCAAGCAGCAAATCATCAACTAAGCTGAGAGGCTGTATGAAATACTTCAGTGAATTAGACCTCATAGAAGTTGAGGAAAACTAATGCATTGAAAGAGTTTAGACTCTGGATTCAGATGGGTCTGAATTCCAACCTTGCCTCTGATTTAATATATAGCTTTGGACTGATTTCTTAAAATCTCTAAACTTAATTTCTTTGTCAAAAGAACAAAGTTCTTGACTTTCTTTAGAGCTACTGTGAGGGATAAATGAAATTATGAAAATATATAACACAGTACTTAGCACTTAACACATGTTTAATTTTTTTTTTTACTTCCCCTTCTATGGGCTATAACCTATTTCCATCTGCCTTTAGCCCTGTAATTATTTTCATGAATCATAACAGAAGTCTTAAAATGGTCAAATCCATGAAATAGCCACACATTTGGAAAAGAAATGGAATCTCACGAAATGAATCTCAGATGCTAAAAAGAAACTTTCTGAATTCTAACTCATCCAGGATGAATAAAGAGTCAGGACACTAGAGTGATAGTAGCCCACAAATATACACAAAATTAGGGCCAAGACAAGACCGGCACTTTGCTTCAAAAGTTCCAAAAGTTTGAATAGCTGCCCTAGAGGAACCAGAGTAATTGGAAGTAAATTTGACAGGAAGCTTGTGGAACAAGCCTTTTTTTAGGCAGGTGTGTTAAAGAATCCCTTGTGAGAACCAGCTACCGCTATACTTATAGATTTCAGAATTTAACCAACACCTCTGACAGGTTCTGTGACATGCAAAATCTCTCCAGGCCAAGAAAAGTTGCTGGACTTTTTCTTCCTCTTAATTGTACATTCTCATATTTTTACTCTAAAATGACAATATTTTTATAAAATTCAACTGAACAGTCTATAGATCTAGAAGAAGTATTGAAAACGGAAAAGATCATCAAATAAAATATTAAAATACTATGAATTATTATTTGTGCAGAGCAATACAATTCACAAAACATGTCCCATATTTAGAATCTATATCTTGGAAAGGATACATTAGCCACATTAAGTATTGTTGTCTTAACTTATATTTTAAGTAAGGAGACTGAAACTTAGAGAAGTTGAAGAAATTGCCACACTAGTAAGTGACAGCTGTGACTCAAGCAAAATCTAATTAACTCTGACTTCGGAATCTTTTACTTTGTCCATTTAACTATCAATTCAGTAAATTTATTGATATTCAACTATGTCCCAGGTTCTATGGTGGGTTTTTGGAATATACAAATCAAAAAGACATAGTCTTGCTTTTCAAAGAACTCATATTTTATTATGGGGATAGAATTGATAGTTCCAATAATGTATGATAGATTAAATAGAAGATTAGGTAATTGAGAAATGAAATGAATTAAATGAAAATAAATAACTTTACTTAGAATATCAAAAACAATAGTTTACTTTTAATAATGGATGTTTAATACAATGTAGAGTTCTTTACAGGCATTACTGTTGTTGTTCAGTCACTAAGTCATGTCCGACTCTTTGCAACCCCATGGACTGTAGCTTGCCAGGCTTCCCTGTCCTTCACTATCTCCCTGAGATTGCTCAAACTCATGTCCATTGAGATGGTGATGCCATCCAACCATCTCATCCTCTGTTGTTCCTTTCTCCCCCTGTCCTCAATCTTCCCTAGCATCAGGGTCTTTTGCAATGAGTTGGCTTTCTGTATCAGGTGGCCAAAGTATTGGAGCTTCAGCATAAATCTTTCCAATGAATATTCAGTATTAATTTCCTTTAGTATTGACTGGTTTTATCTCCTTGCTATCCAAGGGACTCTCAGGAGTCTGCTCCAGCATAACAGTTCAAAAGCATCAGTTCTTTGGCCTTCAGCTTTCTTTATGGTCCAACTCTCACATCTGTACATGACTGCTTGAAAAACAGTAGCTTTGACTATATAGACCTTTGTCGGCAAAGCAATATTTCTGCTTTTTAAGATGCTGTTCAGGTTTGTCATAGCTTTCCTTCCAAGGGTTAAGTACCTTTTAATTTCATAGTTGTAGTCACCATATGCAGTGATTTTCGAGCCCAAGAAAATAAAATCTGCCACTGTTTCTATTTTTTCCCCATCTGTTTGCCATGAAGTAAAGGAACCAGTTGCCATGACCTTACTTTTTTGAATGTTGAGTTTTAAGTCAGCTCTTTCATGCTCCTCTTTGACTTTCTTCAAGAGGCTCTTTCATTATTCTCTTTCTGTCATTAGAGTGGTCTTATCTGCATATCTGAGGTTGCTGATATTTCTCTCGGCAATCTTGATTCCATTTTGTGATTCATCCAGCCTGGCATTTCTCATTATGTACTCTGCATATAAGTTTAAAAAACAGGGTGACAATATATAACCTTGCCATACTCCTTTCCCAATTTGGAACCAGTCCGTAGTTCTATGTCCAGTTCTAATGGTTGCTTCTTGATCTGAATACAGGTTTCTCAGGAGGCATGTCAGGTGGTCTGGTGTTCCCATCTCTTTAAGAATTTTCCACTGTTCGTTGTGATCTACATTGTCAAAGGCTTTAGTGTAGTCATTATTTCATATAACCCTAACTATATCCTATATATTAGGGACTCTTTACATTTTTATAAATGATCAAGAGAAGTGATAATCAGCCCATGTTTATACAATTAGTAAGTAATGGGGACCATATCTATTTGTATCCAAACCTCCATCCCATAACCATTATATACATTATCTCTAAGATAACTTACCAGGAAGCGATGTTCCATCTTGGTGCTCAAGACTGTAGATGTTCGTCCATTAGACAACCTGGGAAGCTATTTCTGAAGAAAAGAAGAGCCAGCATCAAAGCCTAGAGGTACGAAACCAGATGTTGAGCCAAGGGAACCATGTGTAACTCAGTGTTAGTCGTACAATGTCAACTTTGGAGAGGGCGAAGTTGTGAGGCTGAAAAGAGGGCTACTGAGCACAGTCTGTCCTGGATACGCAGCTCGGGAAGATTAGCGTGTGCTCAGCTGTGTCTGACTCTGTGCGGCCCCATGGATTGTGGCCCACCAGGAACCTCTGCCCATGGAATCTTCCAGGCAAGAATACTGGAGCGGGCTTCCATTTCCTATTCCAGAGGATCATTCCAACCCAGGAGTCAAACCAGCATCTCTGTGTCTCCTGCAAAGCGAATTATTCATTACTAGCACCACCTGGGAAGCCCAGGGAGGGTAGCAATTCACAGTCACTGAAGAAGGTTCAGCCACAAAACTCTTACATAGTTTAGATTGGCACTTTGGAAGATTGAAAGCATAACTGTGATCCATTTTGCCATTCTGTAGCTAACCAAAAATTTATCTAACTAAGTATGCATTCTTACATTTCTTAAAATATGTACAGAGTTGAGTATAACAGAACTTTAGTGGGAGGAGGAGAAACCAGGCTTAGGTTTCAGATAGGGAAGACTTTTTACCTCCTCTAATCTGTTTCCTCCAGTGTGCAACGTGGGTAATGAATACGATGTGCACTGCTTAAAAGCAACCATGAGGATCACATGTGGCTTCATTTCTTAAAGTACTTTATTGAAATATAGTTCACATAAAATACAATTTGCTTATTTAAAGTGTACAATGCAGTGGATGTTAGTATATTCACATAGTACTGCGGCCATCAAAATCTTGTTTTTACTTTCAGAAATACTTTGAAGAATGACTATTATTGTTATAATAGCTTTACCAAGCCAACAGAGTCCAGGAATGTTAAATGACTTACATAAGAACAAAAGCCTTTCAGAAGTAGAACCACAATTTAATTTTAGATTTTCTTGTTGCAAAGCTTTGTCTTGTGGACCAAAAAATTCTAAACGTGATTGACTTTGTTGTTGCTGTTCAGTTGCTCTGCCATGCTGACTCTTTGCCATGTGTCATGTCTGATTCTTTGCCACCCCATGGAGTGCAGCATGCCAGGCTTCCCTGTCCATCACCATCTCCCAGAGCTTGCTCAAACTCATGTCCATTGAGTTGGTGATGCCATCCAATCATCTCATCTTCTGTTTTCCCCTTCTCCTCCTGCTTTCTATCTTTACCAGCATCAGGGTTTTTTCCAATCACTGGTTCTTTGCATCAGGGGCCAAAGTATTGGAGTTTCAGCTTCAGCATCAGTCTTTCCAATGAACACCCAGGACTGATCTCCTTTAGGATGGACTGGTTGGATCTCCTTGCTGTCGAAAGTACTCTCAAGAGTCTTCAACACTACAGTTCAAAAGCATCAATTCTTTGGTGCTCAGGTTTGTTTATAGCCCAACTCTCACATCCATACGTGACTACTGGAAAAACCATAGCTTTGACTATAAGGACCTTTGTTGGCAAAGTAATGTCTATGCTTTTTAATACCCTGTCATGGTTTGTCATCTCTTTTCTTCCAAGAAGCAAGCATCTTTTAATTTCACTGTCAGCAGTCACCATCAGCAGTGATTTTGGAGCCCAAAAAAATAAAGTCTGTCACTATTTCCACTGTTTCCCCATCTATTTGCCATGAAGTGATGGGACCGGATGCCATGATCTTAGTTTTCTGAAATGTTGAGCTTTAAGCCAACTTTTTCACTCTCCTCTTTCATCAAGAGGCTCTTTAGTTCTTTTTCTGATATCATATTTTCATACAAATTTGACATGATTGTTCATAGTAGCATCAATCATAATAGCTAAAGTCTAGAATGTACTCTTTCTTTTTTTTTACTGACACTTCATGACATGTGAGATCTTAGTTCCCCAACCAGAGATCAAACATGTGCCCCCTGTGGTGAAAGCATGAATTCTTAACCACTGGATTGCCAGGAAAGTCACAAGTATTCTTAGTTGCAGGTTTTCCCCTTTTATCTCTTTAAATATATCATGCCACTCCCTTCTGTCTTGCAGACTTTCTGGTGAACATTTAGCTGTTAGTCTTATGGGATTTCCTTTGTATGTTACTTGTTGCTTTTTCCTTAATGCTTTTAGTATTCTCTTTTTGTCATTTTGATTACAGTGTGACTGGTGAATTCTTCTTTAGGCTAATCCTGTATGGGACTCCACACTTGCTGAACTTGGATGACTCTCTTCTTTTCCAGGTTAGGGAAGTTTCAGCTACTGTCTTCAAATATTTTCTCAGGCCCTTTCTCTCTCTCTTCTCCTCCTGGGTCCCCTCTAATGTAAATATTAGTTGGCTTGACATTGTACCACAGGTGTCTGTCCTGATTTCTTTTCATTCTTTCTTTTCTGCTCAGTGGCGGTGATTTCCACTACTGTGTTCCAGCTCACTGATCTGTTCTTCTGAATCACTTAGTCTGCTATTGATTCCTTCTAGTATATTTTTCATTTCAGTTATGGCGTTTTTTTTTTTATGTATTACTGTTCTTTATATTTTCTAACTCTTTGTTAAAAACTTCTAACTTCTTACTCTGTGCATCCATACTTTTCCCAGTTCTTTGATCATCTTTAAGATCATTACTTATTTATACTCTTCTTTGGAAGGACTGATGTTGAAGCTGAAACTCCAATACTTTGGCCACCTGATGTGAAGAACTGACTCATTTGAAAAGACCCTGATGCTAGGAAAGATTGAGGGCAAGAGAAGAAGGGGACTACAGAGGATGAGATGGTTGGATGGGATCACTGACTCAATGGACATGGGTTTGGGTGGACTCTGGCAGTTGATGATGGACAGGGAGGCCTGGCGTGCTAAGGTTCATGGGGTCGCAAAGAGTCAGACATGACTGAGTACTGAACTGAACTGAACTGAAAGATCATTACTCTGAACTCTGGATAGATTGCCCATCTCCACTTCACTACTTCTTCTAGGTTTTTAATCTTGTTCCTTCATCTGGAAAACATTCCTCTACTTCCTCCTTTTGTCTAAGTTACTTATATTTGTATTTTTATTTGTATTTATTTGTATTTTTATGTCTGTGGTAGGTTAGTTACATTCTCAACCTTGGAGAAGTGGCCCTCTGTAGGAGGTATCTTATGTATCCCAGCATGTATTCCCCTCTCATCACCTAAATATATGCTCTAGGGGTTCCCCCTAAGAGAGCTGCAAGGGTCGTGCTACTGTGGTGGGCTGACTCTGTAGGTGGCTTGGTAGACTTGTCTGCATAGTCAAGACCCTGGTTAGTTGCCACACCCTGACTTTTATGAAAGCTACTGGGCCTGTTCTGAGGTGGCTGGATGCCAAATCCTAGGGGTTCCTAAGATTCGTGCTAGCTCACTGGTAGGTAGAATGAGGAGTCTGAAGACTCGGGCTGTTGCCCGCCGACTGCCCACCCACTGGAGTGAGATACTGAGGTTACTACTAGTCTACCGGCAGGCAGAGCTGGTTCCTAGAATCTTCCTGAGGACCCAGGGATCCTGGAGCTTGTTTCAGATCACTGTTGTAGGCAGCAGTTCCCGTCACAGTTGGGTATGTGGTCTGGGGTGTCCCAAAGGCTGCATTGTCCTGTGAGGGCCAGAGCCCAGCTCGTCCCAGGGTAGTGTCTGGCCTGTGTTGTGGGATCATAGTTTTCTTGCTTCTGCTATCTGCCTCCTCCTGGGTAAGGTTGTCTAGAGTCTTGTTTAGACTTCCTGGTGGGAAGGACGTTTGCCTGTCTACAGGTAGGTGGAGCTAGGTCTGGGCTAGGCTATGTCTGAGTGAGCCCAAGCCCAGAGACAGCTGTGGGCTCTTTAGGCAGTCTGTCTGCTGATGGGTTGGGCTGTATCCCTGCCCAATGCATTATTTGGCCTGAAGTGTGCCAGCACTGTCACTTGCAGGCTGTTGGGTAATGCCCGGTCTGGAGCTAATGAGCAAAGATGTCACCTGCCAACAGCAGCATTCACATGGCAAATGTCTGACATCAGTCTCTGTGCCACCAGAGTGAGCCACAGCTGTCCCCTGCTTCTTCAGGAACCTAAGATCAGCTGGTAGATCTGGCCTACACGCCTATCAAAGTAATACTTTTGCCCTGGATCTGATACACCTGAGATTTTGTGTGAGTTACTTAAGAGTGAAGTCTCTATTTCCTGCCCCCCCCCCCCCCCACCATTCTGAGGCTCCTACAGTTAAGCCCCACTAACTTCAGAAAACTAAGATCATGGCATCTGGTCCCATCACTTCATGGGGAAAAGGTGGGGAAACAGTGGAAACAGTGTCAGATTTTATTTTGGGGGGGCTCCAAAATCACTGCAGATGGTGATTGCAGCCATGAAATTAAAAGATGCCTACTCCTTGGAAGGAAAGTTATGACCAACCTAGATAGCATATTAAAAAGCAGAGACATTACTTTGCCAACAAAGGTCCGTCTAGTCAAGGCTATGGTTTTCCAGTGGTCATGTATGGATATGAGAGTTGGACTGTGAAGAAAGCTGAGTGCCAAAAAATTGATGCTTTTGAAGTGTGGTGTTGGAGAAGACGCTTGAGAGTCCCTTGGACTGCAAGGAGATTCAACCAGTCCATCCTGAAGGAGATAAGTCCTGGGTGTTCATTGGAAGGACTGATGCTGAAGCTGAAACTCCAATACTTTGGCCACCTCATGCGAAGAGTTGACTCAGTGGAAAAGACCCTGATGCTGGGAGGGGTTGGGGGCAGGAGGAGAAGGGGACGACAGAGGATAGATGGCTGGATGGCATCACCAACTCAATGGACATGATTTTGAGTAAACTCCGGGAGTTTGTGATGGACAGGGAGGCCTGGGGTGCTGCGATTCATGGGGTTGCAAAGAGTCAGACACGACTGAGTGACTGAACTGACCTGAGCCTTCAAAGCCAAATGCTCTGGGGGCTCATCTTCCAGGTGCTGGAGCCTGGGGCTTGAGAGCCTGATGTGGGGCTTAGAACTCTCACTCTGGTGGAAGAACCTCTGCAATATTACTTTCTCCAGTTTGTGGGTTACCCATCTGCGGCATATGGGATTTGATTCTATCACAGTTCTGCCTTTCCTACTTGTCTCATTGTGGTTCCTTATTTATGTCTTTAGTTGTAGAAAATCTTTTCTGGCAGTTCCAGTTTTGTTTTGTTTTTTATCAATGGCTGCTTTGCAAAGAGCTGTGATTTTTGTGTGCTCATGAACGTAGGTGAGCTCAGGGTCTTTCTACTCCACCATCATAGTTACTCTCTCCCATTATGCTCTTGGGTGGAGAACTGTGTTTTCTACATGCTATAAACTGAATGATTATGTCTTTTCAAAATTCATGTGTTGAAAAATAACCCCAATAACCAATCTTCTGTTGGCATTAGGAGGTGGGACCTTTGTGGTGATTAAGTCATAAGAGTGAAGCACTCATGAATGGGATTAGTACCCTTATCCAAGAGACCCCTCCTCCCTTCTGCCATAGAATACCATGAAAATAGTCATTTATGAGTCAGGAAATATGCCAGCACTAGACACTGAATCTGCCAGTGACTTCATGTTGGACTTCCTAGCCTCCAGATTTTTGAGAAAAAAGTTCTGTTATTTATAAGCCACCAAGTCTTTTTTATACTTTCTGTTATAGTGGCCTGAATGGACTAAGACACATATATGCCAAAGTTATCCACTAGGACATACAGGTAACACAGATATGGTCTACCTAGAGTAAAGAATGAGTCAACTATGAGATGTTCAAATCCATTTTCACAGACTCCTTGCTGCTCCCAGCTGTGACAGCATAGGCATAAGGTTCAAGAATCTAAGAAGACAGAAAGGATGAAATGAAGCTTAACCAAGGTCCATTTCTAAACCACACTTCTAGTGTTTTTAAGCAGTCACACACACACACATATAAATGATATTTAGTTGTTTGATTTACAGGTGACTCAAAGAGTAAGTGCTGCACATGTAGAAGGGAAAATCAGAGAGGCTTAATCCTGGGATGTTGCAACCAGATGATTGACTAATAAATGACAGTGGGAAGCATTGAGGGTGAAATTCACATATTGATTTACAATGCTGCGTTAGTTCCAGATATACAGTACGGTGATCCAGTTATACATCTATACATACATTCATTCTTTTTCAGATTCTTTATATAGATTATCACAGAATATTGATTCACATTTCCTGTGCTATATAGTAGGTCCTTGTTGGTTATCTATCTTATATATAGTAGTGTGTGTATGTTCATCCCAAGCTCCTGATTTATCCCTCCCCTTCACATTTCCCTTTGGTAACCATAAGTTTATTTTGATAACTGTAAGGCCCTGTTTTGTAAATAAGTTCATTTGTATCACTTAAAAAATCAGATTCCACATATGAGTGATAGCATATGACATTTTTGTTTCTCTGTCTGACTGACTTAAATTAGTATGATAATCTGTAGGTCTATCCGTGTTGCTGTAAATGGCATTGTTTCATTTTTTTATGAATAACATTCCATTGTGTATATGTGCCACATCTTCTTTATACATTCCTCTGTTGATGGGCATCTTGGTTGCTTCCACATCCTGGCCATTATAAATAGAGCTGCAATGGACATTGGCTACATGTATTGCTTTGAATTACGGTTTTCACAGTGTATATGCTTAGGAGTATGACTGCTGGATCATATGGTAGCTCTATTTTTAATTTTTTGAGGACCCTCCATATTGTTTTCCATAGTCATTGTACCAATTTATATTCCCACCAACAGTGTAGAAGGGTTACCTTTTCTCTACACCCTCTCCAGCATTTATTGTTTTTACACTTTTTGATGGTGGCCATTCTGACTGATGTGAGCTGATAACTCATTGTCGTTTTGATTTGCTTATCTCTAATATTTAGCAATGCTGGACATTTTTTAATTTGCCTATTGGCCATCTGTATGTCTTCTTTGAAGAAAAGTTTATTTAGATTTTCCACATTTTGACTGGGTTTTTTTTTTTTTTTTTTTTGATATAGAGCTTCATGTGCTGTTTGTATATTTTGGAGATTAATCCCTTATCAGTAGCTTTATTTGCAAATATTTCTTTCCATTCCATGGGTGGTCTTTTTGTTTTGTTCATGGTTCCTTTGCTGTGAAGATTTAAAGTTTAATTTGGCCCAGTTTGTTTATCTTTGCTTTTATTATCATTAGCCTAGGAGGTGGATCAAAAAAGATACAGCGATTAATCGCAAAAAGATATGCGGTTTATGTGACAGAGTGTTCTGCCTATGTTTTACTCTAGGTGTTTTAGTGTCTGGCCTTATATTTAGGTATTTTATCCATTTTGAGCTTATTTTTTGTATGGTGCTAAAGAACATTCTAATTTTATGTTTTTTACATGTATCTGTCCAATTTTCCTAGCACTACTTATTGAAGAAACTCTTTTCTCCATTGTCGATTCTTGCCTCCTTTGTCACAGATTAATTGACCATAGGTGCGTGGGCTTATTTCTGAGTTTTCTTACCTGTTTCATGATCCACATTTCTGTTTTGTGCTAGTATCATATGTTTAGATGACTATAGTATTGTATGAAGTCAGGGAGCCTAATTCGTCAAGCTCTTTTCCTCAGGATTGCTTTGGCTATTCAGGGTTTTTGTGTTTCCATACAGATTTAAAACTTTTTGTTCTTGCTCTGTGAAAAATGCCATTGGGATTTTTATCCCAAACTGATAGGGATTGCAAGACAATCTACAGACTCAACGTAATCCCTATCAAATCTTTAAATTTGTATGAAAAAAATAAAATAATTGTTCTAAACTCTCAAGAACCCCCAGGCAGTGGTGGTGGGTACACTAGTGGTAAAATGGTGGCAGTAGTCTCAGATGATCTGAGCAATCTTTATGGGTCATCCTCTCACCATACAAAGTTGAATATCTCCCTTGAATCTGGGCAACAATTGCTTCATCTAACAGATAAAGTTATGACACATTGACACCTCTCTGTCATCCACGAGGTGAACACTGTGTAACTATTTAGTACTTTTGTCTTGGCTCTATGGTCTATATCATTGGAAAATTTAGAAGTTTGGATAGTTTTTAACTATTGATCATCAGTATACTCTGCTAAGTCTCCTAACCCTTACTCCTGTCTTCCTCTGCAGCTTCTTTTCCCTTTTTCTATACACAGAACTACTCATTCAAATCAAAATTTACATTCACTCAACTGTGCCATAGTTTCTTTTCATCTCTGGAATTCTCCTTCCTTTTTGTCTTACTGGCTCCTAATTTTTCTTTCAAGTTACAACTCAAATATCCACTATTCTGTGAAACTTGCTCTAACTCATTTACCATTTTTAGTAATTTATTCATTCTTTTTACAAGATAGGTATATGTTTGTGCCTTTCTCCTATTATCCAACCTGTGATGGAGCATTCATCATTGAATTCATCTTTCCCAACTTGTGAGCTCATTAAAAAAATACCTCATGCCTTATTTATACAAGTGAATAAATGCCAATGAACAAATGAAAAAGTGATAATTGATAATCACCTTAATCATTGAATAAATAACTTAAAAATGATATTATGTGGGCCTATCTACTTCTTGGTCACAGTTTAGCAACCTTCATATCTTTCAATTCTCCCCTAAATGTCAATTTTATTGTTGTGATAACCTCATGCATCTGAAATGAAAAAAACAATAATGATGGGACTTTTTAATAAATGTGACTTGTCCAGAACATGTTTTTGTTCTCCCTGCATTTTTAAAGTGGGTGGCATACTTTCAGCAAAATATGATAAACTCCAAGATCTTTAAGATTCTATTCACATGTTCCTTATAACTAGATTTCTTCTTGATCATGCAGACTCATTTAAGGACTTTTTCCCTAAGTGGTAGGATAAACATGTTTCTTGTGTTGGGGCCAGGCTATAGAGGAATTGTTGAATCACATTTTGTCTTCTTGTCTGTCTCTCTTCCTTTTTTGTTATTAAATTAGAGTTGATTTACAATATTGTGTTAGTTTCAGGTGTGACGCAAAGTGACTCAGTTATACAAGCATATCTGTTTTTCTCAGATTCTTTTTCCTTATAGGTTTTTATAAAATACTGAGTATAGTCCCCTGTGCTATGTAGTTGATCCTTGTTGGTTATCTGCCTTATGTTTTGAATTATACTGTACTTTTCTTTTCCTTTTACACATTCTCATTGTTAACATTATCAAGTATATATCCGCTCCTCTTGGCTACTGACTCTTGCTTCCTCTGCTAATTTTAGCAGTACTCATTTTAGATGTGTCTGAAAGTTTGTAGTCTTACTTCCATGCACTTATCTATGGTACTTCAATTGGTACAACCTGCTCTGCTGTGGGTTCATGAATACGTGTTGTCCTGAAAGATCTAAGAGAACTCATTATGCTCATTTTGATTTCTTACTCACCAAACAGACTTCCGTTTCACTCTAGCTTCCGTTCTTATGTCTGTCTGCATGGGCAAGTGCCCATTCATACTGACCTCTTTACTTTGATTTTTAATGGGATTATGAGCTTAGTGACTGGGAATCAGTCCTAGTGGGATGGCTTTGTTCACGGTGTGCTGGCAAAAGCAGTATTCTGAGCCTAGAAGATAACAGAGAGAACACAGTGAATTTTCACCTAACCATGTTGAAGTATATATTCATATTAGAGTAGTTTTTGAAAAATAATACTAATTTTGTGGTTAAACTAGAAAATCAGTATGAACTCATGATCTTAATGATCATTGTTTTCTAGAACTCTCAGAAATGCCTGACATATGTATAATAGAGTACATTTTTCCTGAAATTGATCTTTAAAAGTATATTCCATTCAAAGGAATTGAGACTTTTTGGAGATGATCTCATCCATTGAAATAGGGGAAAAAATTGAGATGAAATAGCTTGTTGTTGCCAGAAGTCAAAGATGCTTTTAAAATTTTCTGAGTGGTATCTTAAAAGGCAAAGGATTTAACTAAATGTGGTTTCTAATAGATACACTGTAATAATTTGTATATCTAAAAAATAGTTATAATTAATAAAATTGAAATGCATATGTGAAAAAACATGAGATTGTAATTAAGTACATAAACTTTAAAATAAAATTTAGAGTGTGAAAATTTAAGTAGGGCAAGTATACTAAACCATGAGAAGTATTTAATGAGGCTCATAAATAGGGAAATGGTGATTTCATTTAAATACATGTCATATTTAAAAATTACTGTATGAATTTTTATATGTTTTAACAAAAGGGGTGATTTCAGAGAACAGTGAGTAAGTCACATAGAATCCAACAACCTGTGACAAAATAATAGATGATGTGCATAACCCTAATGGAAAGTTGTATATATAAACTCAGTCCCTAATCTCCTGAGGCATGAAACTTCTGGATATCCTACTAATCATGAAATGATAATAGGGCACATTCAAGTAAAAAGAATTGGAGGTGGATCACTCTGTAACCAATATATCAAATGGCATGGGAGCAAAGCTCGATCAGTACCAAGCTCTAAAGTATAAACTTGGAAAGTACAATGCCTCTTATTTAACACGTAAATTTTCATCTGAAAAGAGACCCAGCCCAATAAACCCTGACTTAGGTTTCAATCTACTAGATGTAACCAGATCCCTTGACACAATGAGGAATGAATAGGTTAATGAAATAAAATCTGAAGTATCAGCTAGTTTATGTTTGATTTTCAGGCTGATAAAATTACTGTGCATAAATGAATAAAACCATAACCCCAGGAATATATAAAATCATATGAGTAAATAGATAATAGACCCACAGGATTAATGTTTTGAAGTAGATATGCTAATAATTTTTAATAACTGTAATGTTTTGTGTAAATAAGGTATTTTGAGCATTTAAAATAATTTGATATGCTAGATTTATGATGTTATTGAATTATTTTGAGATCTAATTTTATATTTAATATCTAATTGTTTAAGGGATTTTGATTTATACAGTTGATATTTAAACTTATGAATTATATGAGCAATAACATTGCTCACTAGATATACTATCTTTAAAAAGGATTCAATAAAGGATGCATAGAAAAGTGTCCTTCTTTAGCCACTGAGCCCCTTAAGCTTCTAAGATTCTACCCTGAGTGCACTGACAGATGAACCAAGCCTGAGTGATCTTTATAACACCCGGAGCTACTTTTAGGCCACTTATCCCCTCTGGCTGGTGAGGTAGCTGAGACGTGGAAATATAATTTAGGACTGTAGCCCACCAGGCTCCTCTGGCCATGGGATTTCCCAGGCAAGAATACCAGAGTGGGTTGCCGTTTCCTTCTCCAGAGGATCTTCCTGACCCAGGGATCAAAAGAACTCGTGTCTCCTGTATTGCAGGTGGATTCTTTACCAATTGAGCCACCATGGAAGCTCTAAATAATTAAGTCTCACTATTAAATAATTAGAAGCCACCTCTTAAACATACAGATTTCCCCTATGTGGTCATTTCAGTGAATTTTTGTTTGGGTTTTTATCTAGTCAAAGTGATAATCATTTATTTCTCAGACAAAAGGAGACTAGTAAAATATGAAACTTTATACTTTCACCCTTGGCGACATAGATAAAAGATAAAGCAAAATTTGAAATCCCCTAACCCAGAATCCCTCGTGCTGCACCATGGGTTCTTCCAGTGGATGGCCAGTCTTCTGTGTAGCCTATTAATGGGCTTCCCTGGTGCCTCAGATGGTAAATAATCTACCCACAGTGTGGGAGACCTGGATTTTACCCCTGGGTTGGGAAGATCCCCTGGAGAAGGAAATGCAACCCACTCCAGTATTCTTGCCTAGAGATTCCAATGGACAGAGGAGCCTACAGTCCATGGGGTCACAGAGTCAGACATGGCCGAGCGACTAACACGTTCATAGCCTATTAAGACAATCTCCTATGATTCTGTGTCCACGTGACCCAGACTGATTAGTTAACTTCCACAAAGCCAGTAAAACTAAGACATGTAAGTTATCTAGACCAACCATATTCCCTCTTGGACATCTCTTGTAGTTCATGGACCCCAAGATGTGAAAGGTATTGGGGTTTTCATCCCTTCCCTAATTTGTTTGCACTCAGTTGACTCAATCTTATTTTAATCATATCCATCTCTTTCCATCTCCCCCACATCATACTCACTCCCAGTCCCATGGTTTTGCCCTTACTTGTCCACCCTTAATTCTCTCTTTATAAATTTTCCCACTTCAAGTTCTTCTCCTTTGTAAAATTTTCCATGCCTACTCCAACTCTTGCTCTTTTTTAACTTTCTAAAAAGTAACAGTTTTCACAAAACAATCCTATGAGGGTAAGCAGGCAATTTTCAAATCATTAAAGACCAACAACTAGGAAGCACTTTAGCCTCAGAAATATGTCATAAGCTTTAAAGTCCCAATAATCCTAAACCTTTCCCATTGTTTCACAAGTCTTAGAGGTGGTAGTTTCCTCATTCATTTATTACCTCTATGTTATCTCATGAAAAGGCATTTAGAAAACAGAAAACTGGAAGCTGATTCAAAGAGGTAATGGATGTAGGATGAGTTTTTATGACCTGTACAAAGAAAGAGGTATTCATGTGTGGACTCCCAGGAACATGAATAAAGGTTTCAGATACTTTATACATAAGAAACCAATAAGCAGCCGTCCAACGAGAAGAGAGTAGCTATTAATACTTTCTTTTCAAAGATCAAAAAATTGGGGCTTGGACAAACCTCAGTTTTCCCTAGTCTGTGTTCCATTTTTGCCCTGTTAGTTTACCATACTAATCTATCCAATTGCATATGTTAAAATTTCTCTGCTAAAATAACTTGTTTGGTATAACCTATCTGGGTCCTAACTGACATATAAAGTATTTGAAATAGCAGATGAAGCCAATATAGATGTTGTCCCAATCTTGTCCATTTCAAGGGGACTCATTATTTGTGGAATTAACTTTTAACCTAATTGTGGAGACTTTAACCATACAGTCTTGAGGAAGAATAAAAGCGTACTAAACTTTCACTTTCACATTGTTTTCTTGGGGAATTTATGTGCATCTAAGGAAGACATTTTTAAATTTTGTAAATTCAAGCTTAAATCTCTAGCACAAGACTGAAATAATACATCTCAAACATGTAAATGACCAAGATATAGGTAAGATCATCTTGTCAATGAGCCATCCAAATTTCTCTCAGAACCAAGTGATAACTATGGAAGAGAGGAATTAAATTCCATAATTTTTTTTGTGTTAAAAATTAAACAAGGGCAAGTTCTCATACCTGGATATGTTCCCATTTGGGCATACTCCCAACACTTATAAATAATTTATGCACACTATTTCATTTAATATTGGTGAAAACTCTTGAAAGCTAAATACTATCAGAGGGTTATGGATAAGAAAACTGCACAACAATTGATTGAGCAAGTGATCCCAAACTTTACAATTAGTAAATGCCAGAACCAAAGGTCTGATGAGGTCTGCCCTATTTCCAGTATTTTACTTTGCACCACTTTGATGAACCACAGGCTTGGGAGTAGGAATAAAGAAGGAATGGTTCATTCAGATCTAGAGAAGAGATTAGCAGTCTGGTTGACTGCTACCCTGAGGAATAAAAGAATACAAAGTCATCTGAATTAATAAAGGGAGCCATAAAAAGTAAATATAATTACAAAGGGCCATGAAATTGCCATTCCCATTGAACAGCCTGGTATAATATAATAGGCCTGAACTTCGGCTTCAGAAAAACTTGAATTCAAATTCACCTATCAAATGTATATGTCTTACTTTAGAGGAGTCACCTAATCCTCTTAGTCATAGTCATTCAATTGTGTCAAACTTTTTGTGACCTCATGGACTACGGCCTGCCAGGTTCCTCTGTCCATGGGATTCTCCAGGCAAGAATGCTGGAGTGAGTTACCATTCCCTTCTCCAGGGTATCTTCCCAATCCAGGGACTGAACACAGGTCTCCTGCATTGCAGGCAGATTCTTTACCAGCTGAGCCACTAGTAAAGAGGTAGAAAGTGAAAGTGAAGTGGCTCAGTTGTGTCTGACTCTGCAACCCCATGGACTGTAGCCTACCAGGCTCCTCCGTCCATGGGATTTTCCAGGCAAGAATACTGGAGTGGGTAGCCATTTCCTTCTCCAGGGGATCTTCCCGACCCAGGGATCAAACCTGGGTCTCCTGCATTGTAGACAAATGTTTTACCATCTGAGCCATCAAGGAAGAGTTAAAAGAGGCCCACATATGGTAGATACTCAGTAAATGTCAAATCTCTTCTGACTTTATAAACTCATGTTTACTGCTTCCTTCATTTATCACCACTTGTACATGTCTGTCATCACCACTAGTCTGTCATGACTAGTAACAGAATATCTTTAAAATTAAATGAGCCTATCTGAAATAAGACTAAAGAGGGGCTTTGAGCATTCTTTGCAATATTTTATAAACAACTATTGGTAAAGAAACACTCAAAAGGACAGAAAAGTAAAAGCAGATTCAAAATTGTAATAAACATAGGCTAGGCACTATCCAAAGGAAGACATATTCTTAGGCTCCTGTACTGGTTTCAGAGTCTGGATACAAAAGAAACAATGAGCAGTGATCTAGCAATTCTCCCATTGGTAAAAGGTGACTATTACTTTCATTTTTTTCATAGATGAGTAAGCAGGCTTAGACAAGCCAGAGTATCCCATAGCTCATTTAGGTTAGAAAGCTAATCTGAGCCCAGGTATTCTAATTCCAAGTCAAATGCTGTTTCCAATATGGTGCAACATTATAAATCAGTTTAATTCCCTATATTTCTATTCCTGCTTGTGGAGTTGTAAGTTTTCTCATTTAATAAAGGAAAAAATGCTGTCCTTATTAGAGAAATTAAGAAGCAGCAAGGAGACATGTACACCCCCAGTGTCTCTCTTCCACATAATCTCTTCTAGAGGTTCCCCAGTTAGAAATCCAATGGTCAGAGTATCATTGCTTGCCTAGGGTGCAGTGATCTCCAAATGCAAACTCCATCTAATAGGCATTCTGGATGCTCTTTGTCAAGCACTCTTATTTCTGGAACATAATTGCTTTATTCAATCAAAGTGTCCCAACAGTTGTGGATGGGAGACCTCATGATTTAGTTGCTATCAAAACAATTCTGCCCCAAGTGGAGAAGCTTGCCTGATTTAAATGAATATCAATAAAAATGATGATTTTACACTTTTCAGGGAAACAACAGTCCCAAAAGTTCTCGTGTATTTCCAGGGACCTTAACGGAGGCTAACAGATTTATGGTCTCATTATTGCCTGAAGCAATAAGTCTTCCAATAGGTAATTTTTATGCTGTGGGACAGCAGAACATATGGGAATAAATGTTCTCGAATAACGGAACTGGCTGTCAGGGTTTTCAAATACAGCAGTTACAAAAACAATAGATTTTCACAAAGAAATGAGTTTCTTTTCTCCTTAGCTTCTCACTTATGTTTCACCATTAATCCCATCAGAAATGCTTGTCTCTTTAACTAGTGGAATATATCACATAAAGAATTGGAAAGCAATAATACAAACCTGTAACATCATTTCAATTAGAATTTTAATGATATAATACTTTATGTTCATAATACAGTATACATTCTAGTAATAATATATTAATGCTATATCCTACTTCAATTAATAAGAATTCTAATCTATATGATGCTTTGCCTATTTCCAGTCTCAAACAAGACTCAATGGACCATTAATAGAAGTTATAAGAAATTTGGTTTCTTTTATCAGTACATATATTAAAACAGATTGAATGGCTATGAGTGAGCATGATTTTGGAAGTAAAAGCATTTTTAGGATGGATTCATGTATTAGATAGGAGTTGTCATTATATATCACAGAATGTTAAGGACCTGTGAAAATGAACGAATAAAAAATTGTAGAGACCCATGAAATTTAAGGACGTACAATGAAGGAAACGAATCTTTGTCATATATTTGTTTCATGCTAGGCATTTTGCCAGTTACAGTTTTTCCAAAAGTATAAATAGGAAATCTGAGAGTTTTAATAGAAGAGTTTTAATGGGAACGAGACGATCAATCTTAGAGAATGTTTTAAGTGCACTTTCCTAATCCTACATAGAAATGTCAATAAACAACAATTTAAAAAATCTAACACTATGCCAACATTCAGTTTTAATAAGTTAAAGGGAATAAAAGATTTAATTAACAAACAACAATGAAAAATTTTCCAAAGATTAACTTTAGGTTACACTACAGGACTGTCAGTACCTCAGGGTAGTATTCTAGCTCTGCTTCCTTCTAGGCTGTCTCTATCACATCACTCTGCTACAGTGTTCACATGGCACTTATCACTACATGGAATTATCTTTTTATTTTGCTACATAGTCACAGTTGCTTCTTCACTTCTACTTTGATGCTTCAAGTGCTAAAGATAAGAGTTTCCAAATGGAGTTATTTATGCTAAAACCCATGTCACCAAACCAAGACTCAATTACAGTTTCAGCAGTCCCAGAAGTGGAATCTTGCCAGTCAATCAGAAATCTCTTGATTAGCCATGGTTAGGTAATCTGCCTGATACACTGGTCCCATCCTCTGTAAGGAAAGTGACCCTGCAATAACCCCTCTGCTTTCACCTAGTACTCTTCCTTTTTCCTCTCCCCTTCTGCCTGTAAAATGCCTTGCCTTGTACATGTCTTCTGAATTCCCTTCTATCTGCTAGACTGTATGCTGCGTAATTCATGAATCACTGAATGAAGCCAGTGTGATCTTTACATTTTACTCAGTTGCATTTTGTTTTTCAACAGAAGCAAAACAGCCTTTTTTCTTTGTTCACTGCTAGAGCCTCAACATCTAAAGTAGCAGCTGGCACAGAATAAAGCCCAATGAATATTTGCTGAGTCAAAGGTGGTTTTACCACAATAGAATTAATGTAGATGTCCCACATTAAAAAGGGTGCTAATGTATGAAAGAGGCTTTCCAGGTGGAGGTGGTACAATGGTAAAGGATTTACCTGCCAATGCTGGAGATGCAAGAGACATGGGTTCAATCCCTCGGTGAGGAAGATCCCCTGGAGGAGGGGCATGACAACCCACTCCAGTATGCTTGCCTGGGAAATCCCATGGACAGAGGAACCTGGCGGGCTACAGTCCATGGGGTCACAAAGAGTCAGACACGACTGAGCATATGAGAACAGCTAAATCTATGAAAGAGGCAAGACTGCACAGTGGAAGGAAGGCATGTCTGAAGTCAGTTCACTCACCGATGCCAAGTTCATTGCCTGATCTCATCTTCACATCTTCAGAGTGAGGTAGACAGCGTTGTCATTCTGAGTGTAAGGACAATGACAAGACACCTAGAGAATTAGAGTGAATTTTACAAAGATAAGTAAAAAGTGGAACTAAGACACTTAAGTCTGAAGGTCAGGAGAGCTGTTTTCCTTTACTGTTTTGCTATATTAAACCAAACAAAATTGCATAGGAAGAGGACTAAAAATGTAACAAGAAACACAAAAATTATAAAAGAAATCATGTGTTCAACCGATAGCAGAGAGAACATTTCAACGAACACTGAAAAGTGTGGCTAAGTAGGAAAGTGGTGATAGCTAACGGAGAACTACAAATATATAGGGATAAAATAATTATCCCTAATATTTAATATTATACAAATATATAAATATCCATATTTACGTATGACTAATAAGAGTTTTTGAGTTGGGAATCTTGACATCTGTCTTACTTTGAACCTTTATAGGGCAAATTTAATCTAAAAACTGGAAACTGAGGTTATCAACTTTTTTTCTTTTTTATTAAACTTGGTATGATATGGTGTGGTGTGGCATAGTGTGTGTGTGTGTGTGTGTGTGTGTGTGTGTGTGTGTATGCAGATGCATGGGTTGAAAAGAACTGACAGATTGGTTTTATATCTTCATTCAGCTCAAGTTGCAAATTCCCAAATATAGGATATTTTTCTGAAAGTCCTCCATACAGTTCAGTTCAGTTCAGTCGCTCAGTCATCTCTGACTCTTTGCAACCCCGTGAATCGTAGAACGTCAGGCCTCCCTGTCCATCACAAACTCCCGGAGTTCACCCAAACTCATGCCCATCGAGTGGGTGATGCCATCCAGCCATCTCATCCTCTGTTGTCCCCTTCTCCTCCTGCCCCCAATCCCTCCAAGCATCAGGGTCTTTTCCAACGAGTCAACTCTCTGCATGAGGTGGCCAAAGTACTGGAGTTTCAGCTTCAGCATCAGTCCTTCCAATGGACACCCAGGACTGATCTCCTTTAGGATGGACTGGTTGGATCTCCTTGCAGTCCAAGGGACTCTCAAGAGTCTTCTCCAACACCACAGTTCAAAAGCATCAATTTTTCGGCGCTCAGCTTTCTTCACAGTCCAACTCTCACATCCATACATGACCACTGGAAAAACCATAGCCTTGACCAGATAGTCCTTTGTTGGCAAAGTAATGTCTCTGCTTTTTAATATGCTATCTAGGTTGGTCATAACTTTCCTTCCAAGGAGTAAGCGTCTTTTAATTTCATGGCTGCAGTCATCATCTGCAGTGATTTTTGGAACCCCCCAAAAAAAGTCTGACACTGTTTCTACTGTCTCCCCATCTATTTCCCATGAGGTGATGGAACCAGATGCCATGATCTTAATTTTCTGAATGTTAAGCTTTAAGCCAACGTTTTCACTCTCCTCTTTTACTTTCATCAAGAGGCTTTTTAGTTCCTCTTCACTTTCTGCCATAAGGGTGGTGAAAGGTTGTTGCTGAATGATAAGACGCTGGGATTCTTGGCCTCTGGAGGAGACGAATTCAATCCGGGGCCAGAGATGAGGCTGGATTGCTCAGAGCTTTTGTGTAATAAAGTTTTATTAAAGTATAAAGGAGATAGAGAAAGCTTCTGACATAGGCATCAGAAGGGGGCAGAAATAATATCCCCCCTGCTAGTCTTTAGCTGTAAGTTATATAGTCACTCACGGTCTGTTAATGAAAAGAAAGGAATGTCTTAGAATTTAGAATGGCACCAGATAATTCATCCCCGGCCATAAAATGATTGACTTAAATCTTGTAGAAGGGCAGATTACCAAAAAAGAGTTTCATTTACATAGATTAGGGGAACAATATCTGAGTAAGTAGGTTAGGCCATTTGTTGGAATTTAGAGTCTGGGGTAAATGCATAGCACATTAACATAGCTTAAGACAGTATTTCCATAAGAAAAAGAAATGTATCGGTTAACTCAAGGTTTGAGAGTAGTTAGCTTCAGGTGAAACCAGGTGTCATGGCAACACAGCATTTTAAGAGAAACCTTCTTTTAAATTTGTATAGAGAAGGAAAAAAAAAAATGTCCCTGGTTTGTTTCCTCCTGGTGCTTAAGAGAGGTAAAAATGTCTGGCACTTGCAGCCTATTTCCTCCATTTGGAGGCCCCTGGCCTTCCTTCCTGTTACCCTCTCAGTGGTGTCATCTGCATATCTGAGGTTATTGATATTTCTCCGGGCAGTCTTGATTCCAGCTTGTTCTTCTTTCAGCCCAGTGTTTCTCATGATGTACTCTGCATAGCAGTTAAATAAGCAGGGTGACAATATACAGCCTTGACATACTCCTTTTCCTATTTGGAACCAGTCGGTTGTTCCATGTCCAATTCTAACTGTTGCTTCCTGACCTGCATACAGGTTTCTCAAGAGGCAGGTCAGATGGTCTGGTATTCCCATCTCCTTCAGAATTTTCCACAGTTTATTATGATCCACACAGTCGAAGGCTTTGGCGTAGTCAATAAAGCAGAAATAAATGTTTTCCTGGAACTCTCTTGCTTTTTCGATGATCCAGCAGATATTAGCAATTTGCTCTGGTTCCTCTGCCATTTCTAAAACCAGCTTGAACATCTGGAAGTTCTTGATTCACGTATAGCTGAAGCCTGGCTTGGAGAATTTTGAGCATTACCTTACTAACGTGTGAGACGAGTGCAATTGTGTGGTGGTTTGAGCATTCTTTGGCATTGCCTTTCTTAGGGATTGGAATGAAAACTGACCTTTTCCAGTCCTGTGGCCACTGCTGAGTCTTCCAAATTTGCTGGCATATGGAGTGCAGCACCTTCACAGCATCATCTTTCAGGATTTGAAATAGCTCAACTGGAATTCCATCACATCCACTAGCTTTGTTCATAGTGATCCTTTCTAAGGCCCACTTGACTTCACATTCCAGAATGTCTGGCTCTAGGTGAATGATCTCACCATTGTGATTATCTGGGTCATGAAGATCTTTTTTGTGTAGTCCTTCTGTGTATTCTTGCCACCTCTTCTTAATATCTTCTGCTTCCGTTAGTTCCATACCATTTCTGTCCTTTATTGTGCACATCTTTGCATGAAATGTTCCCTTGGTATCTCTAATTTTCTTGAAGAGATCTCTAGTCTTTCCCATTCTGTTGTTTTCCTCTATTTCTTTGCATTGATTGCTGAGGAAGGCTTTCTTATCTCTCCTGGCTATTCTTTGGAACTCTGCATTCAAATGGGAATATCTTTCCTTTTTTCCTTTGCTTTTCGCTTCTCTTCGTTTCACAGCTTTTTTTTTGTAAGGCCTCCTGAGACAACCATTTTGCCTTTTGCATTTCTTTTCCATGGGGACGGTCTTGATCCCTGTCTCCTGTACAATGTCACAAACCTCCGTCCATAGTTCATCAGGCTCTCTGTCTATCAGATCTAGTCCCTTAAATCTATTTCTTACTTCCATTTAGCAAAAAAAGGCTGATGGTCAAATAAAATATGAAGGAAATGGAGAAAAAAAAAAGAATAAGAAGGAAATTAGGTAAAATGAAAAAAAAAAATGGAAACTATTATTTGCCATCAAGAAGCAAATGCAGTCTTTAGTGTTATGTGTAAAAAAGTGTGGCCATGACCTGTGCTATGGTTAAACACATGGAGATAAACCTGAGCCAAACCACTCTAAAGGTTACTGTAGACTCCTAACAGGAAATTGGCGTGTAAAATTAGAAAAGACAAGAGACTATACGAGCACAGTTAGGGCACAAAACCAAGAGTGATTTATTCTATTCTCTCAATATGTAATCGTTGGAATTATCATTATTATCTCAGTTTTGAAGGGGGAAATTTTACTTTCTAAGGATTTTCATTAATTTTTGTTCATTATTTTTGAATGCCTAAAATATTTCATCTTTTTAAAATTTCATAGAGATACAATGCATATAAGTTTCTCCAATTTTAAGGGTATAATTCAATGAGTTTTGACAGATGTATACAGTTACAGTGGCAGACTCACCAAGACAATCATGGTATAGAATATTTCTATTGCCCTAAAACATACCCTCCTGCCCCCCCCATTTTTTGAGATAAAATTGATATATTTTTTTCAGGTGTACGGCATAATAATTCAATATGTCAATTATATTTTGATATTAGATGTTTAAAAGATATATTTCAGTGTGGTCCAGATTAGAGTTTATCAGCTATTTCAGCTGTAACTTGTGGTGTTCACCATCTAACAGAGTAATTCAAACAACAGAGCTACAGCTCCTAAACCTGTGTTATTAGGAATTTTGTGGAAGGAAAATTCAAGTTATAATGCTGATAGAATCTATGAGGAAGCCAATTGCTAAAAATTAATGCCAAACACCCGCACACATTCAAAATTGCATCATGGTAATTAATTATTTTAATAGAAGCTAAACCAATTACACATAATTACTTACAAACTTGAGGTTAAAAATATTGATGCAAAAACTCTGTAGCTATATAAATGTACTAATATAATGTTTTAATTATATCCACACATCTATTTAAATCAGATAATTCCCTTTTATCCACAAAGCAGTTACCTTTGTGTTTGAGCCCAAATCATATGCTCTTGTTTACTGAAAATTTTTAAAATAAGAGCATCTATTGACAAAATAAAGTTGTGATTGAAAACCACTCCAATGTATTCAAATTTATTTAAATCCCATTTACTCAAATCAGTGAGGGAAAAAGTCAAGCTGGTTATTTGATATCATGGAGAAAAACAAAACATGTTGATTGACAGGATGATTTTTGAGATAAAATAGCTACATTTTGTTGAAAACATGTAAAGATTCTGACTTTTATATCTCTTGCCTACCTCAGTATAGAGGAAAGAGCATTGACTATATGAAACATCTAGGTTCAAAGTCAACCTAATGAATATACTAGACTTTTCTGAAAAAACACATATTTATCTGGTAAAACCAGTATTGGACAACTTATTGAAAAATAGTAGTTGATACACAATAGGTGTGGATCTAGGTGTAGGTAGAAGTGTGTGCATGCTAAGTCACTTCAGTCTTGTCCACCTCTTTGTGTCCCTATAGTTTTAAAGTTACTTTCCAAATTCATAGGATTATAAACAGATCCTGCTTTGTATATTGTAAAGCACTTCACAAAATGTACTATTGCAGTAATTAGCTCCTGCCATGCGTCAGTCTCAAAAATGACACATACCATCCCCAGATGATTCTCCCTCAAATATGCTGCATCTTGATTTGTCACCTAAATGATCAGGCATTCCAGAGACTTCCACACATCTCCCAAGGACTTAGCGCCTGTTAGGTTCACCAGGGAGATTGTGTTAGGAGAGTACTGGGGAGTCTCGGATGTACCCTTTGTCTTCCAGTATCATGATCTTTCCTTATCAGGGTCTCAAAGACCTTCCACCTGCTGACCCCGAGTTAGGAATGACTCCAAACTTTGAAAACAGGACTTAGCTGAGGACAGAAGTCAGTTGCCAAAAACAATATATCCAAATCTCTTTCCTGTGCAATGGCATATTACAGTGTGGGGTGTGTTACTGTTTGAAGTAGAATGCTATTCTCTCCGTGCTCCTTTGATTTCTATCAAGTCCTATAAGATTGGAGGACAGATAACAACCAAGGTCCTACTGTAGAGCTCAGGGAACTATATTCAATATCTTATAATAACCTCTAATGAAAAAGAATCTGAAAAAGAATATCAATATATATATAATCACTTTGCTGTATGCCTGAAACGAATACAACACTGTAAATTAGCTATATTTCATTTAAAACAAAAAAGATTAGAGGACAGATTCCATATTAAATAATAATTCTAGGTTTATTACAAAATGGGTCTAGCCTAGACTCGCTGAATTGTGAGAACATATGTTTAGTGAGAAATAAGGAAGATTTCTATAAAATATAAGTGAAAGAAAAACATGTTTTAGCCTCAGCAAAATATCCCCACATTTTCAGAAAGTGTGAAATTTTCACTTCAAATGTACATGAAACTATCATAAAATATCCCAGAATATGTTGAAATCTTTGCCTCAGTTCCTAAGCACCTTCTGTTTTTGACACCTAGTATAACCCTGTAATCTCTCTGCCAAAGCAAACTATTTTGTAAGAAGTGTGATACAATTTCATATTTGATTTGTAAGCCATTTTCATAACTAAATGTTTTTAAATATGATAGATTCATATAAATTAAAGCAAATATATATTTCAAACTCCCTAAAGTTTCTTACATAAATAGTATTAATGGCAAAGGGATAATTACCTTGGCATATATTCATATATTTTAATCATTTTCTTAATCACATCTATTTTTAATACTCTGCAATAGATATTTTTCTGGAATAAAAGGGATTTTTTTTTTTCTTTTTAATTGGAGGATAACTGCTTTACAATGTTAGTTGGTTTCTGCCATACAGCAGTGCGAATCAGCCCTCGGTACACATACATGTGTATGTGTCCCCTCTCTCTTGAAACTCCCTCCCTTCCCCCCATGTCATCTCGCCCTTAAGGTTGTCACAGCTCAGGCTGAGCGCCTTGTGTTATACGGCAGCCTCCCACTAGCTCTTTATTTTAGATATGGTAATACATATGTTTCAGTGCTACTAAGGGAATGCTTTTTAATAAGGCAATCTTTTTGAAACTTTGCCATAAACTTTCCAACAGTCTTTATCATTGCATTTTATAGTATTTCAACTTACTCATGTTAATAGTTTTGTTTAAATATTAATATAACATTATGTTTAATTACCATTTATCTATTTATAATATAACAATTTTCATTGAAAAATATTCTTTCTGTGGGTGCCGAGTTACACAGTCAATTGAAAGAAAGTTCTGCTAAGTAGATGTTCTAGTTTTAAAATTTTGCTAATTGAAATGTATAAATATATTTGCTCAAATATATTCAGCTATTTTTGCCTTCACTTAAAGACTTAGTACTGTCATAGTTACAAGAAAAACATCACCATATAAGTATTCTTTATAATTGTTTTTAATGTTTTGTCAAATTTAAACCTTTAAATTTTAGGCTTTTTTTTAATCTTTCTTATATTCTAACCAAAAGTATAAACATATACAATTAAAATAGGATATCCAATTTAAAAAACAAACTTAAAAAAATAAATAAATAAAATAAAAATAAAAAACAAACTTACTCTCAAGTTTTTTTAATTCCAACTTAAGTTTTATAATTCCAACTTAATATAAAATTATCATTGTTGATTTATATGTAAACATTTTAAGTTTTGACACCCCCAGTTTATACTTTTATCAGCTTTTTTTATCTGATCAAGCTGCCATATTTACAAAAGTTTAAATACTTCAACATTGTGATATACATAATATCTCTTTCTAACAAAAGCTGAAAAATTGTGTACCAACACCAGTTATGAGTACATACCTTTTCCTTAAGGTTTTAAATTTAATAATTTAGTGACCATTGGAATCTAGTCCCCAGGTTTATGAACTTAGTAGCTTAGTGATGCTCAAAGGAACTTTATATGAAACATCACTGCAGAAAAATTTTTAACTTCATGCTTAACTTCTTAACTGAATTTATAGAAAAATTCAAAATAATAGCAGGAAGTTCCCTTTTAATAGAATTAATTTCTAAAACATTGTGTTAATTCCATAACTGGATAAAAAATTATGATTGGTAACAGATTCATTGATTTTCTATTTGAAACTTTGGATGACATAACTGATATAAGATGACATCATGTTTAACTATGTATGAAGTTCTTCTGCAAATAGAACCAATGGATTACTAGCTCTCACTACACCTTATATACATCCACAAGAATACTGAAAACAAAAATGAGCAAAATTAATTTAGAAAAACAATTGAGGTCACTGAGAGTTATACCTCACAGAGTGATGTGTAAAGGAACCTTCTGCCACTGTCTGTATTAAACTGGTGTTTTTGAACAAAAAACAAATTTCAAAAAAAATTTCTAAACTAAAAAAAAATGTAAATGCTAACACTTCTTTAGCATTGCTAGCTAGGTCTTCTGGCTTTCATGTGGCCATTGGTATTATTTCTACAACCCTATGGTAGCAATTTAGGACCTCAAAATATTTTGTCAAAATTATATTTCATTATCAGGTTTTTGAAAGAAATTTTAAATTCTTAGCACAAATTATTTTGCCTTTTCAAGCTAATTACTGCTGAAAAGATTTATTTAAAATTGTGATAGTTCTATCAAGTAATAAAATGTTTACAAACGTAAGTCATTCGATGAAGGACAAAATCACTGTAACAGGAACATCTAGGTAAATCTCTATAGCAGCATGGCTCAGCCTCAATTTCCCGACATATTTAACTTTTATTAACCTGTATTTTTCTCATATTTCTCAGTTAAGCTATTAATTGGTAGCCTTTGACTTTCATGATCCTGGTCCTGGACATCAATGTGTCCATCAAAGTCAGAACCAGCTGGTTGACTGCTTTTTTAGTGTGCATCATTTTTATCCACTTTTGGTCTGCTTATTGTCCTTCAAAATTACCCTGTATCTAGAAAGGTTCAGGAAAAGAAAGGCTATTTGGGGTCATATTTCAAATTTAATCATGTGTTAGGGTGAGAACTCCATATGCTGCCCATGTATTTTATACACCATTATATCATACATATCATGGCAGGGCTCTGAACTAACAAGTCAAAGGCTATCCAGTCATCCTGGGTAATTTTAATGCAGCCTCTATGGTGATGCTTTGTTGAAATAAATTAAGAACCTGAGAAAAAGGTTAGGCTGAATATCCAAATACTAGATGCAAGAAGGGGCTGACCTATGCAACTAAGATTTTTATCACTCCACCTAAATGACGTTACTAAGTGTTGTATAATGCTTTTATGGGAGTTAGGCCTATGTCAGTCAGAGTTTAAGTTTTACAAAAAGTCTTTTCTTTAAAAGGTTATACTCCATTTATGATTATTATAAAACATTAGCTATATTCCCTGTGCTGTCCAATATACCCTTGTATTAGTAACTTATTTATACAAAGTCATTATGGCACCTCTTAACCCCCTAGCCCTCACTGGCTTCCCTCACCCCTTCTCTCTCCCCACTGGTAATCACTAATTTGTTCTCTGTATCTGTGAGTCTTGATTCTTCATTATACTTATTAGTTTGTTTTATTTTTCTGGATATACATGATATTATACAGTATTTGTCTTTGTCTGGTTTATTTCACTAAGCATAATACCCTCCAAGTCCATCCATCTTGTTAGATTCCTTCTTTTTGATTCCTGAGTAGTAGTCTAAGAAGTCTTAGAGCAATTTGGCATAGAGTTAATAGTGTAAGTTTCAGAGTCAGAACTTTTGCATCCAAATTCCAGCCTACCGCCTTCCAGCTGTGTAACTTTGGACAATTTAATCACTCTTTACTACCCTGTCTGCACTCTAGAGAGAAAAATAATATTGACCTTAATATTTTATTATGAGGATCAAATAATATATGCAAAGTGGTTAGAATAGTACTTAACAAGCAGTAAGAACTCAAAAATACTAGCTGTTTTCATTATTACCATAGTATATTGAAATGATCAGTTTATATCACCCTTCCCCATTAAACCATAAGCACTGCAAGGATAGACTGTATCTTACTAATTTTTACTGAGACAACACCCAGCTGGGCTAAGTGCATAGTGGGCATTTAATGAATATGTGTTGAACAAATTTGAAAAAAAAAAAAAATGAACTGCTGCTTCTGTAGCACTTAACCTATTGTGTTATAGCTGATTGTTGACTTTTTTGAACCCCACTACATAATGAGAACCATAATGCAAGTGGTCTTATTGAATTCATCTTGTATAGGTAATGCTCTGTATGTAGCAAGGGCTCAATTAACCTTTAGTGAAAGATGAGAGAGTTCTAGTTTCCTGTCTTCCAGCTCAATAATATTTGGAAAGTCATTTCTGTATCTCAGTTTCTTCATCTTCAAAACATTAGTACTGTGGGGGGTGGTTTGGAATAGGAGAAGAAAAGAACCGCATCAGTCTATTTTAATAGATTAGGACAGCATGTTCCTAAGTCACCACAGAATGGGGACTTCTGTGTGAAGCCACAGGCTCTCTAGAATGATAGAGAGCTAATGGTAGAGATGTTGTTTAAGTCACTTGTCCCTGACACTGCTTTATTCCCCTGGAGGAGGAGGTGATCTTGCTATTACCTGGATTATTTATGAACTAGGTTTGTACACATTCCCATACACTAAAGTTCATAAATTAATTGGTTACGTTCTTCAAGAATGGTAACACTGATTTGGAGAATTAAAAAGTGCGGCCCCGGAACGCATGCACTTTCAGACCTGAGGAAGCGCTGCCCTTCTTGGGTGGTGTCATAGGGCGTAGGTCTCCCACTGCAGGCCTGCCCTTTCTCTCTCCTCTCCACCTTCTTAAAGACCACGAGAAGTTGTGCCGAGACATGCAAATTAGCTGTTACATGTGTATATCATGTTTCTGATAAATGTCTGTATTCTCGGTAAAATTCAGGAAGTTAAGAGTGCAGAATGTTCATACCTAATATATACGTATTTTCCAAGTTTCCATAGTCAGATATTGATACATTTGGGAAACCCAGGTTTCAGCAAGGTTAAAATGCCTGTGTATGTTTAACTGGAGAAAAATGCAAAACCTTTATTATGCTAATATGTGTTGTGACTCTCCACTAAGGAAATAGAACTTGCAGTATTTCCCAGACTTATCTGATCACAGAAAATTCTCTAGGCCTAGTATAATATGAAATGCACACTGAGAAAAACTGAGCTAATCAAGATATAATCAGAGCCTGAAACATATTGTTTGCAGCACTTAAGATTTAGAACTAAATATTCTCCCCCTGTTGTGAGGCTTCATTTTGTCCCAAGTTAGGTGCAGATCTTTTACAGTTCATTTATATACTTGCAGTTTCTTGCATTTAGATGCAAGTTACTTGCATTTAGATATTTGCAGTTTCTTTTTGGATAGATACCCACAGAAACATACACGTGTGTGTGTGTGTGTGTGTGTGTATGACATATACATATAAAGAAATGATTATAAGAAATTTGGAAAAATAATAGTTGACTGGTGAAAAAGTATTTCATATTCATCCTAGTCATCCTTTAAAATATAATTCCTGTTACACATCTTTGCACTTCATTTTAGTGTTTTTGTTTTGTTTTACCTATTGGAGTTTAAATATTTGATTTTAATGGTTGCATAATGTGCCATTCCTGCAATTAACATGTTGGATCAAAGAGATTTAACATGTGTCAGATTAATTCCTTGGGATATGTTTCAGCAATGGAATTGTTGAAACTAAAAGTCTGAAAATATGGGGGCTTTTGTCATGTATAATCTCATCATTTTACCTGAGGATAGAGGGGTGAGGAGAGGTTAGTACTTGCAAAGTGAATCAACTTGTAGGATTCACAGTTGTAAACCCTGTTGTGGTTGAAGAATGGCTTATTATGTAAAATAATAACTAATGTGGTGGTATTATCATTAATGTAGCAACACTGAGTTCTTACTATGTACTAGAAACTATACTAAGTACTTTACATTTATTATCTCAGTCTTCAAGAAACTCACAGGTACTTCTCTCATTATTCTCATTTTAAAGATTAGGATTTGGGGCACAGAGATGTTAAGTAATTTGCCCAAATTCACTCGGCTAGCCAGAAACAGTCCACAAACAAATTCAGGCAGTCAAACTTCAGAGATTCCTTTCTTAACCATTGCTTTTTAGCAGTTGACAGAAAATATATACATACACACAGCTCAACCACAAGCGGTTACCCACAATAAGCTCTGAAATGAACCATCCTCCTTGCATTATCAGAGTGTGAAAGAGCCTCAGGATTGTTGGGAATGGCTCTTAGATGCCTTGTCTGTTTCTTTCTCAGTTGCATTCATTATCATTCATTCTGCAATCTACATTACTTACTTTGGCATTATATCTATGGCTAGATATTTTCCTGGTATCTCTGTTAATATTGTCAAGTTAGAAGCCAACATTATTTTTATAAATATGAGATCTCAGGGTAGATATCAAATAAGAGTTACAGGGGAATTAATTACACGTTCAATGGACATATTAATTGGAAAACACAGAGTCACATGCACATGTGTACATAGATTCCTGTTCATGGCTCTCACTATCCAGTCAAAGTGGCAAGTAACGCTCACAGGCAAGCAGGAGTTTTCATCATTGTTTGAGTGGAAAATCTCTCAAACGTTCCAATTCTGTATCTTTTATCCAAATCCTAGCAGCTTGCCTAGGTGACAGTTATATTTCCTGGACCTAAATAATCCATTTTCCCAACCTTTAGCTTTCTTTCCATTTTGAAATATTAGAATGGGTTCAGCATTGCACTAAAGGCCAAACAGATATTTCTAATTTTTTTTCTGGCAATATTTAGGAAATACAGTTATTCTTAATTTACTTTAAGAACTGATCAGAGTAGGATAGGATCTGGCATATCCATCTTATTTATAGAATAAAACAATCAAGTAAAATTATAAATATTACTCGTACCCATAATGACTTCATAACTTCATAATCCAAGGAGAGCTCTGAATTCCTGAAATAGGTCCCCCATAAATTCCTGCCTTAGCTATGTAAAACTTTCCTTTTGCTAATTTTGCCTAAATACTCAGAATTAAAGAACTTAAAAAATAAGTTCACTTATTTTATAATTCTTTGTAGCATTTAGTGTAATAAGTGTCTGGCACATAGTGCTTCAAAAATTTTGCACTGAAATTCAGTATCAATGAGGAAGGAGTTATATATTATTCCATAAGAAATTATATAGGGGCCTGAAAACTACATCAATTATTGCCTGTTTTGTGTCACACTTGATACATTCCCAAAATTATTCCTCCCCAGTTTCACTCTTGGTCAGTCCCTAGAATCACAATTTTAAGACTAATATGATCTTTTCACTTTTGTTCACTTATTCAAAGGGCTAGCAGCGCAAAGCTCATTTATAGTAGGATACCTTGTCTTGAGATTTAGAACACTCTAGCTTTGGTCCCAGTTTACCAACTACTTCACAGAATTTATTTAACTTCTTATTCTTGGTTTCCTAGTATATTCAATATATTCAACTGGAAGAATAGTATAATCTATTTTTAATCAAAGATAGCTTTGAGATATCTAATGAAATACGTTAAAGGAAAGGTTTAAAGTTTGTAAGATGCTCAGAAAATGTAAATAATTATGAGGGCAAAAAGCTGAAACTTAATGCTCAGTATTTTGTCCAGATTTTTCCTGAATTACCCTGCTCTATAGCTGTGTGTGTGTGTTTCTTTTAAAACTAATAATCCAAATTTCTAATAGCCATATATATAAGAACAGTAGTGGCTAGCATAGAGTACTTACCATTTAACAGACACTGGTTAAGGTACTTAATTCTTACAATTATGTGAGGTAGATTCTAATTTATCTACACAATAGACAGGGGAAAATTGAAGCTTAGAAACATTCAGCAACTTGTCCAAAGACAAATAATTATTATGTGTGGGAATCCATATTCAAAGCTAGGAATGAATGACCTCAAAGTTCATTTGATTAACCCATTTGCTACCACGCCCCCTTCCATCAACATGCACATCCTCCTTTCCTCCTCTCTCTGCATCTGCTGGTATGAAAGTGGCAGGTGTGAAAGCTTATGGGACCTCTTCGTCTGAGCAATTGAGAACTCAGAGAGAAATGAAAATTAGGCCACAAATTTAATGTAAAACAGAGGTCAGACTTGAGAGGCCTTATCTACTGAATAGCAGCCGTTTAAATAGCTTGAAAGTCCCTTCTCACCCGGAATAATCTCTGCAAATTCAATTCAGTTACATCAATATGATTATGAACTATGTAATGACTTATGGAAATTTAAATTTAGGAGCAAACAGATTGATTTGTGCTTTGCTGACCAGAGCTTATTCAGTAGAGATGGGCACAAATTTTATTTTTATGTAAATCACCTCAAAAGCAGTTCTTTCTTCTAAATTTTATGAAACTGGCATTTACCCATGTGCATTATTTCCTGGGCAGCAGGAACCTTGGCTGGCACCTGAAAGCCCCATGGAAATCCAAATGTGGATGTGAGGGAAAAGTATCAGGGACAGAAGCAGTTTTCATTGTCAGTATCAGAAACGGACAGATGCTTTGAGGTTTGATGTCCATTTAGTGTGATCACAGATGGTAAAGAATCTGGGTTCGATCCCTGGGTTGGGAAGATCCCCTGGAGGAGGGCACGGCAGCCCATTCGGGGATCCTAGCCTGGAGAATCCCATGGAGAGAGGAACCTGGCGGGCTATAGTCCATGGGGTCGCAGTCAGACACGACTGACATGACTTAGCACAGCACAACAATAGGAAAGCCTGGAATTAGAAATGGGTTCTCATTTGATGTGGATGATTTTTGCCCTCTATGAATTTGGCCTCTCTCACCTCTTGAGTCTATATCTTTGTCACTTTTTCAGCAAATATTTATTAAGAACTTCCTACATGTTAGTCACCTGAGTAAGACTGTGGGAGATGAGCTCCATAGAATTCCTTCCCAACACAGTTCCTACTTTAAAGACAGGATAATAGTTTGCATTCCCACCAACAGTGTAAGAGGGTTCCCTTTTCTTCACACCCTCTCCAGCATTTACTGCTTGTAGACTTTTGGATAGCAGTCGTAAATCCATAACTGATTCATGTCAATGTATGACAAAAACCACTACAATATTGTAAAGTAATTAGCCTCCAACTAATAAAAATAAATGAAAAAAAAAAAAAAGGATAATATAAACTTCAGTAAAGGTCATAAGCTCTCCCATACTGGAGTAAAATGGTGTGGAGTTGAAAGGAGAACCATTAAAAAGAATCATCAGTTTTACTTCAGTAGAAGAGGCTTCTGAAAGAAAAGAAAAAAAAAAAAAAAAAAGAGGTAATGCTTGAGAAATGCATCTTTATAAATGGCAAATAAAGATAATTATATGCATTTAAAGGACTATTGTTAAGAATAAGTACAACAGTATATGGGAGGACTGATCCTAATTGTCTACATCTAAATGCTAGTTGTTTTCTTTTTTAATATAGTATTACACAAGTGTAAAACCAGGTATTAGCTCATACTTTTCAAAACCTACTCTCTGCTGTGTTTAAACAAACAGATCAGTTATTATCAGAGTTGGCCTTATTTTGTATCCATAACTGATTCTCACCAGTCTGGAACTCCCATAAAAGGCACAAAAGCATTCCGGACACTATATCCCAATCTAAAAGGTACATTTTATCTCTTTGTTGTTGCTGTTCAGTCATGTCTGACTCTTTGCGACCTCATGGACTACAGCAATATATCTCTATTTTATTTTATCTGTATTTTATTTTATCTCTAGCAATATAAATACAGTTGAGCCATTCATTTGTACTTGCCACAACCGAAGAAAGCAAGTACTGGAGTTAGATCAGGGCACAAGAAAACTGCCCATGTACTCTTGGTTCAGTTATTCTGATCCTCATCTCCCCCTACCCCCCAAGCCCCCGTGTGCAGGTGCCTGCTTCTCCACTCAGTTCTGTTTTTGTCTCCTTGTTTTGCAAAATGTTAGAATCATTGCATCTAAAGCTGTTTGCTCTGGACACACATATTTACCAGATGTATTTTTAATTTAAATGAGTATGAATATTACTAAAGCTTAAGAGAAATAGCTTTAGTCTGTGCTTCTTCCCACCCATTTCCCAGGTATGTAGGCCCTTCAAACCTTTAAGAATATAATCGATACAGAAAAGGAAAATAAATCATAAAGGTAGAGTTTGATGAATTTTCACAATATGAGCATATATCCATGTAAACTTTATACACATCACAGATAAAATACTGAAAACACCTCAAGAGTATGCTATCCTCCTTCTCAAAAGTAATCACTATTCTAATACCTAACACCATAGACAAGCTGTGCTGTTATTTAAATATATAAAAATGAGATTATGCAATTATATAATATATATAGAGAGATATAGATATAGATATACTCTTTTACTTCTGCTATCTTATACTCAATATTATGAGGTCCTTCCCTTTTGTAAAATGAGGCAGTGTATTCATTCTCATTACTGCATATTACTCCACTATAAGACTACACCAATATTTTATTTATGAGTTCTATTAGTAGATATGTGTTATTTCCAGATTTTGTTTTTTACAAATAATACTATCATGAATATTTTGTACATATTTTGTGAACTTTTGAAAATATACCTAGAATGTGAATTGGTGGACTCTTGGATAGACATCTTCAACTTAAATAAAGACAGATAATAGTGTTCCAAAATGGTCCTACAATCATACAGACTCACAAACACTGGATCAGAGTTTTGGTTGTATTCTCAGCAACACAATACTTTTGGTCTTTTTAATATTAATTATTCTGATGGGTGTAGAGTAGCATTGATTTATGATTTTAATTTGCATTTTCCTTATCACTAAAGAGAATGATTCATTTTTCATACATTAAGTAACTACTGGGATATCCTCATTTGTGAGGCTCCTGTTCAAATCACTGTCTCATTTTTCTAACTGGGTTGACTGTTGTGATAGGCAGAAAGAGGGACTCCAAAATGACTTCATCTTGCTGTCAGAACTTGTAAATATGTTACCTTACATGGAAAAAAACTGATGTACTTAAGGTTAAGGACCTTGAGATGGGAAAGGTATCCTGAATTACTTTTGTGCGTCCAGGTTAAGAGCTCATTGTTATTGTCGTTCAGTTTCTTAGTCATGTCTGACTCTCTGCAGCCCCATGGACTGTAGCCCACCAGGCTCCTCTGTCCATGGGATTCTCCAGGCAAGAATACTGGAGTGGGTTGCCATTTCCTTCTCCAGGGGATCTTCCCAACCCAGAGACTGAACTTGTGTCTCCTGCATTGGCAGGCAGATTCTATACCACTGAGACACCTGGGAAGCCCTGAGATCTCATATGAAATCTAAAAAGTGTGAGTAGAAGGAAGATAAGTAAAGTCAGAGTGGTGACAGTGTGAGAATGAGTTGACATTTTGTTGCTGATTCTGAGAGCTGCCTCTAGGAGCTGAGGGCAGTCTCCAGTTGACAGCATTGATGAGGTAATCTTAGCTCTACAATTGCATGGATCTGAATTCCAACATCTGAATGGGCAAGGAAATAGATTTGTCCCTGGGGCCTGCAGAAAGGAATGCAATCCTGCTAACACTTTGGTTTTAGCCCACTCAGACCTGTAACAGATTTCCTACTTGCAGAACTGCAGCATAATATGATACTATTGTTTTAAACCCTTAAGTTTGTGGCAAGTTGTTATGGTCATGAAAGAAAACTAATACAATAGTCTTTTCTTATTAATTTGCATAAGTTCTTTGTAATTTTGAATAGAAATTAAACATTGCAAAGGCCGTATGCCAATGGGTGATTTTCCTTTTCTGTTCTTAATTTTAATGTAGTTCAATTTATCAATCTTGCCTGTATCGTTCATTGTGTGTCTTGTTTGCGATTTATCTGGCTGTCCCAAGCTACTGAAGATATTCTTTCAATCCACTTAGATATATCTTTGCATACGGCATGACATGAATCCAGTTTCATTTCATGTGTGTGTCCAAATGGACACTTCACCATTTATTGATAAAGCTACTCCCCCTCCATCTCTTTTCCAGTTTACCTTTGTCATATATCAAATGTTGCTATATGTCTCTTTTTGAACTTCCTTTTCTTTGCTATTTTTTTCTTGCTTTGTGCCAACCCTATACAATTTAAATCAATAGTACTTTTTAAAGTCTTGATAACTGATAATAAAAGTTACCCAAATTTGTTCATTTCCAAGTCTACATGGAGTTTTTTTCCAGCCTTCTGCATTTTCATTTACATGTTAGAATTCTCTATTCCCCTACACACACACAGATTCCTGCTAGGATTTTAACTAGAATTTCATCAAACACATAAATAAATTAGGGCAAACTGGTATTTTTATGGTATAATATGCCAATCTATCAACATGGAATTGTTCCTTTCTTTTCTTTTTGGCCTTCTCTCAACCATTCCTTTTAGGCCTTTTCTATTTTCTTTCAATTATATGTAGTAATCTATGAGACTAGTTTGCATGTTATTTATTAGCTTTATTAGTCTACATTTGATATTTTGTATTATTAAAACCTGTATCTTAACATTTTATTTTCTAATTGTTCATATAAAAATTGAAAGATATTTATAAGAGACTTGCTGATAAAGATTTTTTCAAGTCACTGCTGCTACTGCTAAGTCATTTCAGTCGTGTCCGACTCTGTGACCCCATAGACGGCAGCCCACCAGGCTCCCCCATCCCTGGGATTCTCCAGGCAAGAACACTGGAATGGGTTGCCATTTCCTTCTCCAATGCATGAAAGTGAAAAGTGAAGGTGAAGTCACTCAGACGTGTCCTACTCTTAGCGATCCCATGGTCTGCAGCCTACCAGGCTCCTCCGTCCATGGGATTTTCCAGGCAAGAGTACTGGAGTGGGGTGCCATTGCTTTCTCCAAGTCACTGGGATATCTATAAACTATATTGTGTTTCCCATATATATAATAGTAGCATTTTTGAATGACAAGAGTTTTATCTACTTCTCCCTTTATAATTATTTACCTTTTAGTTACTTTTTAGTCTTAGTTCTGGATAGGTTGTCCTGTATCCTATTGAGTAGAAATAGAAATAGTGGACTTTCACACCTTATTATTGGTCCAAGGGAGAAAATGTCAGTATTTTATTATTAAGTATGACATTTACTGTTAGAGTTTTTTCTATAGGTACCTGATATTAAAATTTTAAAAATTATCTACTTATTTATATTTTCTTGATAATTTCTTTTATGAACATGAGTCAAATTTTAGCAACTGCTTTTCCTGTATCTATTGAGGTATAGTAATCAAAACCTTTTCTCCTTTATCCTGGTAATGTGGTAAATTACGTTGATTGACTTTCAAATGTTAAACTAATGTATTAGTTTATGTATGTAGTTTACTACATTATGTAGTAATGTATTTTAACATTTAAACTAAATGTTAAACCTTGTATTCCTGGGAAAAAAACAAACTTCATCATAATAATTCAGCATTATTCTTTTACTTATTGATGAATTTGGCTAATACTAGTATATTTAGAATTTATATATATATATATATATATGTTAATGGGTTAGATTAGACAACTGATAGCACAGCTTTGAAATACACAGGAACAAACTTAACAGAACTACAAGAAGAAACAATATGATCATCTCAATAGATGCAGAAAATGTATTTGCAAAATCCATCATCTACTCCTAATAATGCCTCATTGAACTATGACTACAATGGAGCTTCCTTAACTTCCTAAAAGGAATCTATTAAAAAAAAAAAGCAAAAAAAAAAGCCTCTGCAACCAAAGACTGAGTCAGCCTTCTCTCCCAAGTCAATGATGCCTCTCCTCACCACTTCTATTTATTCAAATTTGTACTAAATGTTAGCCAATGCTAATAGGCAAGGAAATAAATACAAATACTACCCAGATTGTAAAGAAAGATGGCATAATCACTATGTGTATAATCCTATGAAATTTATAGGAAAGCCTTCTAAAAGATGTTACAGAGTTGCAAAATGTAAGAACAATTTATGGCAATTATATTTCTGTATACTAGCAGTGAACCATCACAATCACAATTAAAAACAACACCAGCTACAATACCACATTATGAAATGTATAGGGGTGATTCTATCATAAGATATACAAACTACATAGAGAGAACTTGTACTCTGGGTGGTAATGTGTCTTATCTGATTCCTATCTATTGAACGTTGGAAAAGATTTGTTTGAGCTTATGTTTCTCCATCGGTAAACATGGAGTGAATTTTTCACATTCTCAGTAATAATGTAAAGATTGAGATGTGGTGTATGAGAGTCATTAGCATAATTCCACATAGAGGGACTTTAATACGTAACAATTGTTATTTGAGACTTAGTTTCAAACTGAATTTCACTTAAAAGGATCTCTTTGGAGAAAATTTAATGAAGAAACAATTTATAGAGGAGTGTTCAGGGCTTGGAGGGGTCAATCTTGTGAAAGAGGTTTGATGTCCAATGGGCAAGAAAAGGAAAGTCTTTCTGAAGCTCAGTGAGTGCTCTTACCACAGCGCAGGAGGGGGGCCAGCACAAACACTCAGGACTGACTCAGCCACTGCCCCAAGTGTGGAGACGAGTCAGGCACGGAGTTGGGGGAGAAACGCTAATGGAGCTTTATGATGCTTACAACTCATCAGTACTCTAGTATGAGTCACTCAGTCATCTCCGACTCTTTGTGACCCCACAGACTGTAGCCCACCAGGCTCCTCTGTCAGTGGGATTCTCCAGGCAAGAATACTGGAGTGGGTTGCCATGCCCTTCTCCAGAGGATCCCAATGCAGGGACCAAAGCCAGGTCTCCTGAATTGCAGGCAGATTCTTTACCATCTGAGCCACCAGGGGAAGCCCCATACCCATCAATACAGGCAAGTGGTTCAATGGAACAATTCCAGATGAATAAAACATAACCCATTCTGCATGATGGTACCTGACTGGAACATGTGGCTGAGCTGATCAAATAGTGATCCAAGTTACTCTTATTTACATATGTCCCTTCAACTGGGTGCTTTTGCACACACTTCTATTTAAAGCACTATTTTCTCTCTTTGGTTCCTATTGAAAATGTATCCATCCATCCATCCTTCACAGACTGACTTAATGGATACATAGGTGTATGTAGACTTTTTCGATTTCCCAACTAAAATGACACCTTGTCCCTTAGGAGTGCACTTTAGACTGATCCTCTTTTGCATGATTTTCCATCTTATCAGTAACCCCATTCTATTGACTACATTCCTCTATTTCATAGATTCTTTCCTATTCCTTCCTTCTGTCTATAATTTAAATCTGCCAACACAATCTCTACTCTGGACTCTTCAATATACAGTCATCAGTAAAATTCAACTTAACGATTTTTTGACTTTATGATAGTGTAAAAACAGTGCGCTTTCAGTAGAAACCATGCTTCACAGGTTTTGAATTTGGATCTTTCTCTAGGCTACCAGTATGCAGCACCGCACTCTCCCATGATGGTGGCCAGTGATGGCAGCCTCAGCTCCCAGTCACACAATCTTGCCAGGAAACATCCAACACACTTACAACCACTCTATACCCATATAACAATGTTATTTTTCACATTCAGTACAGTAGTCAATAAATTACACAACATATTCAACCCTTTATTATGACATATATAGTCTTTGTATTAGGTAATTTTGCCCAACCACAGAATATAGTGTTCTGAGTATGTTTAAGGTAGGCCAGGCTAAGCTATCATGTTTTGCAGGTTAGGTGTGTTAAATGAGTTTTTAACTTATTATATTTACAACTTTCGTTGAGTTTATTAGGATGTGACTCCATCTTAAGCTGAGGAAGTTCTCTACTCTTAACTGGTCTTGATCTCCTCATCCACATCTATTTTCAACAGCAGACAGACTTTCCTAAAAACAGCAATTAAACAACAACCTCCAAAACTTCCCAGTTGCAAATCCTTTGTTTATTTCATTAGGAAGAGATTCAAAGTCTTTCAAGAATCATCCCTAACTTCATCGCCTGCCACCTTCCAGAAGCTCTTGAGCTTCATGATGGAAGCTACAGTATTTAGTCCTCAATCAGTCAGGTTTTTCTTAGCCCAGGGTTTCCCTGGTGACTCAACAATAAAGAATCTGTCTGCAAGGCAGGGGGTCCAGGTTCGACCCCCAGGGTCAGGAAAATCCCCTAGAGAATGGAATAGCAACCCATTCCAGTATTCTTGCCTGGGAAATCACATGGACACAGGAGCCTGGTGGGCTATAGTCCTTGGAATCACAAGACTTAGGAACTAAACAACATTTGTTAAAATAATATGTATCTGAAAGATAGAATGTATCTATGTGTAGATGCTTCACCACCTGCTTAACTCATTTTGTTTTCACAATAGTGCCCTATGTCCGGCAGTGAGGCAAACAACTTTTCTTTAAAGGAATTATCATTCAGAGAAGATAGGAAATCTGCCTGCCCTTAATCACACTGCATACCAGAGGCAGGTTTCAAATTCAACTGTAATTTAAGACTCATCTTATTCACCTCATGTGTGTATCGCAAATAACAACAAAAAAGCAACAATTTTTTTAAAAAAATCATAACATTTCTGTGAATAGAAGAGACATTTGGAATTCATAATGTTCATTTTAGTTTCATCTAGCTTCCACTGAGAGATTCAAATAGAATTTACAACTCCTTATATAAAAAAATCCTACAAACTAAACACTATAAATTGTTCTTATAACAACCAATAAAAGTAGATAATTTTGCTATCATCCCCATTTCATTGTAAAATAAACCCAGAAAAGAATGAACTGACTTGCCCAGTGTCACACAGCCAGTATATGGCACAAACATCTAACCTCTAAAGGCACTGTTCTTTCTCCAGTATAGTCTATCATGGTTTCTTCTTTTAATTGTGTAATGTATAAATGTATATCCTTTTCAAATATTTTAAGCAAAACACTTTTTAAAAAATACATTTTTCAGTCATATAGTTAGCTATAAAGTAATTTTTGTTTTTTCTTTCTATTGGCAAGCGAAAGATCCTCAAGCTCATATAACAGTTGTTAGCCTTAAAATATGTAATGACTTCCAAATTATCTAGCCAAATGAGTTCAGCAACAAACGCTCTGATGGTCATAACGTTAATATAATCATAAAAGTACCATTACATTAATTAGAACTTTGTAAATGCTGTAATTAAGATATTCCGTGACAGCTGTCTTTCCTGTCCCTGAGCGTTCCCAAGAAATCTCCCAACACCACTTATTTCTGAACCATCATCTGCCTAGAGTTGGGAGAAGCCATCTGTTAGTGTATTTGAAATGTTAAGTGACAAAGGGATTTCAAACCATTATATCCCTTAGAATCCTTAATGGGGCGGGGCGGGGTGGGGGGCACGCGGAAGGAGAAATACTTAGGAATCATTTCAAAGTGATTTTTTGCTAGACCTGGAAGGGAGACTAACTGAATTTACTTATTTTTAATCTTGCATGAGGATTAAATAGTGGAGACATTCTGGAATTCTGAGTCAGGTAGGTCTGACTTTGCTAAGGCAAGATTCTTAAACTCTCTGAGCCTCAGTTTCTTCCTCATTATGATAGAGAAACATCAGAAATGAGAGCAGACTTGTCTATTTTTATCACTGTGAAGAATATAAAAGGATAAATGTCATGTCTGGAGTCTTATAAAATTGTCCCTGAAGGCTAATTGTATCTCAAAATATCATTAGAACGACTTTAACAATGATACACTGCTGGTTTTTTCCCAGCTATTTTATGCAGCTTAGGAAAATGTGATTACTTTAGTCCTCAAAACTACTTTTTAGGGTGGTTATACTTATTTTTTACTAAAACTAAGAGGTTGCATAGAGAGTCTTAAAGTGTGACAAAAAGGTGTTCAATTTCTACTATAATCCACTACTCATTTGATGGTAAGCAAATCAGTTCACTGGACCCCAGGGTAGAAAATGAAGGGAAAATTAGGGATAACATATAGTTTTACTGTTAGGAACATAAATTAAAATAGGAATACTAATATATGACATTTCCCCCTGTTTAATCTCATCCTTTGTATTGTTGTTAGTCTGATTTTCATGAGTGTTCTGTAGGGCAGCACGGCCCATACCAGGCTAACTTTACTTTACTTTACTTACTGGTAAAGTAAAACTTACTTTGCTCCTGGTAAATTACTCCTCCATCCTCCAAAGTAGTTCTGTGAAGCGAGTTCTGTCATTGAGACCATCTTGGGAAACAAGGAGACTGCGTCTATGGTTAAGCAACTTGTTCAAAATGTCATACAGTTAATAAGACAGCAGAACCTAGACAAAAAAAAATCCTAAAACTAGCGCATACTGAAGTATATGTTTTTAAAACTTTTCTGCTAGTGATGTGCAATTTTGGAAAACACTACCTAAGTGACAAATATTAGTTTTATAAGACAAGAAATCAATGATCTGATTGATACTTTTTATCTCTGCCTAGGATAGAAAGGAATTTCTCACTGTTAGGAAAAATTAGTAAAGATTTAAGTAAGACCTACAGTGTGTTTCACAAAAATTCACTCCATCTTCCTGATGCAACAAGGTAGTTATTGTGATTCTACTCACTTTTATAAAAGAGGGAGAAAGTTTGAGTGACTTGCCCAAAGTCACACTATTACATGGGAAAGTGGGTTCTGACTCAAGTGGTCTGAACTGCACCGCGTTGCCTTAAGAATCAGGCAGATGTGTCTTCTCTCTGCTGCTTTTTATTAAAGAAAGAACCTACTCTGTGTGCCAGTCTCTTTACACATACAACTTCCAATGACCGCTGTCCTAAAATTTGAATTATTTCTCTTTCCCTCCTATCTCCTCCCTCCTCCTCTTTCTCATCTTCTTTCTCCTCCATTTTGTTCTATGACGCAAAGTAACTAAGTCTCAGAGATGTTCCATGGTTTGACCAAGACTTCAGAGCTAATAAATAGCAGAAGTTCAAAAATCTCAAAAAATAGATAAATAGCAGAAGTCTTATTTGAACCTATCTTGACATAATCTGAATGTTTCTAATGTCTGAATTCTTTCTGCTACATCACACTGCTTATAATTCAGAGATTTCCTAGATTTTAAAGTAGCCATTTCTCAAGATTGTAACTAAGTTCTAATTGACAAAAGGATGAATATTTTGTGATAAGACTTAGGTAATAAAGACAACTGAAATCTACCTTTAGGAGAATTTTAGAAAAAAACACATTGCTTGCTTTTCCTTGCTTTAAGAGATCTTAAGAGATTGTAACTATAGGATATAAATGTAGATTTGGATCGAGGGATTTTTGACAAGCATCTCCCTTAAGGAAATAGACACTATCATTTTAGGTGGACTACTTATATGAGTTTAGGCAAAATTGGACTTCTCTTGTGGTTCAGCCGATATAGAATCAGCCTACAATGTGGGAGACCGGGGTTCGATTCCTGGGTTGGGAAGATCCCCTGGAGAAGGGAAAGGCTACCCATGCCAATATTCTGGCCTGGAGAATTCCATGGACTCTATAGGCCATGGGGTTGTAAAGAGTCAGACACAACTGAGTGACTTTCACTTTCAGGCAAAATTGAAAACGTTGTCTCATCTGTGTGTCTGCAACTTAGCCATGAGGACAAAGGCCATAGTCAATTAACTTATGTACATTTCAATAGCTGTTATCTCTGAAACATATGGTAAAGTGTTCTACTTGAGGGAAAACAACTTTAGATAAGTCTTGTCAACACTATTTACATTATTTTTGAAGGGCAATCTACTTAATAATAATCACAAAGGAAGACACTTATAATTGAAAAAGCAACAAAGGTAGCAATGAAAGTCTTAAGTATTTACTGTTATCTTCCAGAGTTATCTTCCAGAACTACTATTCAAGAGATAATTCATTGTTCAATCTTTTCCACATCTCTGCCTTCAACTTAGTAGACAAATCTCAGATTGACAGGTAATACTAGAGGCACCACTAGATGCTTACTGTTAACACTAAAGGTTATTGTTAACTATGTATTTTAACTCACACTATTTGACTACTTAAAGCTCTTCTGTATCAGTTCAGTTCAGTAGCTCAGTCGTATCTGACTCTTTGCCATCCCATGAATCGCAGCACACCAGGCCTTCCTGTCCATCACCAACCCCCAGAGTTTACTCAAACTCATGCCCATCGAGTCGGTGATGCTATCCAGCCATCTCATTCTCTGTCGTCCCCTTCTCCTCCTGCCCCCAACCCCTCCCAGCATCAGGGTCTTTTCCAACGAGTCAACTCTTCGCATGAGGTAGCCAAAGTATTGAAGTTTCAGCTTCAGCATCAGTCCTTCCAATGAACACCCAGGACTGACCTCCTATAGGATGGACTGGTTGGATCTCCTTGCAGTCCAAGGGACTCTCAAGAGTCTTCTCCAGCACCACAGTTCAAAAACATCAATTCTTCGGCACTCAGCTTTCTTCACAGTCCAACTCTCACATCCATACATGACAGCTGGAAAAACCATAGCCTTGACTAGACAGACCTTTGTTGGCAAAGTAATGTCTCTGCTTTTTAATATGCTATCTAGGTTGGTCATAACTTTCCTTCCAAGGAGTAAGCGTCTTTTAATTTCATGGCTGCAGTCACTGTCCGCAGTGATTTTGGAGCCCTAAAAAATAAAGTCTGACACTATTTCCACTGTCTCCCCATTATTTCCCATGAGGTGGTGGGACCAGATGCCATGATCTTAGTTTTCTGAATGTTCAGCTTTAAGCCAACATTTTCACTCTCCTCTTTCACTTTCATCAAGAGACTCTTTAGTTCCTCTTCGCTCTCTGCCATAAGGGTGGTGTCATCTGCATATCTGAGGTTATTGATATTTCTCCTGGCAATCTTGATTCCAGCTTGTGCTTCTTCCAGCCCAGCGTTTCTCATGATGTACTCTGCATATAAGTTAAATAGGCAGGGTGACAATATACAGCCTTGACGTACTCCTTTACCTATTTGGAACCAGTCTGTTGTTCCATGTCCAGTTCTAACTGTTGCTTCCTGACCTGCATACATGTTTCTCAAGAGGCAGGTCAGGTGGTCTGGTATTCCCATCTCCTTCAGAATTTTCCACATTTCTGTAAAGGGATACCCCATGTCCAAGGTAAGAGAAACCCAAGTAAGATGGGAGGTGTTGCAAAAGGGCATCAAAGGCAGACAGACTGAAACCACAATCACAGAAAACTAGCCAATCTGATCACAAGACCACAACCTTGTCTAACTCAATGAAACTAAGCCATGCTGTGTGGGGCCACCCAAGATGGACGGGTCATGGTGAGAGGTCTGACAGAATGTGGCCCACTGGGGAAGGGAATGGCAAACCACTTCATTATTATTGCCTTGAGAACCCCATGAACAGTATGAAAAGGCAAAATGATAGGACACTGAAAGAGGAACTCCCCAGGTTGGTAGGTGCCCTATATGCTACTGGAGATCAGTGGAGAAATAACTCCAGAAAGAATGAAGGGATAGAGCCAAAGCAAAAACAACACCCAGTTGTGGATGTGACTGGTGATAGAAGCAAGGTCTGATGCTGTAAAGAGCAATATTGCATAGGAACCTGGAATGTCAGGTCCATGAATCAAGGCAAATTGGAAGTGGTCAAACAGGGGATGGCAAGAGTGAATGTCAACATTCTAGGAATCAGTGAACTAAAATGGACTGGAAGGGGTGAATTTAACACAGATGATCATTATATCTACTACTGTGTGCAGGAATCCCTTAGAAGAAATGGAGTAACCATCATGGTCAACCAAAGAGTCCAAAATGCAGTACTTGGATGCAATCTCAAAAATGACAGAATGAACCCTATTCATTTCCAAGGCAAACCATTCAATGTCACAGTAATCCAAGCCTATGCCCCAACCAGTAACGCTGAAGAAGCTGAAGGTGAACGGCTCTATGAAGAACTATAAGACCTTTTAGAACTAACACCCCAAAAAGATGTCCTTGTCATTATAGGGGACTGGAATGCAAAAGTAGGAAGTCAAGAAACACCTGTAGTAACAGGCAAATTTGGCCTTGGAGTATGGAATGAAGCAGGGAAAAGGCTAATTGAGTTTTGCCAAGAGAACACACTGATCATAGCAAACACCCTCTTCCAACAACACAAGAGAAGACTACACATGCACATCACCAGATGGTCAATGCCAAAATCAGACTGATTATATTCTCTTCTGTATAGAATACATTAAACTTGGGGCTAGAAGCCCTGTGTCTTTATCATTCATCTTTATACTTGAGAATGGGATATGATCAACACAAACATGGGGTCAAGGCACCTTACAAAGTTCATGTTTTGTCAAACCTAGGTCTATAGGGACATCTACTTGGGACTGTATTTGATTGCTCTTGAGTTATACGTAACTAGTGAAAAAAAGAGGTGTAAATACAGAGAAAGCAAATAGCCTACAGGTTCAAATGAAAAACAAATCATTGAAAGTTATTTATTACAACTAGAACATACAGAAATTCATAAGCAAATAGAAAGCTTAATTTTAAAAAGTCAGCAGCTTGAGGTGAAAGGGGATATGAAGAGATTAAAAGGATGAATAGGAAATTTTCAAAAGTCAAACTCAAATGCAAAATGAAAATCTGCATTAAAGTTAATAAATACCAAAGGTAATTGGGTTGAAAATTAAATCAGAATGTGAAGGATAGACTTATTACTTATAATAAACTCACAAAATGATTAAGAGTATGAAAATAAAAAACAATGAAAAAACTGAAAATTAAGAGCCAACATAAGATTTCTTGTTTTCTTCTCAAATGGAAACAAGAATCATTGTAACAGAAACAAACGTTAAAAACATAATGAAATAAAACTTTACTTAATAAATATACATGCAGGTAAAATGGAAGGGCTCTCCAAAAGCTAAAGAAACCTAATTGCTCTTTTTATTAAATTTACACATAGTTGGCAACTATATTGCCCAAATTCAAGAGAGTATAAATACCTCAGGACTATACTGGAAGAATCTCGAATCTAAAATGAGACAATGCAGGAAAAGGAAGAGAGAAAAGTTATGATCTAGAAAATTAGACAACTGCTTATTTTTAACCAGAACTGTAATGATAATTATTTGTTTACCTTTAAAAAAGTAATATGTCACTTCATGGCAAATAGATGGGGAAACAATAGAAATAGTGACAGACTTTATTTTTGGGGGCTCTAAAATCACTGCAAATGGTGACTTTAGCCATGAAATTAAAAGATGCTTGCTCCTTGGATTAAAAGCTATGACAAACCTAGACAGCATATTAAAAATCAGAGATATTACTTTGCCAACAAAGGTCCTTCTAGTCAAAGCTATGGTTTTTCCAGTAGTCATGTATGGATGTGAGAGTCGGAGTATAAAGAAAGCTAAGTGCTGAAGAATTGATGCTTTTGATCTCTGGTGTTGGAGAAGGCTCTTGAGAGTATCTTGGACTGCAAGGAGGTCCAACCAGCCCATCCTAAAGGAAATCAATCCTGAATATTCATTGGAAGGACTGATGCTGAAGCTGAAACTCCAATACTTTGGCCACCTGATACCAAGAGCTGACTCATTTGAAAAGACCCTGATGCTGGGAAAGATTAAAGGCAAGGGGAGAAGGGGATGACAGCGGATGAAATGACTGGATGGCATCACCGACTCAATGGACATGAGTTTGAGTAAACTCCGGGAGTTGATGATAGACAGGGAAGCCTGGCATGCTGCAGTCCATGGGGTCACAAAGAGTCAGACACAGCTGAGCAACTGAACTGATCCTGAATACACCCCACAGAGGGTCTAAGTTTGTCAATCAGGCCATCATCTGAGCAAGTGCTCGATTACTATAGGTGTTCCCCGCCCGCCCCCCAATATATAACCCTGTTTGGGGAAAGACAATTAAGAATATGACGATAATATCATAATTGGATGCCTCTTATATGGTAGGTGTTCCATATTAATTATCACTTTAAACCTTTACAACTGTACATTATATAGTAATCACTCTTATTTTATGGATGAGAGAGCTGATCCTCAATGAAGTTAAAAATTTTATATAGCATATCCAAAGACTTTACTGAATGTACCCAAAACCTGTTTTGAAATAGATATTATTCTTCTTACAGATAAGAGGTTAAACAATACCTCTAAGATCATCAAGTATGTACATATTGGAGCCAGTATGCAAAGATTTTTGATATTTAATTACATCTGCAGAGTCAAGACAAGGATTTAAGCAGTAGTTCGTCCTACTCAAAAAACTTCAGTTCACCTTTTCAATAAACTATTCAGGAAGTGAGAAGGCAATCTTGAGAAGTTTAGTTTCGCCAGGTATAGACAGCCCAAAAGACTGTGGCTAACGCTACCATATGCCAAAGAGCGAGGTTACAAACTGATATTTTAGGAGCTGCAGGTCTTTTCATGTTTGTAGATATAGCAACCATATTTTGTCCTTTATTCCTCAAAGTACAAGTCAGTTTTTATCATTTTCTTTCATTTACTTATTATCTTCTCAATGAATATCAGAAATAGATGTGGGAATTTTTTTTATCTCTTTAAATTATAAAGGAACTGTAAGGAATGACTATACTTACCTGTGTACTTCAGTGAACTAATAACTATGTTAATTATGAAGTGGTTAGAATATGCCAGAAAGCTCTCTAAATATTTAAAAGATAATAGAAATAGTAGGAACAAAAATACTGGAAAAAGTGCTGGAATTGGTTTCAGAAGACTGAGTTTTTATATCAAGCATTACAAACTACAGAAATATAACTGAATCTCTGACCATTGGGTTCCTTATTCATAAAGTGGAGTCAAAAAACTGACCTCACAGGGTTGGTGTGAAATAGGGAGCAGTCCAGTTGTTTCTTGTTTCAATAGATTGTTTATCTCTTTCAAAAAGAGACTGTTTCTCTCTTTCCATTTCAATTCTCTCCCTCAGTGTTTTGGGAATATCCAGTCTGAGCGAGAATGTGATATAGTTAACTGACTTCAATCACTATTCATTCTTTGAGTTCAATTTGCATTCATCGTGTCTCTCCTGTGATAAAGGGAATCCCCCATTATGTACAATATGCTTGGCTAAACAATTTATCTGCAAAGTGTCCCTAAGCTTTCAAAAGTGTTCCTCATTAAGAAGGGCTTCTTACCACTGAGCGCATTTCTACCCTGGACATCAGAGGATGTATTTGTATGGAAATAAGAGATGAAAGTTTGCTTCCAGCATTCCTACCAGAGTTGAGACATTTGCAAATTTTGCTACAGAAAAAAAAAAAAAAAGATCCTGAACATCTAGACAATAAAGCTTCACATCTCAGAAAGGACTAGTATCTACAAAAGAATTAACTCTTCCAAAGTCACGTACATATGGCTAGATCACAAAATTAAACCACTATCTCCTCTCTTTTAGTTCATGTGTTTGTCCATACTGCGAGAGTTAAAATCGATTGGTAAAAAATGACAAGCCATGATGCTACTTATTTGAAAGTCCTACTCTACTTGAGTTTCATAATTGATTTGAGAGTTTAAGTGCAAAAAATGCAAACTTTTTGAATAAATTCTGGAATATCTCTTGGATCCCTCAAGCTCACATGCTTGCAAACCTTTATAGGCTAACCTTTATCTTTAACACATCCTTTAACACTCCTCCCAAGAACTTAAGGAATTATGCCAAGTCACTGCATTTGCATTTATAATTCAGATATCTTAAGTGTAAATTATATTTGCCCTTTCTGTCACCAATCATTGCTCATTTTTTAATAACTCATTGGATATTGATCAATGTCAAGGTCTTCCACCTTGAATAATTAGGCAGTTGCCATCAGATCTCTGAATTCTATCAACAAAAATAGCTTATGTTCAAGCATGTAAAATGCGGTTGAAAAGGACAAAGGATTTTGTGCCTCAGAACATCCAAACATGAATATTCCCACACTGATGGATGATGAATTTCAACACAATGTATTTTCTGCCTTGAGTCAGTGGACTGGATAAGAATTCAGGAATTTTTGGTAGAATCAGTCAAAAACCCTATAACCTCTGATTTCACTCCAATATCTTTAGAATTATATCACTCTTTATCCATGCATCTCACCAACTGATGAAGGAAGTTCATAGGAGATAGTGGAGTTTTACTTAAAACCTGTAAGTAATGGCTTATGGCTAAAGGTAAAGCCAGTGAAAATATTGCCTACTTTTTTTCAACAGCTGTAGATGTATAGTAATAATATTATGTGTGTGTGTGTATGTGTGTGTGCATGCGCGCTCAGTAGTGTCTGCCTCTTTGTGACCCCATGGGCTATAGCCTGTGAGGCTCCTCTGTCCATGGGATTTCCCAGGCAAAATTACAGGAGTGGAGTGTCATTTCCTCCTCCACAGGATCTTCCCGACCCAGGGATCGAACCTGTGACTCCTGTATTGGCAGGAGGATTCTTTACCTGGGAAGCCCATAATATTCAGTTCAGTTCAGTCGCATTGGTCACCATTTATTAATAATCAACAATATAGTTTACTTACTTGACATGTAGGTTACAGCTAATGATTGTGAAGTCACACAGCACTAAGGTCTCATCCTGACTCTGCCACTTGCTGTTATATCTGGGAAAGTCACCTAACCATTCTACATTTCTGTTTACATATCTTTAAAATGTGAATAATACCAAATTCTTGAGATTGTTGTGAAGATTAAATATAGAAATGTTGTCCAAGCTCTAATTATAAGAGCATAAATATTTCTTTATTGCTAATTATTTTTATTTGCAAACTGGTCTGAAGATTACCATCATCCTACCGTCGGAGAGATTAATTTATTGTCTCCAGATTGCACAGTTAGTAAGTGGCTAAATCACAGTATTGTGGGAACTTCCCCTGTGTTAAAAAAGCAAAACTGTGTGTTTTTGTCTTACTATTGACACTAAAGCAATATGACATAAAATGTAACTATCGTCTTCAAAAGATAAGCATCAAGTTGGAAAAATAATTAACCTGCATTTATTCTATTTTAGTAATCACTGCATCATTCGTGTGTCAAATAATGTTGACAAGTAGACAATTTGATGTGTTTTGTTCAGATTTTGTAGGGTCCCTCAAATGATAATCTGCTTCTCTCTACATGCCCCAAATCTCACAACGACTTTCACTGAGCAATACACTGAATTTGTTATAAATAAAACTGAAAAAGATATGTTGCCTACCCTCAAGGACCAACATTCTAGTGATACAGAATGGCAGTTAAATAATTCCATAAACACAGCAAGTCTCATGGTAACAAAATGCACAGCATAAATGAAAGGACAGAGAAAGACTCAAGTCACTCTTAGGTGGCAAGGTTACACAAGCAAGAGGGTTACCAAGAAAAAAGGATCCTAAGAAGAGGACTGACCTTAAAAAGTAGAAAAAGGGAAGGGAAAAACTAAAGTTCCCCTCTCCGGTATCACCCAGGGAGCAGAAGAAATGCTTAATCATTTGGGATGGTTCACAATGACTGAAAGCCAAACAGTTCTGGACATTGAAAACAGCTACAGTTCACGTAATGCCAGCACAAAGACAGCGTAGTAATATTGCCCTTGCATATTTCAGCAGTTTAATAATTCTGTTCAATTTTCTTAACTTGATCTTTATTGGCGTAGGGCAGCTGGCTTAGAATGTGGTGGTAGGTGCTAGTAAATTGTAAAATACATTACAGAGCAACATCTTAAAAAATCAATAAGGTTATTGTATATCCTGACTCTTCATGTCCTTGTTTAGATTAGCAATGCATATTTTTACATATATTACAAGAATATCTGGGAACGTAAAACCATGGAATCGGACAGTATGGACATGGACAAATGTAATGTAAAATCGACAGAAATCACTAAGTGAACAAGTTCTATGGGTCACATTTGAGTCATACTACTAACATATATCACACGAACAAAGTATCTCATCATAAAGCCTTAACATTTCATAGCCTTTGAAAGCTAATGTACTATCACAGATTAATCTTCTTTAAGCCGTCCACCTGGTGGCGCTAGTGGTAAAGAATCCGCCTATCAATGCAAGAGATGAGCGTTCCATCTCTGGGTGGGGACGATCCCCTGGAGAAGGAAAGGCAACAACCCACCACCCCTGTATTCTTGCCTGAAAAATCCCATGGAGAGAGGAGCCTGGCGAACCACAGTTCATGCGGTCGCAGAGTTGGACACAAGAGAGCGCACACATACACATCATATAAGGTATATAAAACCTTATAAAAGATGTCTCATCTCCTGTTGGTATGAGAGCAATATACAGATTATGTACCTGACAAGTACCACGTTATTTAAAAAAACGTATCATTGAACCATGTTATTCTTCCCAGGGGTTGGATTCCAACCACCAACAGAGATGTAATAGGGTGACGTCAGCCTAGGAAGTCACTTTAACACATCTTAGGAACATTTTGACAAAAAAAAAAAAAAAAAAAAGGCGGGGGGTGGGGCGGGGGGGACTCATTTGTGAAACAAGGATTTACTAAATATATATACTGCAGTACAAAAAGAGGCTAGTTGTCAGAAATACAATAAAAATACAGGCATGGTCCCTCAAAGAGTTTACATGTTACTTGGGGGATGAAGCAATAGAAATAGGTGAGGAAATATAGGATACTCTGACAGCACATAGAAGAGAGACAAAAATGATTTTAATTCCTCTTAAAATGCTTACATTTTATTAAGACAAAATGAAGCTCTTTGAAGGACTTTTGCAGAAAAGTAACAAAAACACTTGTTTCTAGAAAGGCCATCAAAGCTCCACAAACTGATACACTTTTAAATGGTTAAGGAAGAGTATTCAACAGGACTTCCTTAGTTGATGGTGTGAAAGTTTATAGGGAAGAGGGGAGAGCAAGATGACCCTCAAGTTTTCCAGCTTGTGGGCCTGAATGAAAGGTGATTTTATTTTCTAAAAAAAAGAGGGACTACCTCTATTTCTTTGTCAGTAAAATTTAAAAAGTGCTTTTTTTACATAGAATTGTATAAACTGTTATTACATTACTGATACTTGTTTTTTTTTCCTCTTTCATTTTGAGATTAGGGGCTTTTCATGAATTTTAGTAGCCCTAGAATTAGGCTGATATTCAATAAATGTGATAGGATAAATGAAAGAATTGATAAATGAGTTAATGATAAATTGCTGGATATTACCTCATTTGACATTTACATCATCTGTCAGGAGAAGGAAAAGTAGAGGTTTTTCTATTTTATGGATAAGAAATATAATATAGGATGCGTTGTAGAAACTGGTGAATGTTACCTAGCAGGTAAGCACAGAAGCACTGGCTGAAATACAGTTCCTTTAACTCACATTCCAGTGCTCTTTTCACTGCATCAGCCTACTTCTTACTTATTACCTGCTTTTTCATTGTCTCAGTCCTAATGAAGAATTCCACATGAGTTATGTGGTCTCCGTTTCCAAATTAACCAAGAAGAAGTGCACAGAATTTCCCCTTAAAAAATGACTGTATATCATGAGGCTTCTCATAATCTACCAAATTACCATAATTAATGAGGGCATGTAGTTGGTGAGTGGAGCCATCAAGCTGTTCCAAAGTTTTGCACAGCAGGTAAAAGATCAGATGCAGTGACTAATTATCAGCATCCCATGGTCTGTTTGAGAGAAACACACATACGCGCACACACAGATACACACACCGCAGAGGGCAAAACCAAAACGCTCTCCTTCAATCTAAAAAAAAAAAAAAAAAAAACACCTATGATCATTGTGTTGGGTGAATGTGATTGACAGAATAAAGGTGTTGCTCCCACACAATCAAACCCAGGAGGCAAATTCAGAGTCATAGGAATTTTGTACAGAGTTCCTGAAATCTCTGTAAATAGTTTTCACAGGGCACTTGGAGAAATTAACTAAGGAAAAATGAGCATTCCAACTTTTTCAAATGATATAATGGACAGAAAAGCAATGGTTTCTAAAACATTTTAAGACTAACCACTCTTAGGCGATTCACCTTAGCCTTTCAGGAGCTTTGGAAACATTGTTCAGTTTGAAGTTATTAAACCCAAACTAAGTTTTGACTATCTAGGAGCTTACGGAATAATACAGAAGATGGGAGAGAAATCACATAATTAAAATGCATTTGATACTAATAGAGGTGTCCCAATTGATGTGAAACAGGGTCAAATCAGAAAGGTGACCCTGTGAATCCTGGCCAAGCCATTATAAAGTTTTGTAGACTAAAGTCATAAACCTTTTTGAGTCATACTGCCCACATCTGCTGAAAGAAAACAGTCATAGATTTTATTTGACATGTCATTAAAGAAGGAGTTATTTACTGTTGTGGAGGAATCTGCCACAGTTTGAGACTGTAGATGAGGTCTTAGCAAGTGTGGGGGAATTACATCATAATCTCTCAGGCAGCTACAAGAAGGGAACATTCGAGATAAAGGGCACAGTGATGTACAAATTGGTGACAGTGTCTGTCAACCAGTAGAGAGTCAAGTAATTCAGCAGATGCTCTGTCCCCCCTCACCCCCCAACTCCATCCTAGCTCCTCCTCTCCTGCCCCAGGAAACTGAACTATCAATAAATAACCAAGGAGGGAATCTGTGGTGTCTGCCGTCTCCCTGCCTCTTATTGTATACTCCACCATTCACGCCGACCATGCCATCAAACAAAGACAAACACCCCAGAAGAAATTTCCCTCCTCTCTGAGCCTCAGTTTACTCATGCTGAAGGTCCACATATGCTTAAAAAACATTCCTGGGATACAAACTGGTCAAAAAGCCTGAAGCCCTGTCAGCTGTCCGGTTATTCCGTTTCCATTCTAATCTTCCTCAAACTAGTAGGCATGTTGCAGAAGGCAGTCAAAGACAGACATCAGAGAAATATGCAAAGAGTAGCCATTCCTAAATACCGTGCATTTTCTAGATTAGTACAATGCTAAATGAGAAAAGAAAAGAGTACAATAGAAATACTGGTCTCTTTGATTAAGATAGGTATCTTCTGAACTTTAAAATAGTGTTTAAAAATGTCAGTGAGTGAGTCTGAAAGCACTCTGCTGTTAATGTACACAGTCTAATGCCAATCACAGAGAAGTAAAAGCAAGCAAACAAATCAGCTCAGAAAATGAGACAGAAATAATGCAATAAATGAGGAATAAAGCAAACTGATAAGAATAATCACGACCTCAGCAATCGTATACATATGTATATTCATAGATCATATATATAATATGCACACATATAGTGTGTTGATGTGTGCATTAATTATGTATTAAAAAGAGCTTATAATCCTTAAGAAGAGAGTATAAAATCACAGTGAATTCACACGTGAATAAAATGCTATACTAATTCTATCAAATCATATGTCCTTGGAGAAGACATGGAAATAATGGTGCTGAATGTACAGTCAAAATGACTTCTTCACATATCTGCTTATTTATACAAAATAAATACAGAAAGGATAGGCCAGAAACTAATGAGATTGGTTACTTACAGGAGGTATGTTAGGAATAGGATGAAAAGGGTACACAATAGAGGGCAGGAGAGTGGCATGGCTCTGAGTATACGCCTCATTGTGCAGTTATGACTTTTGGCACTAGGCTAAGATTTCCCATCGTCTGATCAATTATTCAATCAATCAAATCAAAGAGGAGGTAAACTTTAAAATAGTGTCCAAACATAAACCTTGCATATTGTAAATCAGTAACTGCATTACAAAGGTAAAAAATGATAAAAGAAAAGAAAAATGTGATTACTTTTTTGTACCCAGTATTTTGATTTTATACCCTCAGGCTGAAGGCAAAAAGAACTATAAATAAATTGTGAATGCTTGTTGGAGTTGTTTTTCTCAGCAGTATGCGTAAGCAATTCTGAAACTACTTTTTGTGTATTCAGGACTGATAAAATAAGAAATTTTCTAGTAACAAGTGTGTTTTCACTGCTGGGGAAAGGTGTTACAATTTGAAAGGGAGAAGAGAACAATGAACTCTGTGGTGTTGGAATGGAATTGGAGGTACCAGCATAGGCAGTTTCAAAATGTAGAAAGGTAAAGAGATCCACAGATAGATGCACAGAAATGTGTATGTGCATGTATGTGTGTACTTCTGTGCCTGTCTGTTTGTTGAACCGGGGAGCAGTGGCAACATAACAGTGAGACCACCAGATACAAAATCATGATTTATAATCTAAAATCTCTATTAAAAATTAAACACAAAAACAAAGATTCTGGAGAAAGAGTTAATTCCAGAACCGAGACTGAAAAACAATGAGTCGTGATCATCTTGTGGGTAAAAGAAAATCTTCAAATAATCAGAGAGACGTATCTAAAAGAAATAAGAGCCAGATTGAAGAAGCTCCCACTAGCCAAATCTGAGCATCCCAAATCTGAGTGTACAATCTAGGGAATATATAAGAATGCAAGAGCAGAAACAGATGTAAGTAAATGAATACGTAGATAAATGAGAAAAGAGGAAAATATCAACTGCTAATTGAGCAAAGAATGATGAAATTAGAAAATGACCAAATAGCAACAATCATAGTAATAACTGATTCCACTATAAATCATCACAGGATGCTAACACTAGTGAATTAGAGTTTGAAGAGTAACAGTGTATTCAGAGTCCCAAAGGATCTCCTCATAAGTTACCCATCACCAAAAAGAAAAAAATACAACGTTAAAATTGAGGAATATAAAAGACACCACATTAAATAGGTGATCATTGTTAATGTCAATAGCAATCATACAAATTAACACATTATATCTGCTATTATAATGGTAGAAGAAGGAGAAAGAGGGGCAAAAGGAAGGGGAAAACTTCTATGGTACTTCTGCCAGATAATATAAAATTAACAGTTAATCATAAACCCAAACTGAGGGCTATTTAACAAAATAAGTGCCTTGCACTCTTCAAAAATGTCAAGGTCAAAAAAGACAAAAGAAAAAATTATTCCAGGTTAAAAGAAACTAAAAAAATTGTGACAAGTAATTACAATGTGTGATACAAGATTAGACCTTAAACAAGGGGAAAATAAAATGTACACACACACACATTCATACATGTATGTATATAGAGGACATTCCTAGAATAATTGCTACACCTAAATAAGGTCTATGGCATTAATTTTAATTTCTTGATTAGATGATTGTCCCATGAGCACGTAGATCATGTTTTTAAGAATCACATACTAAAAAATTCAGGGGTACAGAAGCATCATGTATCTAAGTTGCCCTCAAACAGTTCATGTCTGTGTACACACACCAGATGGGCAGCCACACTCCTGTGATCTGCAGTGAATTGAGCTCAAAGGGGCCAAACGGAGAGAGTGTATTGACAGACACAAAGAAAATGACTAGTGACGCGGACTATTCAAACACATCATCGTCCTAAAGGAGATGGGTCTAGACCGAGGATAGAAGAGTAAGTCCGCACCTGAGCAACAGCTCCTGAACAGACTTCCTGGAACAGGGTCTATGCCACACTAGGTTTTTATACAGTTCATTGAGTTTATTTTCTTGAACAGGAAGACACCACTTAAAGTACCTCTCCACAGAAGCTGGACAGCCGTGTGTAAATCTATGACCTTAGAACACATCATCACACCATACACAAAAATCACCTGAAAATGGCTTAATACTTAAATATAAGACATGATCCCATAAAACTCCTAGAGTAGAACACAGGCAAAACAGTCTCTGACATAAATTTCTCAGGTCAGTCTCCCAAGGCAATATAAATAAAAGCAAAAACAAACAAATGGAACCTTATCAAACTTAACAAACTTTTGTACAGCAAGGGAAACCATAAGTAAACTAGAAAGACAACCCATAGAATGGGAGAACATGTTTGCAAAAGATGTGACCAATAAGTATTAATTGCTGAAACATACAAATAGCTCTTACAGCTCAGTTACAAAAAAGATGAACAATCCAAATGAAACATAGACAGATTATGAGACTGACGCGCTACCTACTATGCTAATGAGGCACATTGAAACATAGACAGAATCCAAAGAAGACATGCATATGGCCTATAAACACGTAAACAAATGCTCAACATCACTAATTATAGAGAAATGGAAATCAAAACTACAATGAGGTACACCTCACACCAGTCAGAATGACCATCATCAAAAAAAATCTACAAACAATAAATTCTGGAGAGGGTGTGGAGAAAAGGGAACCCGCTTGCAATGCTGGTGGGAATGTCAATTGATACAGTCACTAGAGAGGACAATGGATTCCCAGGTGGCACCAGAGGTAAAGAACCTGCCTGCTAATGCAGGAGACGTAAGAGATATGGGTTCCATCCCTGGGTTGGGAAGATCCCCGGAGAAGGGAATGGCATCCCACTCCAGTATTCTTGCCTGGGGAGTCCAATGGACAGAGGAGCCTGGTGGGTTACAGTCCATGGGGTCACAAAGATTTGGACACGACTGAAGTGACTCAGCTTACACTATAGAGGACAGTATGGACATTTCTTAAAAAACTAGGACCACATCTACCATGTGACCCAGCAACCCCACTACTGGGCATGTGCCCTGAGAAAGCCACAATTCTAAAAGACACATGTACAGAACATGGAAGCAAGCTAGATGTCCACTAATGGATGGATGGATGGATGGATAAACAAGATGTGGTACGTATATACAATGGAATATTACACAGCCATGAAAAGAACAAATTTGAGTCAGTTCTAGTGAGGTGGACGAACCCAGAGCCTGTTATACAGAGTGAAATCAGTCAAGTCAGTTAGAGAAAAATTAATATAGTATACTAGCACATACATATGGAATCCTGCCATTGGGCTTCCCAGGGGACCAGTGGTAAAGAACCCACCTGCCAGTGCAGGAGACACAAGAGATGCAGCTTCCGTCCCTGGGTTGGGAAGATCCCCTGAAGGAGGGCATGGCTTCCCACTGCAGTATTCTTGCCTGGAGAATCGCAGGGACAGAAGAGCCTAGAAGGCTACACAGAGTCAGACACAACTGAAGAAACTGGCAAGCACACATATGGAATGTGGGAGAATGGTATTGATGAACGTATTTGCAGGGGAGGAGTGGAGACACAGATGTAGAGAAGTGACTAGTGGACACCTGGGGAGGGAGAGAGTGGGGTGGATGGAGAAAGCTGCATCCACATACGTACGTCATCATGTGTAAAAATCCACATACGTACGTCATCATGTGTAACGTGGGTAGCTGGTAAGTTCCGTGAAGCACAAGGAGCCCAGTCTGGCACTCTGTGATGACATGGAGGGGTGGGATGGGGGAGCGGAGGGGAGGGATGTATGTATCATTATGGCTATTTCATGTTGTTGTATGGAAGAAACACACACAATGTTGCAAAAATTAAAAAACGAAAAAGAAATGGATAGAAAACCCTAAATAAACATTTCTGCAAAGAAGACATACAGATGACCAACAAACACATGAAAAGATACCCAACCTTGCTATTAAGGAGATGAAAATCAAAACTACGATGAGAGGACTTTCCTGATGGTCCAGCGGTTAAGAACCCGCCTGGCAATGCAGGTAACACAGGTTGGATCTCTGGTCCGGGAAGATCCCACATGGCACGAAGCAACTAAGCCTGGGTACCACAAGTACTAAGCCCGTGCTCGAGAGGCCACAGCCACAGCCGCTGAAGCTCAAGCGCGCTAGAGCCTGGCCGCACGGCAAGACAAGCCACTGCGATGAGGAGCCCGTGCGCCGCAGCTAGAGGGGGGCCCCTGCTCACAGCGACTGGAGAAAGCGCACACGCAGCAAAGAAGACCCAGTGCAGCCAAATAGCTATTTAAAAAACTACAGTGAGATACCGCCTCACACTGGCCAAAATGGGCATCACTGAAAATTCTATGAACAATAAGTGCTAGAGAGGGTGTGGAGAAATGGGAATCCTCCCACACTGTCAGTGAGAATGTAAATTGGGACAGCTATTATGAGAAGCAGCACAGAGGTTCCTCAAGAAACTAAAAATAGAGTTGACATGATCCTGCAATTCCATTCCTGGGCCTATATCCAGACAAACTATAATTTGAAAAGATACATCCACCCTAATGTTCATGGCAGAAATGTTTACAATAGCCAAGATATGGAAGCAACACAAATTTCCATCAATGGATGAATGGATGAAGGAGATGTTGTACATATATACAATGGAATACTACTCAGCCATCAAAAGAATAGAATAATGCCATATGCAGGAACATGGATGGACTTGGAGATTATTAATTAAATCTGAAAGAGAAAGACAGTTATCATATGATTTCACTTCTATGTGGGATCTAAAATATGACACAAATGAACTTATCTACAGAGCAGAAACAGACCCACAGACATAGAGAAGAGTCTTGTGATTATCAAGAGGGAAGGGAGGCTGGGGTGAGATGGATTGGGAGTTTTCAATTAACAGATGTAAACTATTATACACAGAATGGATAAACAACAAGGCCCTACTGTATAGCACAGGGAACTATTTTCAATATCCTGTGATAAACCATAATGGAAAAGATAATGAAAAAAAATGTATACATATATATATTTAACTGAATCACTTTTCTGTACAATAGAAATTGACACAACATTGTAAATCAACTATACTTCAATAAATAAAATTTTAAAATAAATAAAGTACCTCTCCCTGGCCAAAATGTATTTGTATACTTCTTTCCTTTATCTATTATTATTATTATTATTTTTTTTTTACAGTAGGTCCTTGTTGATTATTTTAAGTATAGCAGTGTGGAGACTTCCCTGGTGGTCCAGTGGTTAAAAATCCACCTGCCAAAGCAGGGACACAGGTTCGATCACTGGTCCAGGAAGTACCCACATGCCTCAGGGCAACTAAACTCGTGTACCACAACTATTTGGCCCACGTGCCACAACTACTGGGCCTGCGTGCTGCAATTAATAAAGCCTGTGTGCCCGAGACCCCTGCTCCACAACAAGACAAGGCACTGCAATGGAAAGCTCATGCTGCAACTAAAGAGTCGCCCCGCCCACCACAACTAGAGAAAGCTTGTACACAGCAGTGATGACCCAGCGCAAACATATAAATATATATATATCGCAGTGTGTACATGTCAATCTCGAACTCCCAATCTATCCCTCCCTTCCCACCCTCCATAACTATGAATTCATTCTTTAAGCCTGTGAGTCTGCTTCTATTGTTGCTGTTTTTTTAAAAAGTTCATTTGTATCTTTCTTTAGAGTCAATATATAAGAAATATCATATTTATCATTATCTGTCTGACTTACTCCAACTAGTATGATAATCTCCAGGTCCCTCCGTGTTGCTGCAAATGGTATTTTTTTTTTCAATGGTTGAGTAACATTCTCTTGGATATATGTATCACATCTTCTTTATCCATTCATCTGTTGATGTAAATTTAGGTTGCTTCCACATCTTAGCTGTTATAAAAGTGCTGCAATGAACACTGGGATGTACACATCCTTCCAAATCATGTTTTTCTCAGGATATATGCCAGGAGTGGGATGAAGGAGCATATGGTAGCTCTATTTTTACTTTTTTAAAGACCCTCCATACTATTCTCTATAATGACTGTACCAGCTTACCTTCCCACTAAAAGTGTAACAGGGTTCCCTTTTCTCCACACCCTCTCCAACATCTATTGTTGGTAGATATTTTGATGATGGTCATTCTGACTGGTGTGAGCTGATATCTCACTGTAGTTTCAATTTACATTTCTCTAATAATTAGTGATGTTGAGCATCTTTTCATGTGCCTCTTGGCCATCTGTATGTCTTCTTTGGAAGGATGTCTGTTTAGGTCATCTGCTCTTTTATTAACTGGGGTATTTGTTAGTTTTTTAATATGGAGTTCTATGAACTAATTATATATTTTAGATATCAACCTCTTGTTCTTCATATTATTTGTAAATATATTCTCTCATTCCATAGGTTGTCTTTGATGTGTAAAAGCCTTGTTTAATTAGGTCCCATTTGTCAATCTTTGCATTCATTTCTTTTGCCTTCAGAGACATGCACAGATCAATAATGTAGAGAAGTATTGTGGAGAAAGTGTACCACTTGTACACTCTTAGTGGGAGGGTAAATTTGGTGCAGCCACTACAGAAAATAGTATGGCAGTTTCTCAAAAATCTGAAAATAGAACTACCGTATGACCCAGCACACCTGCTCCAGGGTACATACCCAGAAATAAAAAATAGAAACACTAATTCAAAAAGATACACATACCCCAATGTTCATAGCAGCAATGTTTACAGTAGCCAAGATATAGAAGCAACCTCAATGTTTATCAAAAGCCAAATGGATAAAGAAGACACACACACACACACACACACACACAATGAACTATTGCTTGGCCTTAAGAAAAGAATGGGCCTAGAGAACATAATCCTTAGTGAAATAAGTCAAACAAAGACAAATACTGTGAGATCATTTAAATTTGGAATCTAAAAAAAATAATACAAACAAATGTACATAATAAGAAACAGACACAGTGATGAAAAAAACAAACCAGTGGTTACTAGTGGGGAAAAGGAAAGGAGGAGGGTATTGGGATTAAGAGATACAAACTTCTGTGCATAAAGTAGATAATCAACCAGTATATATTATGTAGCATGGGGAATTATATCCATTATCATGTAATAGCTTTTAATGGAGTATACACTGTTAAAAAACCCCACCAAATCAGCATGCTATACACCTGAAACTAATATAATATTGTAAATCCACTATATTTCAATAAATAAATGATAAATGTTTTTAAAATGAACAAAACAAAATGTCTCCTTCCCTAAAATAGGATTTTCCCTGTGAAAGATACTAATCCCACTATGGCATGTTCTGAGGGAGAGGGCAGGTTTCCACGCATTTCCACCAGCTTTACATTTCCTAGTATTAGATCAGGTACTAGAGCAGTCCAAGAAATGGTGTTAAATTTAGCACTGATTTCCCATCTGGAATTGCTGGAGATGACAGAGACAGAGGATGGATAAAGGGTTCCCCTTGAGTTTGATTAATTCAAAAGTGATGGGAAGAAAACTGGCATGAAATAGGAAAGACAGCTGGATTTGGGAGATGATGCCTTGGACCACTTTGATTATCCTCAAGGGTGCCACGCTGCTGTAGCCGCAGGCAGGCACATTCTCAATAGTGGTAGCAAGAGAATCCATGGCTGCAAAAAGCATCTGCTTCTAATGGAGATATTTTCACATGGGATGGAGTTAGCATTATAGTCATCAACCCAAAAGGGAAACCACGGAAAGTCTCTCAGAAACTAGAACATAGAAACGCTATTTTTCTTATTTTCTTTTCCAGACAGGCAGAGGTGAGCTGTGAAAAACTGGCTGTTTAGGATTTGACCTTGTGAGAGAGCACTTGTTATGGATTATATGTAGAATTGTGCATCCGTGGAAGCTCTTTAGTGGGGCAGGCAAGGAGATAAGGCATCAGATTGTATTATCAACATTTAATGTTTTAGGGAGTCCTTACATCTTGATCAGCCTGTTTGATATTCTATGAAGTTTTGATTTATCTTTCCAGGTTAAGTTGACTTTTTAAAGAATTCCATTCTGCCTTTAAATTAAGTGGGACCAAAAAAAGAATTCAGTCACCTTGCCAATAAGAAGACTGTAGAGCAATACAACTTTCTGAAATTTAGCAGTTCTAATGTGACATTTATTCATTGATATTTTGTCAGTAAAATAGTTAATAAATGTTATTATTATGCTATTGATGGCCTTGAAAGGGTGCTGTAAAAACTTTTAACCAAGAGATTGAAATTTAGGATGGATATTTGTTGTAAATATACAATTCTTAAAAATTTCTAGAAAGCAATATAAATTTTTTTCTCAGATATATTCTCATTGCTGAAATAGAAGTACAGTGCACTAAAATGTAACTTAAATGTGTTTTGCAATTCTCAGCTTCATTACTATAATTAAAAAGAGGGAAAGGAGAAAGAAAGAGAATAAAAATTTCCTGATGTGCATAAAAATACTTATAGAACCAGAGAGGTGAAGCAGCTCATAGTTTGCTTATGATCGTAAAATAAGTCAGTGATGTGACTAGGAAGAAAATACACTCCCCTAGCCCTGATTTGAATAATCTAAAACATACTCCATTCATAAAAAATGTAACAAAATGTCACTAAAAATAATATTTTTGAATCCTATTAGAAGTAGTTTTTGTCATTTAGTAATTTCTTCAAACAAAAAAATCTGTAAAATCAACAAAGAATCCTACCCATTTTCAAAGAGACTGAGAAATCCTTATAAAAGGTTTCTTGTGTGCACGTCCTCTGATGGACATGTTTTAAGAGTCTCAGAAGGAGGATAAAATCAATGAAATAAATATTTACAAAGGATTCAGTCCTGCAAATCATGTCCCTTCCTTAGAACAGCTTTCCTGGCAGACTTTGGTGCCATGGATTGGTGCAGTCTTTACTTCTTTGGATTTACAGTCAGTCTTCTTACACAGAATCAAAGCCATAAAGAGCTTAAGAAGTTTACATTCCATATCAACTCCCATTTATTGACTACAGTCATTGAGATACTGATCTGAGTGTTTTTATGTGTATTACCTGATTTAAAACTTGCATAATGCCTCTATGTGGAAATAAGTCATTCATTCATTTACTCAGCAATAGTTGGTGGCTCAGACAGTAAAGACTCTGCCTGCAATGTGGGAGACCTGGGTTCAGTTCTGGGGCTGGGAAGATCCCCTGGAGAAGGGAATGGCTGCTCATTCCAGTATTCTTGCCTGGAGAATTTCGCGGACAGAGGAGTCTGGCAGGCTATAGCCCAGGGGGTCATAAAGAGTCAGACAAGACTGAGCAAAGTATCTTCTTCAAGTTGATTAAGCATTATCGTGGGGCACTGTCCAAGGATCCAAAGATTAAGTTCCCTTAGCCCTCAAGAAATCTACTCGTGAGGAGGCAGACTAGTAAATAGGTTATTTCAAAACAGCAAAGCAAAACTCTTCAGAAGGAAGCCCAGAACTCTGCAAAGGTAAATAGGAGTAACACGTAAGCTAGGCACAGGGAGATCAGGGGCCTCCAAGGAAATCTTGCTGAGCTGAAGGATAAGATTACCAAAGTAAAAGAGTGCAAGAAGATATTAATATTTGTATGTGCATTTTCACTTGAGTAACCTAAACTTGGAGGATGGAATAAATTTCTTAAGGTCACATAGTGATTATGTGCATATACATCAACTGCTAATAAATTTATATGCTTATACAATATCCAAAGTATGTGTTTGCCTGGTATGAACTAACGTAAATCCTTTAGCTGTCTTTAACCTTTAGTTGAGACTGTTTTATATGTTACTTTTACATCTACTCAATTTTTGAGTGGAGAAATGCTTCAACATCCTTCTGATAATGTGCTATTATCTCTTCTATTGCATTAATCAGGGTTCTCTGGAGAAATAGAATCAATAGGTGATATGTGTGGAAATTTATTATAGGAATTTGCTTACTTACTAATGGAGAATGAGAAGTTCCACAATTTGCTCTCAGCAAGCTGGAGAACCAGGTAAATTGATAATGTAATTTAGTATGTGTAAGAAAACCTAAGAACCAGGGGAGACAATGGTGTAACTCACAATCTGGGGCCAAGGCCTGAAAACCAGGAGCTCCAATGTCCAAGGGCAGGTAAAGATGGCTCACTTCAAGAAGATGGAGAGGGGAAATTTGCCTTTTCTTTGCCTTTTTGTTCTACCTGAACCTTCAACAGATTACTTGATACCTGCCCACATTGTTGAGGAAGATCTCTTTACTCAGTCAACTGAATCAAATGCTGAATCTCTTTCCAAAAAAAAAAAAAAAAAAAAAAAGCCCTCAAAGATGCACCCAGAATTTTTTTTTTTTTTTTTTACCAACTACATAGGCATCCCTTAGCCTGGTCAAGCTGACAAATTAGCTATCACGACTATCTTTTTCCTTTCTGGATTCTATGAGAACTGGAAAAAATAAAGATTAGACCAGTGCATTATTCTAGTGGATGCATTAAAAATGAAAGAGTAGAACATCACTCTTCCCAGTGAGGCGATAGATATATGAAAAACACAAGCTGTGTTTAAGATTCCTAGGAATAAATGAAAACACACATACGTTTAAGAGTAAATACTGAAAATAGCCAAATGCTACATTTTAAAGCAGAAATCTCACGCTGTCTTCCCAAACAACTCTGCTGCTTTTCTGAATATTCTTTTACAGAGAACCTCAACAGCTCCCTACTGGTCCTTCTGATCCAGCCATGTCCATACTCAGGATAGCATTAGGGAGTCACTGAGAATCATAGCACTGACTTCACAACAGCGTGTGCATGCACACATATGCATATGCGTGCACACACACATATACGGTTCTCTTGTTTCTCAACTCTTCGTGGCATAAAACATTAAATCTCTGCTTTGGACTACAGACCTCTGTGTGATCTGCCCCCTACTTCCTCCTCCAAACTCAGCTCAGATTAATTTGTTTCCTGAAGTGTCAAGCTTTTATCAGCCTCAGGCTTGTAAACATGTTGGTTTGTTGTTTTCTCTTTCTTTCTCTCTTTTTTTTTTTTCCCTAGCTGCTAATATAACTGACTCATTCATTCTTGAAGTGTCAGCTTACATGCTGAGAGAGACCTTCTTAATTATCTTGGTCTTAATTAATTTTGCCCTCTTACTCTATTCCAAATCTCTATTCCAAATAATACTCCTTTCTTTTTAGAACTTTATATTATCTATTTCTTGGTGACCTATAATCTTAAATATGTGTGTATTGTATAAGTTTCTTGAGGGTAAGATGTGTGTTTCTTTGGGGATTCAACACTCAGGATTCACGTCATAATTTGTGGTGTCAAATGCAAAATGAAAATGTAGTCCCTTATGCAAAACGTATTAAGGATCTCAAGCATTCAACACTGAAATAAGCATGGCATCCTTTGGGGACAGGACCCTGTGTGATGGGCATAGGCCACAAAGAACATGAAGCTGGCCCTCTTGTCACTTTACGTCCAGGGTCTACCACAATACCTGGTAAAGAAGAGCTCGGTAAACACGTACTTCATGTAATAAATCAGTTACTTGTGGATGCAAATACAGTGACACATCTTCATAGTAGTATGTGAATAACTTATTCAGGATCTTCCCAAGGAACACATTTTTAGTAGAAAAGTGAACAGAACATAAAGCACAGTGAACCAAAGAGAAAAACGAATGAAAAACAGGAAGCCAGAGGCACAAAAATTCATCTTCCAAGTTTTCCTTGACATCATTTTTCCTCTATTAAAAAAGCTGAAAAAGATTCTCAGAAAGTAAAATAGGAATTTGACTTTTTAGGTAAAAAGAAAATAACATTTTGAACACATAAGAAGGATTATTTCCCATCTATAATTTCATTTTACCTTTCTCAACAACTATCAAAGTTTTTTTTTTTTTTTTCTTTCCTTACCTGTATTGAAGAAATCTATAGTTCAGAGAGGTAAGACACTTTACCTAATTTCACAAAGTAGATTATTTTGAGGGCTGGAATAAATTTTACTACGCTGGACAATATTGCCATTCTGGTCTCACAATCTGGGTGCCTTCCTTGAAATTCTCTAGATCCTACTTTTGGCTGTAAGACCAGCTGGGGCTGGCAGTGCCATCAGCGTAGAACACCATGAGGCTGGGACCATTTGATCCCAAGTTTGTTCCTCTGACTTTCTAAGTCTACCTTTAAGCATAGGGTCAACCAGTTTTGAAAAGTCAAAAACTGAAAAAGAGATGTGATATAATGCCCAACGCTTTTGATCCAGCAATCCCTTTCCTTGTGATGTAGCCAAAGGAAATGACTCCACAGTGGAAAATGAACCCAGACTTCCTAGTCCTTGTAATATCTTCTGTAAGTGTGAGAGAACATGTTTTATCTGTCTCATGGTCTGCCACTGATTTGGTGAGAAGTTCAGGCAAATGGAAATGACAGAAAGGAAATGAATAAATTCTAAACCAGTAAGCGCTAAAAGACAGTACTTCCCAAAGTGTGGTCTAAAGACCTCCTATTTCAGAAACACCTGCTTATTCAGCATGCAGATTCCCAGGTCCCATCTCATGGTCCACATGAGGCCCTTGACCTTGATCGACCGCCCGTGTTGTGTAGGACTGTCTCAGCAATCTGAATTCCGACTGCAGCGTTGCCCCGGTCTATAGCAACCAGCAGTGACAGGCATGGCATCCAGGATTCCTTTCACCTTGCGCATGCCACCCCCAGGGTGGTCCCCATGCACCCTCAGTAGGCTCCAGGCCACGTGTCTCTCAGGTTTCTGAAGATAACTCCACCAGTCTCAGCAGAGTCAATTGGCTCTTCTGATTAACATTCTCTCTTCCTTCTAATTTATTCTGTGGGGGACTGCTCTCCCAATTTGGTCTTATGCTTTGTCAAATGAGGGAGTGGCAGATAGTTCTGGCTCAGTTAGGACCACTTTTCTCGTTCTCCTGCAGACTCTTGCCTATCTGCCCCCACTGGCATCAGTATGCAGAAAGTAGCATTACAGTTAACACAGAAAGACACAGTGAGTGAAAGTGAAAGTTACTCAGATCATGTCCAACTCTTTGCAACCCCATGGACTATAGAGTCCTTGGAATTTTCCAGGCCAGAATACTGGAGTGGGTAGCCTTTCCCTTCTCCTGGGGATCTTTGCAACCCAGGGATCAAACCCAGGTCTCCTGCATTGCAGGCAGATTCTTTACCATCTGAGCCACAAGGGCAGCCCGAGAATGCTGGAGTGGGCAGGCTGTCCATTCTCCAGCAGATCTTCCCGACCCAGGAATTGAACGGGGTCTTTGATTTCATTGCATTGCAGGTGGATTCTTTACCAACTGAACTATCAGAACACAATCTGTATAAGATTCCAGTAAAATCAGAGTTCAACTGGATACACAATTGGAAGAATTTTCTCTACGGTTATATTATAAACTACCAAATGATATGCTTAACATGATCAGGAAACTAATTATGATTCACAGGCACTGTATACTCTGGATAAGACTTGCACTTGTGTTCACCATCAATGAGCCACAGAAGCAATTTTTGAGAGGCTCAAGGCCAGTATTCACAGGCAGCACAATGAGTAATGAATGTGCTAGATGATGCAGCTTAATGGTGCAACCAATACCAAATAAGAGGAATTAGGGGGATTTTCCTGGTGGTCGCAGGTGGCACTAGTGGTAAAGAATCAGTCTGCCAGTGCAGGAGACTTGAGAGATGCAGGTTCGATCCCTGGGTTGGGAAGATCCCCTGGAGGTGAAAATGGCAACCCACTGCAGTATTATTGCCTGGAGAATCCCATGGACAGAAGAGCCTGGCAAGCTATAGTCCACAGGGCCACAAAGAGTCATACATGACTGAGTGACTTCACACACATGTACCCTGGTAATTCAGTGCCTAAGACTCCAGGTTCCCAATGCAAGAGGCCTGGGTTCAATCCCTGGGCAGGGAACTAGATCCCACATGCTGCAGCTAAAGATTCTGCAACTGAAAGATCCCACATGTCACAACTAAGACATGGTGAAGACAATTTTTTTTTTTTTTAAGGAATTAGGGAACTGAAAAGCAAATTAGATCTACATTATTCTAAGAAAATAAGTCCTGAAGAGCCATGACATTTTGAGTAATTATAGCATTGCTACCATTTTCTTGTGGTAAGAGATGAAATTAGCCAGGCATGATACATTTGACAATAAAAAACAGAAAGATGGTTCCTGGACCCGAATAGGAAGGGATGCTAGAACTGTGAAGAATCTTCAAATGCACTCAATGGACAATAAAAAAAATATATGAGTACCTCTTCTCTACACATTCATGTTCACTTTTAATTGATAAATCTCTATATTCCACATGGTCCTAAGAATTTTGTATTATATGTTTAAATCACACTGTTTTTATTAACAGAACTAAGCCTCATAAAAATATTTTGGGGGTCATGCATACCCTGTCCAATAGGTATAAACCCAGCCCTTTTGGAGAAGCAGCCATACTCCTTACAGTCTATAAAGTCACCAACACAGCAGAGAAAGTAACACAAATTTGACTTTTGAATGCCGGGGGAAACATGTGTTCTCCAACATGAAAGGAGAAAATCAAGCACAATATTTATTGAACAATAAAAGGAAGCTTTTTGTGAGGGAAACTGAATTACCTTTAACCAGCAAACTGTGTTTAGTATCACAGAAGATAAATCTTCGGCTTAAAAATAAGAGGCAGGCTATCTAGAGGCACCCAACTGTGTGGATAATTACAAGAGAGAGTTATGGTTATTAACTGGGTAGTTTGGACCAGTGCTCCATAGCGTCAAAGTTAAAAGGAGGAGCAGTTGCCGTGTGGAGGTTTGTTCCCTGGGTCAAGAGGTGTTGATGATTAGGCCCCACTAGTTTTGAGAAGCATTTCAAAAGCCATTACGCAGTGACTTGGCATTAAATGTATTCTCCCACAGCCAGCATGTGGCCATGCACAAAGTCATCCAACACCTTTGAGCCTCACTTGGCTTATTTGCCAAATGGAGGGAATGAAGCTCGCAGAGTCGAATCACTGCACAGAGCCTTGAGCTGGTACTTAGTGGACACTGACAGCCTTTATATCTAGCCTTTCAGTATAACCAGAGTCCAAACTGTGTAATGTCCTCTCTAACTTCTTCTTAAACCTCCAGACCATACTTCTTAAGTCCTCTGAAAAATCTGGTTTTAGGCACAATTAGGTGGCAAAATGTTTCATTGCAGCTGTTGTTTTAGATTCTTCCTCCACCCTAGAATCCCAGAGGCATCAATAGAATCCCAGATTTATATAATGTCTGCCTAGAAAAAAAAAATGATTTACAAGTTATCCCTTGTGAAAGTTTTGTTTGGAGTCTATTCCAATGGTATTTATTACTGTATGCTGGATTTAGCCTGGATATCTTTCAGAGACTACCAGGTTATCTGTAGCCCTCACCATCTAAGTTTCTTTGGGACAGGAAACTGAATAATACTTTCATCCATTCAACACCTACCCCTTTCCACCATGAAAAGAAAGCTATTTTCAGGCTCAGAAAACTTAGGCCTATTGTCCAGGTTTTAGAACTCCTCCGCTGACACTTCTACTCTTTTCAAAAGAATATTTTGTGAAATGATTGACAAGATTCAAAACTTTGCTTGCCCTCTAAGATAGAAGATAGAGAAAGAGGAAGAATGAGTGACTTAACTTTGCTTGTCTTTCTGAAATAGCAAGAATAAGCACAAGTTAATGCTTCCCTTAAAGAACCGGAAGCCCAGCATGTAATCTGTAACTCCATCTTCCTCACCTTCAACACTCATTCAAACACCACATCCTACAGATTCCACTCCCCCAGCAATTCCCAACTCCTCCCACTCCTCCCCAGCCTCCCCAGCCATACCCAAGGTCAGGCAGCCACCAAACCTGACCTGGGCGATTGCCACAGTCTGGTAGTAAACGGTCTCCCACCCCACCATTAATCTGATCAGATTGCATCTCCAAAGGACACTGAAAATGATCTCTCCAGGACATTAATCTGCATATGTTGACAGCCCTGTTTAAAACGTTGTTGCTTCTTGTCCTTCAGATGAAATGCAAGCCCCTTTCCATGGCCTTTCTTGATCAGATCCTATTCTATTCAGTGTTCTCTCTTACTGCTCAAGTTCCTGCAACCAAACAGAAATGCTTTCATTCTTTCAGCTACAGTGGACCCCTTCTCCTCTCAGACTCTGTCAGAGTTGTTCTTCAGGCCACGTTATACTCTCTGCCTAGACAATTTCTCCCTAGTTCTTCAGTCATCAGCTCCCCATCACCTCATCTGAAAGAATGTTTGAGACTACATAGTGAGGTGCGTGTTGTGTCAGTTATTCTGTAGTGCCAAATATTCTCTTCACCTTTTACAATTACTTGTTTAACATCAATCTTCTTCATTAGATTATAAATGTTATGAAAAAAGGTACCATTCAATCTTATATGTCTGCTCTAGTTCTTAACATTGTGAGTATTACAGAAATATCCATTTAATGAATACATAAAGGAACAAGGAGTAGAATTCTTGATATCCTAATTATGGCCTTGGAGGTGTTATAACCAATAGACAACTTCAAGTCTGTTGTGACTTGTCCATTTATTTTAATAGTGTTTCAGTTTCTGAGTTAAACTACTGAAGCCGAAAAAATCATTAGAGTTTTTGGTCAAGAAGAAACAAAAGACAAATATTCTGTACTCTTTTTAAATATCTTTTTTTGAGTTTTTTTTAAATTAAGTAGACATATCAAACTCGAACAGCCCTGTTGTATGGACAACTGTGTCAAAGAATAGGCTATAAAAATGGAAACATACAAGGAGCCCAATTGTATGGAGATGAAGCCTTTGACCAAATAGTGAGACAAATCTGGAATGAGTTTGATATAAGCTACTTAAGAAACCAAAAATTGAAAAAGTGACTTAAACTGTCAGGAGCCAACACAATTCACAAGCCTTCTGCTCCTGTAGTCTCTCCCTTTGGGAAGGAAGTTATTCAATGGTTGAAAATAAAGCAAGATTTAGTGTAACTTGTAACATTATCAATAAATGTAAAGGACATATTTTATCAATATCATTATCCAGCATGATTGTGTAAAACTTTCAATAAGAATTGACTCACTGAGTGAGTGAGAAACTAAAGTTAATGGAAATTTTGTAATGAAATCCATAAATTATAATATAGCGAGCACTAAAAAAACAGCGCTTCCCAGAATTTCATCTGCAGACCTCTTATTTCAGAAGCACCTGCTTGTTAAATATGCAGATTTATGGGTCCTAATCCACAACTACTGAAATAGAATCTCTGAAGACAAAAAATGTTTTTCTTAATGTGAAACTCATTTTTCTTAATTATTATGGGAAAAATATTTGAAACAACTATTTTAGTATAATATGAACAAAATACTATAAAAACTAACTAAAGACTTGATTCTGGTCTTCACAGATGTATGAATAGAATTGATAAGATAAAATTCTCTCCTGGTACAAACCTACAGTGAAACATTCTGAAATATGGACACAAAGGCATGAGTTTTAGGGACTTTGGGATGGATATGTACACACTGCTGTATTAAAAACGGATAACCTACTTTGTAGCACAGGGAACTCTGTGCAACATTATATGGCAGCCTGGATGGGAGGGGAGTTTGGGGAAGGATGGTTACATGTATAGGTATGGGTGAACCCTCTGCTGTCCACCTAAAGCTATCACAACATTGTCAGTTGACTATAGTTACTAGTGTTAGTTGCTCAGCTATGTCCAACTCTTTGTAACCCTATGGGCTATAGCCTATCAGGCTCTTCTGTCCATGGAATTCTCCAGGCAAGAACAGTGAAATGGGCAGCCATTCCCTTGTCCAGGGGATCTTCCCAACCAGGGATGAAACCCAGGTTGCCTGCATTGCAGGCTGAATCCTTACCATCTGAGCCGTCAGTTCAGTCACTCAGTCATGTCCGACTCTTTGTGACCCCATGGATCGCAACACACCAGGCTTCCCTGTCCATTACTAACTCCTGGAGCTTGCTCAAACTCATGTCCATTGAGTTGGTGATGCCATCCAACCATCTCATCCTCTGTCGTCCCCTTCTCCTCCCGCCCTCAATCTTTCCCAGCATCAGGGTCTTTTCAAATGACTCAGTTCTTCGCATCAGGTGGTCAAAGTATTGGAGTTTCAGCTTCAGCATCAGACCCTCCAATGAACACCCAGGACTGATCTCCTTTAGGATGGACTGGTTAGATCTCCTTGCAGTCCAAAGGACTCTCCAGAGTCTTCTCCAACACCACAGTTCAAAAGCATCAATTCTTTGGTGCTCAGCTTTCTTTATAGTCCAATTCTCACATCCATACATGACTACTGGAAAAACCATAGCTTTGACTAGACAGACCTTTGTTGGCAAAGTGATGTCTCTGCTTTTTAATATGCTGTCTAGGTTAGTCATGGTTTTTCTTCCAAGGAGTAAGCATCTTAATTTCATGGCTGCAGTCACCATCTGCAGTGATTTTGGAGCCCCAAAAAATAAAGTCTGTCACTGTTTCCATTGTTTCCCCATCTATTTCCCATGAAGTGATGGAACTGGATGCCATGATCTTAGTTTTCTGAATGTTGAGTTTTAAGCCAACTTTCTCACTCTCCTCTTTCAACTTTCATCAAGAGGCTGTTTAGTTCTTCTTCACTTTCTACCATAATGGTGGTGTCATCTGCATATCTGAGGTTATTGATATTTCTCCTGGCATCTTGATTCCAGCTTGCACTTCATCCAGCCTGGCATTTCTCATGATGTACTCTGCATATAAGTTAAATAAACAGGGTGACAATATACAGCCTTGATGTACTCCTTTCCTGATTTGGAACCAGTCTGCTGTCCCATGTCCAGTTCTAACTGTTGCTTCTTGACCTTCATACAAGTTTCTCAGGCGGCAGGTCAGGTGGTCTGGTATTCCCATCTCTGCAAGAATTTTCCATAGTTTGTTGTGATCCACACAGTCAAAAACTTTGGCATAGTCAATAAAGCAGAAGTAGATGTTTTTCTGGAACTCCTTCTTTCTTGATGATCCGACAGATGTTGGCAATTTCATCACTGGTTCCTTTGCCTTTTTTAAATCCAGCTTGAACATCTGGAATTTCAAGCTTCACATACTGTTGAAGCCTGGCTTGGAGAATTTTGAGCATTACTTTGCTAGCATGTGAGATGAGCATCTGAGCCACCAGGAAGCCCTAACTGGCTATACCCCAGTACAAAATAAAAAGTTTTTTAAAAAATATAAAGTTTAATCAACTCTAAATCACTTATGTTTAAGTGTGACCTTAGAGTTTTTACATCACTTCTGAGCTTCAGAAACCACAAGCACAAAATAAGGGGAATAAATTCACCTCACTTTTCAAAAGATAATGTATCTATAGAAGGAATGTACAGATAGTAATTGAATCGAAGAATCTATCCAAGGCTCCGAGGTCAGAGACATCTGTGATTGAGTATTAGATTTCATTTAATAGTTATGCTACTTCAACATCTTTCATTCTATTTAGTTATAAAATTAGGTCCAATGTTATCTAACTTATAAGCCTATCTGATTAATTACATGAAATGACATTAGTACAGTTACTTGGTGAATGTTAGGTATTATCTTTCTGAAAATGGAAGGAATTCCTTTATCCTCAGCCTTGCACACTTAGGATTCAAGGACAGGAAACCAGAGGCTCAGATTTAGCTGACACTAAGGATACTAGGCTTTCTAATTACATCATATTGAGCATTCATCCTAATGCTTTATTCTAAATATTTACATCTTAAAAGAAGAAAATGATATCTATTTTCCTCTGATGCCATGAATATTTTCAAATGTTTTTTCACAGTACTTTGCCCTTTGGAAAGCCTTCATCATGCTTTTCTTTAGAGCAATGAATGCATTTTAAAAAAAACACCTTTTTTAAGGTTTTCTTAAGCTGAACTGTTTTAAACTTATCTATCTAGATGTAAGTTGTGTTTTAATTTGTAAATTAGATGATACACATCAGGGATGTAGCACTTGTGGCCAAATCCTTCAAAGAGTAATTGTGAACCCTAATTGGTCAAAGTCAAAGCAACATAGGATGTAGACATAATACCACCTAGTTATGCTGATCTTCTTTCAAGAAAAAGCTCTTCGTTGGCAAATTATTACATATAGAATGGATAAACAACAAGGTCCTATTGTATGGCACAGGGGACTATATTCAATATTCTGTAATATATCATAATGGAAAAGAATTTTTCCCTTCAGAATTTTGTCTCATATTTCTTTCATTTTTAATTTTTAATTTGTTTATTTTTAAATTGAGGGATAATTGCTTTACGGAACTTTGTTGGTTTCTGCCAAACATCAACATGAATCAGTCATTGGTATACATAAAAGCTCTTGGTTTGTCCACTGTTCATGAGAAGCTTGAGTAAAACCCAAATAATACAGTTAATAAGAGATTCATTGTAGAGGCTCCTTGGTAGGCTGCTCCTTATGCCCATGATTCTTATATAAACCATTCATGAAAAGGCCCTACTTACTCAAGGAGATCTCTGAGGAATTACAAAGAGCAGAAGGACCACATTGTATTTAGAAGGACTCTATACATCACCTGATAATTGAGAATGTCCAGAGAAGGGACAAAATTTGCACACGATCAAACAAATCTTTTCAGCAACACACACTTCTGGCTATGTGTTTGTATTCCTTCAATGAATTCACTTAAAAATTATATATTCAGTGTCCATATATCTATCTCCTTATTAGAGAACTTGCATTCTAGCAGACTTTATTTTAATGCTTTGATAAGTGTTTCAAAGAAAATGTACAGGGTGGCATCACAGAGAGTAAAAGGAACATGGAAGGTAGTATCTCAGAAAGATTGGTCAGGAAAAGGCTCTTGGAAAGGAGTGTATTTTAGCTAACACCTAAATTTGAGAAGAAACTATGTAAAGAACTAGGGAAAAGAATCTTCCAGGCAGCAGGGCACTCAAATGAACGAGATCTGAGGCAGGAACACAATGGAGTAGAAGGGAAGAAAATTGCCAGTGAGGTCAGAAAATTATCACTGCTTGAAAAGCATAACAAACTCCCATCCATTATTGGTGGTAATGCAAAGTGACAGAATCCCCTTGGAAGACAGTTCGGCAGTGTCTTACAAAACTAATCTTACTATACAATCTGGCAATCACACTCCTCAGTATTAACCCAAGACAGCTAAAGTCCTGTCTGTACAAAAGCCTGCACATGGGATATTTACAGCACATTTATTCATAATTGCCAAAACTTGTAAGTGGTCAAGATGTCCTTCAGTAGATAAATGAATCAACAAATAGTGGTGGATGGGATATTATTCAGCACTGAAAAGAAATGAGCTATCAAACCATGAAAAGATACCAAGGAAATTTAAAGCATTTTACAAAATGAAAGATGTTGACATGAAAAGGCTACATATTGTATAATGTATTTAAACATTATATGTATAATAAGTGTATATGTATATTTATACATTTATAAATGTATACATTTATACATTATACAAACTGCTATACAGCATTTTGGAAAAGAAAACTATGAACAGCTTAAGAAAGAAGATCAAGAAGATTAGGGATGAGGTAGGTATGAATATGCAGACTACGGAGGATCTTTAGGGCAGTGAAACTTTTCTGTATAGTTCTACAATTATGAATAGATGTCATAAAACATTAATCAAAACTCATAGAATGAAAAATACCAAAAGTGAACCCTAATGTAATCTATGGATTTTAGGTGATTATGATGTGTCAGGGTACGTTCATCTATTATAACAAATGTATCATTCTGGTGGCGGATGTTGATAGTGATGGAGTGTGTGTGTGTGCGCACGCATGTGCGTGTGCAGGGGGAGTGTCAAGAGGATATAGAAGAAGTCATTTTACTCTCTCTGTCAATCTTTCTGTGAGCTGAAAACTAGTCTTATAAAGTCTATTAAAAGTGAAAAAATTATCAAGCCATCTGGATGATAGACCTGGTGTTATTATTCCCACTTGGGGTGATGTGAGAGCACAAAATCATACAGCTAAGAGGTGGTAGAGCTGAATTAGAGCTAAAGGCCTGTGACTTCTGAGCAACTCCTCTTTCTACATACACACACACACAATCTGTGCCCCCAAAATTAATAGATATCCTTTACTGTCTAGCGGAAGACCCACATTCCCTGTTGAACTATTCAGAATTTCATGAACAGTAATAGAGTATTAAGGGCTTCCCTGGAGGCTCAGCATTGAAGAAGAACCTGCCTGCCAATGCAGGAGATTCAGGTTTGATCCTTGGTTGGGAAGATCCCCTGGAGAAGGAAATGGCAACTCACTCCAGTACTCTTGCCTGGGAAATCCCATGGACAGAAGAGCCTGGTGGGCTACAGTCCATGGAATCGCAGAGTTGGGAACGACTTAGCGACTAAACAGCAATAGAGTGTTAATAGAGTCTAGAAACATGGGAAACCTGGGAGCTAGATAACTTTTTTTAAAGTGGACAAAGGGATTTGGCAGGGACAAACTTCCATCTAACGTTCTTCCTCATCAAATGAAAGGCCTGTATTTCCCACCCTGCTTTGTACTGGGTTCGTCAAAATTTCGTTTGGGTTTTTCTGTAAGATGGTGTGGAAAAACCCAAATGAACATTTTGGCCAACCCAATAGCTCAGTGGGACCATGTGATCAATTACTAGTCAGTGGAATGTGAAAGTGAGGTATTTTACTAACACACCCTGATCCTTAAAGTCTTTTCTTGACTCTCAAATTCACTAGCCATTGCCTGCAATCAACATTTAATCCAGTGGAGGATGCTGAACCATGGTAGATTAGGAAAGCTACTATACTGAGGATACCTGGGCTGGCAAGACACTGGGAGGAAGACTACTCAGCAAACCCCCAGTGAATGGGACCTGAATGAGGATTGGACCTTAACTGGCTAAACAATGGAGATCTGGAGTTTTCTTAGAATAGTTGACTCACCATCCAGGGATTATGAGATAACCATATGTGTTGCTGCTTTCAGATTCAAAGATATTAATATTGATCCTGCACTGGATGGTTAACCATCCATTTTGTTTTCCACTTCAATCTTCAGAATACTTTTAAAGTGGCAAAGGAATTTCTTTACATGGATCATGGTTCAGTACTCACTACTGTGCTTTCACATAAATGCTCAATACGTGAAGTGGTATAAAATGGAATTTGTTGAATTAAATATCCGAGAAATTTGCACAGGCAAATGGACCATTTGGAAAAGGAAAACACAGACGTGGTATCTAGTTTGAACATGCTCTATGTGACTTCAGATCAACTGGAAATTTTGCTGGGCGGGTTTGGACTAAGAGGCACTGCTAGTTCTGAAACAAATATATGATGGCAATCAAAGGCCGCTTTGTTCCACTCTGAAAACTTTCATCTCAAGTTTGTCATTGCTTCTAAAAATACTTTTCATTAGAATTTTAAAGCACTCTGAGCACCTGTTATTCCCAGCCTGTGTGTGAGCCAATCATATGCCATAGATATCATTTTGCCTTTTCAGGTCACGATTAATTCATTATCATGGTGAACACAGAAGGCTCTGACTTTCTCTCACTAGCTTCTCCTGAGATTTATAATGGAAGGCATTTTTTAGAATAAATTCCCTAACATCTGCCTAAATTTAGTATATACAGTCATTAGTTGTCATTATAGCTAATCAACATCTAATCCTTATTAAAATAACACATTAATGAGATAAAATGGGAGTAAAAATCCAGTAATGTTTAATGTTCACTTCCTTTGAATAATCTTTAAGTAGCAGAAAATTTTCAGCCTCTTGAAAGATGGCTCTAAAAGAATGTGGGCAGCCTGTTAATTTTAAGACCCACCTTGAGCTTTTCATTAGTAATCACTGGTGACTCAGATGGTAAAGAATCTGCCTGCAATGAGCGAGACCTGAGTTCGATCCCTGGGTTGGGAAGATCCCCTGGAGAAGGAAATGGCAATTCACTCCGGTATTCTTGCCTGGAGAACTCCATGGATAGAGGAGACTGGTGGGCTACAGTCCATGGGCTGACAGAGAGCTGGACATGACTGAGTTAACACTTTCACTTTCCACAATAAACAGGCACCTTGAGTCCCAACTACACCACAATTACATAGTATTCACCCAAGTGCCGATGTGTAGAATGAATCTGTCTGTCGTAGGTCAAGCAAGTCGTTATCTTACAAAAAATAATATTTTATTATTTCAGCCTTTAAAAGCAGTATTTTTACATTATTCTTGATGGCTCTTATATGTGGAAATTAGCTAATCATTTCTGTTTAGTCACAATTTTAAAGGGTGTAATTTCCATCAATAGCTAGGATCTGTATGTTTCTGAAACTGAATGATTTTTTTTTTATATTATGAATAGAAACACCCAATATCTAAACAATTTCTGCAGTTTATAGAAGACACAGAAATAATCTTAACTATGTTTATAACACTTATTTAAGTTTTCTCTCATCAATGTTCCAGTTATAATGACCAAATAACATAAAAGCATGCAGAAGTAATTACTCTCTGCATCAAATTTCTTCCCAAATTATATAACATCTTTGGTTCAAGACAGGTAGATAACAGTGGATGTGACAAATAGATTCAAGGGATTAGATCTGATAGACAGAGTGCCTGAAGAATTATAGATGGAGGTTTGTGACACTGTACAGGCGGCAGTGAAGAAGACCATCCCCACGAAAAAGAAAGGCAAACTGGTTGTCTGAGGAGGCCTTGCAAAAAGCTGAGAAAAGAAGAGCTGCTGCTGTTGCTGCTGCTAAGTTGCTTCAGTCATGTCCAACTCTATGTGACCCCATAGACGGCAGCCCACCAGGCTCCCCCGTCCCCGGGACTCTCCAGGCAAGAACATTGGTTGCCATTTCCTTCTCCAGTGCATGAAAGTGAAAAGTGAAAGTGAAGCTGCTCAGTCGTGTCCGACTCTTAGCGACCCCATGGACTGCAGCCCACTAGGCTCCTCCGTCCATGAGATTCTCCAGGCAAGAGCATTGGAGTGGGGTGCCATTGCCTTCTCCGGAAAAGAAGAGCAGCTAAAGGCAAAGGAGAGAAGGAAATATATACCCATTTGAATGCAGAGTTCCAAAGAATAGCTTGGAGAGATAAGAAAGCCTCAATGATCAATGCAAAGAAATAGGGGAAAACAATAGAATAGGAAGGACTAGGGATCTCCAAGAAAATCAGTGATACTGAGGGAACATTTCATGCAAAGATGGGCTCAATAAAGGACAGAAATGATATGGACCTAACAGAAGAAGAAGATATTAAGAAGAGGTGGCAAGAAACACAGGAGAACTATACAAAAAAACTCTAAATGACCTAGATAATCATGATGGTGTGAGCTCTCACCTAGAGCCAGATAGCCTGGAATGTAAAGTCAAGTGGGCCATAGGAAGCATCACTATAAACAAAGCTAGTAGAGGTGATGGAATCCCAGTTGAGATATTTCAAATCCTAAAAGATGATGCTGTGAAAGTGCTGCACTCAATATGCCAGCAAATTTGGAAAACTCAGCAGTGGCCACAGGACTGGAAAAGGTCAGCTTTCATTCCAATCCCAAAGAAAGGCAATGCCAAAAAATGTTCAAACTACTACACAATTGCACTCATCTCACACGCTAGTAAAGTAATGCTCAAAATTCTCCAAGCAAGGCATCAACAGTATGTAAACCATGAAATTCCAGATGTTCAAACTGGGTTTAGAAAAGGCAGAGAAACCAGAGATCAAATATCCAACATACATTGGATCATCAAAAAAGCAAGAGAGTTCCAGAAAATCATCTACTTCTGCTTTATTGACTATGCCAAAGCCTTTGACTGTGTGGATCACAACAGATGTGGCAAATTCTTAAAAAGAGGGGAATACCAGACCACCTGACCTGCCTCTTGAGAAATCTGTATCCAGGTCAGGAAGCAACAGTTAGAATTGGACATGGAACAGCAGACTGATTCCAAAGGAATACGTCAAGGTTGTATATTTTCACCCTGCTTATTTGACTTATCTATAATGTGAAATGCTGGGCTGGATGAAGCACAGCTGGAATCAAAATTGCCAGGAGAAATATCAATAACCTCAAATTCGCAGATGACACTACCCTTATGGCAGAAAGTGAAGAACAACTAAAGAGCCTTTTGATGAAAGTGAATGAGGAGAGTGAAAAAGTTGGCTTAAAACTCAACATTCAGAAAACTAAAATCATGGCATCCAGTCCCATTACATCATGGCAAATAGATGGAGAAACAATAGAAACAATGAGAGACTTTATTTTTGGGGCTCCAAAATCACTATAATGGTGACTGCAGCTATGAAGTTAAAAGACACTTGCTCTTGGAAGAAAAGCTATGACCAATCTAGACAGCATATTAAAAAGCAGAGACATTACTTTGCCAACAAAGGTCCGTCTAGTCAAGGCTATGGTTTTTCCAGTAGTCATGTATGGATGTGAGAGTTGGACTATAAAGAGCACTGAGCACTGAAGAACTGATGCTTTTGGACTGTGGTGGTGGAGAAGACTCTTGAGAGTCCAACCAGTCAATCCTAAAGGAAATCATTCCTGAATATTCATTGGAAGGACTGATGCTGAAGCTGAAACTCTAATACTTTAGCCACTTGATGCAAAGATCTGACTCATTGAAAAAGACCCTGATGCTGGGAAAGATTGGAGGCGGGATAAGGGGACAACAGGGGATGAGATGGTTGGATGGTATCACCGACTCAATGGAATGAGTTTGGGCAAGCTTCGGGAGTTGGTGATGGACTGGGAAGCCTGGCGTGCTGCAGTTCATGGGTTCGCAAAGAGTCGGACATGACTGAGCACTGAACTGAGATCTCTCCCTCAGAATCACTTTCTCTGTTTGCCCCTTATCCCATGTTTCTTTCTTGGGATCTTTCTTCAGGCCTCCCACTGTACAACCCTCATTCAATTTACATCTTCTTTCAAAAATTATATATATATTTTTCACCTGTTTACCCACAAATGTCTGTTCCTCTCATATTTTAAAGAAGAAAATTATTATTATGGTATTTTTCCACTTATGAAAGGCTAAGAAAAGACTAAACTTCTATAAAGTAGGAAAATAAAGATTATGCTATACACTTTTGCTGAAAATTGTTTTATTTACAAGGGAAAATGGTCTTAACTTTTGACCATATATATAAAGAAGCATTTTACTCACCCAGATTTTCACAAATTTGAAATATTCATTGGAGTTAAAAAATTTTATTGCCATAAAATAACTGTTGTAAGCATTTGGCGGAGCATGTTTCTGAAATGAACTTCATATACGCTGATATTGTTATTCAGAGAAGCCTTTTAGAGAGATAGCAGATGGATGGAGAGAGAAAGAGAAGTTGGTTTGATAGAATGTATGGGGCTCAGAATTAAACACATTGGCATTGTTATAAACACAGATTAACATACAATCACTTAAACAAGCTAAAGTGAAAGTCACTCAGTCATGTCCAACTCTTTGTGACCCAATACAGTCCATGGAATTCTCCAGGTCAGAATACTGGAATGGGCAGCTTTTCCCTTCTTCAGGTGATCTTTCCAACCCATGGATTGAACCCAGGTCTCCCGCATGCAGGCGCATTCTTTAACAGCTGAGCCAGAAGGGAAGCCCGGGAATACTGGAGTGGGTAGACTATCCCTTCTCCAGCAGATCTTCCCAACCCAGGAATCAAACCAGGGTCTCCTGCATTGCAGGTGGATTTTTTACCAGTTGAGCTATAAGGGAAGCCCTAAATATGCTAAGCATCAGTTAAATAAGGAAACTAGAGTAAAACACTCTAATGCCTCTTAAAATTTTAAATTCCCAAATGCCAACCATGAATTTACCTTTAGTTGGTGTTGCAGAGACACGATATATGCAAATTATTGTAATTATACTTGTTGCATATAAACAACCTCTACATGTGAGATATTACAAAAATAATATCTTATCAGGTAGCATCATTATTCTTGGTTGTGAGCTAAATGGCTGGTTGTTCTGTGTACTTCATGGCCACAAATTATTCACATTCCTCCTACGTGTAAAGAATACTCGCTCCTATTCCAGGACCTCAAAAAGTCATTTCCCATTTCTACATCAGAATTGAAATCTAGAATCTAATCCTCTCAGTCTAGATGTATAAAGGATTCTAACATTTCATCCCTGTGGTCATAGTTTCTATGAACCAGAGACCTTAAAGTTCAAAGAGCAAGTTATGTGATATACAAACAGCATACTTTGGTAAGACAGTGGCAGATAATGATAATAAATGTGCTCATTTAAAAGTAGAAGCATAACAAGCATATGAAAATCACTGGCTCATGGAATTTCTGAACTCTACCTGGACACATTACTGGGTCACCCTCTTCTACAAGTAGAAAATGTTACTGGATTAGGACCTTGTTCTGCTGCTTGGCAATACCCCCTAGTCCATCGTTCTCCAATATTCTTGATTTTACCCTCTAACATATTCTTTCTTTACTGTAAGAAATGGCCTATGATTGCCACTAAGTAGTTTTCTCAGTCTGCTTCATTCCACAGAAAATTGGGAGTCCAGAGACCTCCATGTAATTTGAACTATCTCAGCACCCTTTAGTCTGGGCCAGTAAGTCTTTGTGGGTTTTCTATCTATCAGATTATACTCCTCTATTAAAGTATTATGTTATCTCTAGACTTACTCATAGTTAGGGATAAAATTTCTAGGGCCATGACCTTGAAGTCTTTAAACATCTTTTTGTTCCACTGAGATTTTCTAAATACCATCTGAAAGGCCCCAAAGAGTCCTATACCCACCCTTGATTTATCTTTACCCTGAGATTAAGTCATATGCAAAAGGTGAAGAAACCACAGAAAACACAGGAGAAATAAGAGGAGGCACATCTCTGATGGGCTTCGGTATAAAACAAACTGAGACATCATGTCACAGAAAATAATAATGAACCTCAAACTGAGAAATCCTCTGAGAAAGGGTAATTGTGCAGATTTTGCAGAATATGCAAAGTTTTCTCAATTTATATGACCAAGGAGAACAAATTTTTGTCACTAATGTTAATTAATGAAATTTCATAGAAACAACTGTTTTTCATTCATAAAATCTTACCCTGGCAGAGAGTAGTTTTCCATCTAGAAAGACTCTTTCAAACACAATAGATAGGAATGCTATTTTTTGTAATTTGTGGACAACGAGGAGACGTATAGATACACTACTACCTCTGCACTTACTCTGATACATGTTTACTCATCCTCATTAAGTATTTAATTGCTTTTTCAAGGATTCAAGTCTTCTGTTTGTGACACATTAAAGTATAATACTGAAGTATATACTGAAAGTATAATACTGAAATGAGTGATTATCTGACAAGGAGAAGAACCAGCTTTCTTTATAATTTTTTGTGAAATGCAATTTCATCCTTGTGTCTTAAATTGTGTTCTGTGAAGCAACTGCATCAGTATCACCTAGATGCTTATAAGAAAGTATCCAGACTCAAATCTCAACCCACTGAATCAGACTTTCCATTTTAATAATATCCATAATATCCCAGGTGATTTTATGATTTTATTTCATTTATTTTGAAGATTTGAGAGGCACTGTTCTGGACACTGAAAATGGTAATATAAAGGAAGTAATATGTAACACCTGTTCATATTCATACCTTATCTGAAGTCAGATTTTGATGGAAGTAAGTTAAGGGAGAGGAAAGAGGATAACTATTGCTTTAAATGTCATCCATGCTTATTACCTACTGCTTATTACAAAGAAAAGAATATAGACATAAGTACATAGACGAGAGAGAGACAGAGAGCTGCAGAATCATCTAGCTACTTCCATTCACAAGTGAAGAGGGAAGTTTGCTTTTTGAGGGCATCTTTATGGATGAAAAACCCTAACAAAACAATGATAAAAGTTTGCTGATCTCCCCCAGCTGACTCTGAGATGTGTGGGAAATAAATACTTATTTTTGAAACCCACTGAGATTTATAACTATTTCCTATGTGGCAACTGCTGACAGATCAAGCACAAAGATGGAGACAGAATACTAAGGACCACGAGACATAATGATGACATTCCAGAGAATATTTCTCAGGAAAAGAAGAGCATAAAGTGACCAGAAAGAGAACGCAGTCTCACACAGATCCAATATTCATCAATAGTTAAGAATTCTTACCTCTTCATACAGAAGACCATAGGCATTCATTTCAGAACCCACCATTTATGTTGTATTTCATTGTATGAACACGTGTATAAATAAATTGTGCTCATTTCTTCAGTTACAGGGAGGTCTCAGCCACTGTTAATCTACCCTAGTTACCTTCATAAAACCCCAACTTAAGAACCTCTCCAAATTTACACCACTATAAAATGAATATATAGAAAAAGGGTATGGAAACCCACTCCAGTATTCTTGCCTGGAGAATCCCCATAGACAGAGGAGCCTGGCTGGCCACAGTCCACGAGGTCACAAAGAGTCGGACACAACTGAACCACCAAGCACATACAATGAATGAGCCTTTCCTGAAGATTAGGGGTGAGATTCTGGTGTTCAGAGAGATCAGGTATACAGCCCTTCTGACAGATAGGACCTTCACTGGGATTATCTCATGCTACACCAGACCTTCGTAAATTTTCTGAGAAATCTTCTCTCTATTGTATCTGAACCCAGTGCACAGTTCCAAAACAGTTGACTATCATTCACAAAAATTATGTTCACCATGGTTCTCAGCTCACATTTGTCGACATTTCATCTCTCTCTTCCTGGGGGTTCCCCATCTCAAGGGTTACCCTTGAGATGCAGGTGATATCTTGCTTGGGAGGTGCCTGAAGTTTATGCCACACAACTTTCCTTAACCAAAAATGATCAATGATCAGCCTAATTAAGGATACCAAAAAAGACCCCAAAAATCTTTCTTTCCTCTAAGCAAATCAACACGCAACAAAAACAAAGAAACCTCTGTGGTTCAATATATGTTGCAGAACTCATAGCTTTGCTTCTTTGCCTCCCCTAACTGGCCTCCCTCACTTCCTTAATTTCTTGTGAGATGCTGCCTGATACATTACTTGTACAAGAAAATCTTCTGATTCTACTACTAGAGACTAAATCTAGGAGACTTTAATCCTAGGAAACCAGCTTTGAGGAAGAAAACATGGAACTGGATCACTCACTGGCTGAACAGCAGTAAAGTCTACTGCTGGGAATAGAGAAAGTATGGGGTAAATCCTCGCATTTTCTAGAAGTTCTATCATTGAGATTTTCACCTCAGGTGAACTGGGATGGAATACTGGTGTAGGAGATGTTATGGTTTATGAAATATAAGTGACATTTAAAGGTGTGGGGAAAATAGCGTTTATATCTGTATTGATCCATTAAAAAGAGAATATCATAGGCTAAAGCTAATATTTTCAAGTTTAATCAAAGATGTCACAGGGTAGAGAAAAAAAAAAAAATACAGTGTTATGCCGAGGCCTTGGGACCTAGGCAGAGATCTTCAAATATTTTCATGGCTGGATTTTAAAATTGTTTTGCATCAGTTACTCCTTTGTGTTTTCCCTTTTGAAACAGAAATATTCAGGGTGATTGGGCCTCCTCTATCATTCTGGGTTGAGGAGGGATAGATAACTAGCTTGATTTTACATCTTCCCTAAAACCAACTCATGAAACTACATTTCCATCTCAATGCTACATAGGATATTCCGTTCTACCAGCCTTGGAGTAATCATAGACTTCTGAAACTTAACCATAGCTTACTTCTAACTGAACACTGTACCATCTTGAGCCTCAAAAATATGTTTCTCAGAACTATTCTGTTCATTAGGGCTAACATCACACCATAGCCATGTTACCTATGAAGTTAAATTGAGCAGAGTTAAACCCTCACAGATCAAGTGTACTCCTGGTTATGTATACATGGATAACCATGGTTATTTCATACCTGCTAGATGAGACCAATATGACTCTGGAGGCTTTTCGAATTTCTTTTTTTTCAATTTAGAGTTTTATCAAAACATTTTTATTTTAAGTAAATTGTTCTCAAATTGAAACTGAGAAGAGTGAATCTGACTCCATGTTGAATCTGTTCCTTTTACTTTAAACTTTGTGCTCTGCGGCCTGTGCTTAGTCATGCTGGCTCTACACATTTTGTAAAACAATGCTGCATATAGCCTGAAACCCACAGGATAGCCTATTCTCAGGGCTCTGACTTTTAAAAATCCATTTAGAGAGAAATAAAAAGTTTCAGAACAGAAAAAAACAAAACAAAACACTTGTCTTGTTGGAGGTTTATAGCAACATAAGTTGCACAGCTTTAAGAACAAAGGATCCATGCACTAAGAAATTTGCAATAATCAACCACCTCCCCTCCCCTTTTTAGTAGAAAAGAAACCTAAATTCTGACTAGGGTAAGACAGTTCTTTGGGACACCTAGTCTGCCATCTTCTTAGTCTACTGAATTTCTGAATAAAGTCCTTATTCCCTCCCCCAACATCTCCCAATTTACTGGGCTTTGTGCAGCGGTCAGAAACAAGTTTGGACTTTGCAACAAAGTAAAAACCAAAAGTCCATTCTGCATTTTTTTTTTCATTCTTTCATAATACTCAGCTTTTTCCCTAGGTAAATCAGTCCTCTGTCTTGTTTATATGAGTCACCCATTAAGAGGGTCATCTTAGTAACAAAAGTGAATTCATTTGTGGCCCTGTTCCCAAGGATTTCTCAACAATCAACATGCAAAATCAATCTAATCTTATGTTTAAGTACATGCTACATTTGTCTATGAATTCCTCTTCAGGTGAGTTTTCTTGTTAAACTTGGTAATACTTGAATGCATTCATTATATGATTTCTCCAGGCTATTAATTTCATGAAATGTAAAATCACAACATCCAAATCTTCCTTCACTAGCACTTAGGCGAATATCTAAAGACTAGGATAAGCAACTTGTATGCAGTTACATCTTAAAATGTTAGGGAAATTTAATAAGCCCATATGGACACAACTATTCCAAACACTAGTTTGGTTGTCTAAATTCTATAACGAAATTTAAAATCTTTGAGTAAACTTTATTCATATACCCATTCCCACCTGTAAACTCTAGTACTTCATTCTTTTCCTGCACAGAATGAAACAGTCTGTTTAACATATAGCCCCCATCACACAATTGTTTCATATTTATCCTATGAAATTATAACCTGTTAGCCACCTTCTAAATATCATGAACAGGGTAATCCTCATCAACTGCCTACTCTCATCATTTGACTTGATTTCAGATCTCTGAAATTTCTACTAATTTTAGTAGATTGGAATGGAACACAGATCATTTTGTTGACAATTGCCTTATCTTTCTTCTTATTCCTCATCTTCTCTACATTTCTACCTGCTCCCTTTCTCTTTACCCTTCCGAGGGGCACTTTTACTTTTTCTTCTTCCAGACTCCAAGATGTTTCTACTGGTAGCTCCTCTTATTCTAATAAAACATGTTGCAGAGTTGTTTGGTCAATCTAGATGGACAAGGCTATGTGGAAAGTAAAAACAACTTCAAAATTTCAGAGGCTTATTGCAACAAAATTTAGTCTATCACTTCTGCAACCTACCCAACATAAGCCATTATAGTCACTCAAGGAGCAGAGTTGATAGTAGCTTAATTTTAACCTTTATCCAAGATCACTATTAAAACAGGAAGAGTATGCCCCAGGGAAATGAACAAGTTTCCACCACTCTGTAGTGACATGTGCCCCGGCTGCTTGCATTTCCTTGACTGAACAAGTCATGTGTCTAGGCCTAATTCAAATAAATCAGGGCAATTCTGGGCTCTAGGAAAGTGATTAAATTGTGAATGGCTAATGATGATCATAGGGATTCAGTGATAGACTCCGAAATCAAACAATGTGGTTTCAAAATTCAGCTGCAGCAATTTTTATTTTTGTGATCTTAAATATATTACCTAAAACTTTCATGCCACAATTTGTTAATCTAAGAGTACATAAGAGTAGTTAAGTAGATAAGAGTATCTACATCAAAGGTCATTTAAAACAAAATTCAACTAGTACATTTGAAGATCAAATTGGTTTTATTCAACAATTTGTGAATCTGGAATTATCCCACCTAGCAAATAAAAAAGAGCTCTAAGGAGCCATACAGAATGGAAAGTTTTTATAGATAGAAGTTAGCAGGGATAAGAAAAAGGTGGATTACCTCATCCTTCTTTGGGGGATGAAAGGGGTCAGTCAGGCAGATTACTTCACTACTGCTGACCAGGAAATTTCAGACTGACTGTTTAAGCTGCATCCCCAAAATAGGTTGAAACTGAAACCAGGTTTGGTGTTAAATTTTGATTTGCTGATGTGCCACTTTAGCACAAGTGACCCCATTTAGGGCCTGTTACTTCCTTTCAACAAAGCAATCATGAGAAGTCAGTGATGTAACACAGTGTCTAACTTAAACTACACATAATAGTTATTAACATTCCTGATGACACATTCTCACATCACAGCCACATGAAAACCTGTAGCTTAACTGTCAGTCTACCACCAAAGTCAAGAAGGAGTTGTTAATACTAAAGCATCTTGTTATATGTCCTAAAGCACAACACCTCAATAAACTCAGGTGTGTGATAAGTTTGTTCTTCAGCAAAAGATAACTACAAAATTAACAAAAAAAACATTCACTTGGTCATTTATTCTTCTAATTAGAATAAGATTTTTAATAAGGGTAAATAATCTAAGAATGGTTCTGTTTCACAAGAGTATCTCTACAGAAATAAAGTAAATTTTACGAATAGGAGATTTTGCTCCCAAGGTGTTGGATATTTGGTGGCACATATCACAACTTTCTCTGATGGGATACATTTCTGGGTAAATGCAAAATTCTCAGATAGTGGACTCCAGTCTTCACAGTGGGAATAAATGGGTTAGTAACGAAATTAAGACAAAATTTTAAAGATTTCCTATGTTTTCTCTGCTTTCAGTACATTTCTTTGTGAGAACTGGGGGGGGAAAATTCACTTTTCCAAAGATATTATTTTCTCTGTAGGTATGTATGTTTTCTTTGGAGAAAGTTCTACTCAAGTTCATTATCCATTTTTTTAAACTGGGTTATTTGTTTTTCTGCTATTGAGTTGTAGAAGCTCTTTGTATATCATGGATATTAGCCACTGTAGCTTATAGCTTCCTTTATTCACAGGAAAGAGTAGAAAGAGGCATCTGGCTAGGATACATAGGTTTCCAGATACTGCCATTTTTGCTTGTAGATTACACATATACCTTCCTGCCAAATAATGCTTCTTTCTATCTTTTTCTTTATCCTATCTCTCTTTTTCCTTCCATCCTTTCTTTTTTCTTATCCTTTTCTAAACACTTCTAACTTCTGTTCCTGTATCTTTTTTTCCCTTCCTTCTGTCATCCCCTCATCCCTCCCAGCTTTCCTGCTTCCAGTGTTTATGCAATTTCCCAGGTAATGACTCATTTCAATGTCATGTCTTTAAGTCTCAGCTTATAAATAAGTCTTCTTATAGGGATTTGCCACAAAAAACAGCCCTTAAGTATGTAAGATATCTAAAAACAGTGAAAAACAAAAACTAAGGTGAGGTCTCAACCAAATTGAGGCTAAACATTATTATACTAAATAGGAAATAACTAAATTTTGCTAGTTTTTCCTTGTTACTTGGAACACAGCTATTTTCATGACAGGTAACCTCAAGGTGTACACACACACAAACTACTAAATTCATCAGAAAAGTTAAAAGATTGGAAAATACAATTATAACTCTAATGGAGCAGGATCCTATATGGCCTTCCCAGGACAGACCACCCATCCACATGGCCTCTGCCAGCCTCTTGTTTTAGAAAAACTTTAGCTTCCTAGGCCTTCCTGAAGTTCTAAAGAATAAATTTAATCAGAGAAGTTAGAAAATGCAGAAAGAAAGGAAAACAGTCAAGCAAGACAAAACAATAATAGTTTGGCCATTTAACCAAGTCAGGACCTTTAGTTCCTCCTCAAGGGGCTTCCCCAGAGAAGGCAATGGCAGCCCACTCCAGTACTCTTGCCTGGAAAATCCCATGGACGGAGGAGCCTGGTGGGCTGCAGTCCATGGGGTCACGGACATGACTGAGCGACTTCACTTTCACTTTCATGCATTGGAAAAGGAAATGCCAACCCACTCCAGTGTTCTTGCCTGGAGAATCCCAGGGACAGGGGAGCCTGGTGGGCTGCAGTCTATGGGGTCGCACAGAATCGGACACAACTGAAGCGACTTAGCAGCAGCAGCAGCAAGGGGCTTCCCAGGCGGCGCTAGTGGTAAAGCCGCAATCTGCCAATGCAGGAGACATAAGAGACCCTGGTTTGATCCCTGGGTTGGGAAGATGTCCTGGAGGAGGGCTTGACAACCCACTCCAGTATTCTTGCCTGGAGAACCCCAATGGACAGAGGAGCCTGGCGGTCTATGGTCCGTAGACTCGCACAGAGTTAGAAACGACTGAATGACTTGGTACAAGTGCTATAGACAATATTCTGAGTTATAGCCTTAGAGCTGTTTTGCAGATACTGAAACCTTCACCAGGTGGAAGAAGTTAACTGTGTGCTGTCCACAAGCATGTAGATCCCAGACTGGATGGAAGCAGAAGGTTAGTGATGCTAACTCCCCATTACCTCACTACCAACCAATTGGACAAATGGCCATGAGCTGATCACACACCCCACAACCCTTTCCCTCACCTTTCCCTGAAATCCATTGGGGAATTTGAGCCTTTTAGTCCACTGGGGAACTGGACCCCTTGCTTGGCATCAGTAAACACTGCACTTTCCTTCACCATGACCTGGTATCAGTAGAGTAGCTTTACTACTCATGGGCAAACACAGCCAAGTCTTGTTTGGTAACATAATTAGCTATGAATATAGACATAATGATAATTGCATACTTGCAACTCTTAGTCTAATTATATATTATAAAGTTCTCCAATCTACTCTGAATGATAAATCTGATCTGTTTGGAAGATTTGTTATTATTGTTGTTCTATTTTGTTCTTGTTTTATATCATGTATCTCTTATTTTTTTTTAATATGCCTAAGAATGCCAAGGGAAAAAGTTTAGTTTCTGCATGAATGTGCCCACCTCACTATACTCACAGGAGATCTTCTTAATCTTTGTTTTAATTCTTAAGATCTCAGGGCCAAAAAAATACTTCAGAAGTAAAGGCATCTTGGTCCCTCAGTTTTTAGATGATGATAGTGAGATTGAGAAAGTGGGAAAAATTTTTTTCTGCCAGAAAAATGACTGGAAGTGACAGAGCTAAAACTAGCACCGGGTATTCCAGTTCTGAGTTTAATGGTTTTCCTTGTAACACATAAAGCTTTATGAATGGGTGTGGATCCTGAGATTGACTAGAAAGGTGTATCCTACATAAGTCAAGATATTTGTACTGATGTCATGACTTGGTCTCTAGTTCATAAGTCACACAGTATATAAATGAGAGATAGTAGTATTCCTTGTGTTTTCTAGAAATCAAGGGAAATTTCTTATCACAAGAATATATTGTTATTTAATAAGAACAATATGTTGAAGTTATTAAAATGTCTCATTTGTCTTTGAAAGATCATCTTGTCTATATCAGAACACTGCTTTTCATAGAAAAGGTTGGTTGTATTAAATTGTGTTAGTGGAAAAATAATAACACTTGCCAAAATGTGACCAAACTCTTCATTGGAAGGAATGTAGTCCTCCTTGGAAATATTAATCTTTATCATAAACGCCATGTGTTCACTTAAAACACTAATCAAATGAATTGTCTATTCTTACAACTATGAGGTTGTAAGAGGTTTCCTCATATTGCTTATTGTAAGGAAAGTAATGTGGGTAGAAGAAGACTCTAGCTTTGGATAAATCTGAATTTGAATCCCAGAACTACTTATAGGCTGTCTTTGGAAAATTACCTAATCCCTCTGAGACTTAGTTTTTCTATCTATAAACCAAGATAATAATTCCTACTTTCTAAACTCAGATGAGATAGTCTATGGAAATCTCTGGACAATATAGATGCTTCCCCTGCCCTTCTGAATGCAAGTTCTTGCTCTGTGTCACTTCTGTAAATAATATTTGAGATCAATGAGTCTATTATTATATAACATATCTGTATAAGGGCTTCCCTAGTGGTTCAGACAGTAAAGCATCTGCCTGCAATGCCGAAGACCCAGGTTCAATCCCTGGGTCAGGAAGATCCCCTCGAGAAGGAAATAGCAACCCACTCCAGTATTCTTGTTTGGAAAATCCCATGGATGGAGGAGCCTGGTGGGCTACAGTCCATGGGGTTGCAAAGAGTCGGACACGACTGAGTGACTTCACTTTTCACATAGCTGTATAATGGGAACACAATAAAAGCTACTATTATAAATCAGAACATACTCTGATGTAAACAAATTGTTTCCTTAACCATTCCCTGTATCTGTCCCATGGTCTCTTTTATCCTTTTACTATTAATAGGTTCCTATTTTGCTGAATTTTGTCATTTCCTGAAGTCAAGTTACAGCAGAACCTCTCTTGTCACCATGGCTACATCTAAATCCCGTTTTTTGAGAGATTATGTCGATTTATTAGGCTGCACGTGATTTGATACATTCCCTTTTCCTTAGAAGAATTTTTATTATTAAAAAACTACTAATTGTTAAAAATCACCCTTTAGAAGGGACACAGAAATATGATGAGATTTAATTAAGCTGAGTAAATGAAAGAAAGATTTTCAATAAAGAAGAATTAGCTATTTCTCTGTTTATTTAACAGGAAAGAACTTTCGCAAAAAAAAATCTTTTAACTGTGATTGGATTTTATCAATTAATCTAATATAGCCATCCAAAGGAACATATAAAAACTGTGTAGCACCTCTTTTTATATATACCTGTTCCTACATTGTGTGAGACCAGATAAAGCAGTATAGTTATGACTGTGTGTGTGCTTGATTAATAAGTAAAACATAGGAATAATAATCATTTACATTTTACTAAACTTTACCATTTTTAAGGAACTTTTAACTGAATTACTACATTGAGTAGCATAACAAATCTAAGATAAGTAATACTACCCTCACGTAACAGATAAGAAAATGAGTATCAGAGGTTAAGTGGCTAGCCTTTGTAATTTGTCTTTCTGACTCTGTGAGTTTAAAGTAAGTACATCAGATAGTGCACTGCAAACATCATTTTCTATTTTTCTGCCCTCGAGAACTTAAACTGCATTGGACAAAGCTCAGTTTCATACTCAGTCCTGTAAACCTTAGTGCCTCGTTTAATGCCAAATACATAGTAAATATTCAATCATTTATTTAGGAGATTTGGTTGTTGCTCTGTGCTATGCTTAGTCGCTCAGTCGTGTCGGACTCTTTGTGACCCCATGGACGTATCCTGCCAGGCTCCTTTGTCCATGAGATTCTCCAGGCAAGAATACTTGAGTGGGTTGCCAAGCTCTCCTCCAGGGGATCTTCCCAACCCAGGGATCGAACCCAGGCCTCCCGAGTTGCAGGTGGATTCTTTACCATCTGAGCCACCAGGGAAGCCCCTGTTGTTGCTCTAGTTCTCATCTTTTGTCACTCCAGTCACTCAGCCTCTTTAAGCCTCAGTTTCCCCATTTATAAAATGATGAGATTTAGGGACTTCTCTGGTGGCCCAGTGGTTAGGAATCCACCTTGCATTACAGGGGATGGGGGCTCGATACCTGGTCAGGGAACTAAGATTCCGCATGAGGCAGTGGGAAGGGGGCAACTGAGTCCACATGCATAAATACTGAGCCCGTAAAGGCTGGAGCCCCTGTGCCACCCTAGACAGTCTGCACCACAACAAAAAGATCCTGCCTGTGGCAAAAATCCTGCCTGAGGCGAAGATCCCACATGCTGTAACTGGGAGCTGAGACAGCCAAACACATAAATAAGCAAACACAAAAACAAAATATTGAAATTTAGATAGTATAATCTCTGAGAAACTTGCCAGCTCAAATACCACACAAGTTACTCTCTATCTTGGAGGTTAAAACAGCAGTTTTCTAAGTCTCAGCACAGGAGATAAAATTCCTGCAGTAGAATCATCAGAGTCCAACAAGCATTGATTTCAGGATTCACTGGAAGACCTGTACTTGATATGGTGGATGCTTTCCTCATCAAGGTACTACTAACACCTAACTCCCATATAAATAATGGAAGCATGTTTTATAAATTAGGGAAGAATGATAATGGGAGAGACAAAAGAAAGCAAATGTTCCCTCTACATAAATAAATATTTAATCCAAATAGGAAAGACTTTGGTAGAAGGGGCATTAAAGATGGGATTGTCAGCTGTCGAGAAAAAAAAAAAAAATTGAAATTTGTTTGGTCATGAAGAAGTTCGTATATCAAAAGATTTCTATCTCCTTGTCCCTAACGTATCACATTGTATTCCTTAAAAGACAACCTCATCAGAAAGTATCTCTTTGTTTAAAAAAAATAGATGGGAAATTCAGGATCCATGGTAGGTATTAGGGGAATAAGGAAAAGCTCTACCACTGCAGGGATGATATTAATTCTTATGAAATCTCTCAAAGGCTGAAAAAGCAAAGGTGAAGAGAAACATCTTGAAAACAACAAAAACAAAATGGTTTCTCATATAAAACATGAATAGCAATACAATTAATGGCAGAATTCTCATCAATTTAATGAAAGTCAGAGGCAGCAGTGGCACTGTTATTTGGTCACTAAGCCCCGTCCAACTCTTCTGTGACCTCACGGACTGTAGCCCGCCAGACCCCTGTGCCTCCTGCATTGCAGGCAGATTCTATACTACTGAGCTAGCAGGGAGGTCCCCAATTAATGGCAGAATTCTCATTAAAATAATGGAAGCCAGAGACAGCAGAATGGCATACAAACAGAAATGGCGTACAAAATGGAGCAAAATATTGTCAACTAATCAACCTGTTAGACTATAATAATTAGTATATCCACTAATATTGTCAGTTTGAAGGACAGACGAAATAAAAATATTCCTAGATGAGCAGAAGCTCGGAGAATTTTACTTAGCAGAATTTTCCTATGAGGAACACTAAAGGAGGACCTTTAAGTTTAAAGGAAATCATAGAAGATCATAAGCAGGGTGAACAAAAGAGAATGGAGAAGAGTGGAAATGATAAATATATAGATTAATATAAAATGCACTTAGATATTTTCCTCATTTTCTTAAATCCTTTAAAAATATAATTATAAAATTCCATACTTGCATTTATAACCTATGTATGAAATACATGTGAAACAGTACAAAAGGAGAAAAGAAGACTTATATGAGAAAAGTTGGCTTCCCAGGATGTGCAAGTTGTAAAGAACCTGCATGCCAATACAGAAGACATAAAGAGGCAGGTTTGATTCCTGGTAAGGAAGACCCCTGAAGGAGGGCATAGCAACCCACTCCAGTATTCTTGCCTGGAGAATCCCCATGGACAGAGGAGCCTGGTGGGCTGCAGTCCATAGGGTCAGACAGAGTCAGACACCACCGAAGCGACTCAATACACATGCATATGAGAAAAGTAGCTACATTTTTTTCAGAATCAAGCCAGTATTAATTTGAATTAGAATGTGAAGATACACGCATATTTTCATACCTATACCAACCACTATGCATGTCATAATATACAGGTAGAAATTCAACAGAAAAATTAAAATAACATATTAAAAATAATGATTAAAAAGAAAAAATAAAAAAGAAAGCCAGAGAAACCCTCCTCCTCAAAAAGTAAAACACACACATACACACAGACACACATGTATGGAAAACAAAGCAAAAGGAAGGTGTAAATCCTAACATAACAATTATTATGTCACTTACGGGTAAAAGTAGACTTTTATAGGGGCTTCCCTCATAGCTCAGCTGGTAAGGAATCTGCCTGCAGTGCAGGAGACCCCAGTTCAATTGCTGGGTCGGAAAGACCCCTGGAGAAGGGTTAGGCTACCCACTCCAGCATTATTGTGCTTCCCCTGTGGCTCAGCTGGTAAAGAACCCACCTGAATGCAGGAGACCTGGGTTCGATCCCTGGGTTGGGAAGATCCCTGAAGAAGGGACAGGCCACCCACTCCAGTATTCTGGCCTGGAGAATTCCATGGACTGTATAGTCCATGGGGTCGCAAAGATCGGACGCGACTGAGCGACTTTCACTTTTCAGACTTTTATAGATAGAGCAAGGGGGTTACAACACTAGACAAAACACACTTGACTGTGAAACAAATTTCAGATTTAAAGACAGTAGATTTTAAATATGGTGATAAAAAGATACATCACAAGAACAATCAAATGAGAGCTGGAGTAACTGTATAAGTACAAAACAAAATAGATTTTAAGACAAGAAATATTACTAAAGACAAAGAATAATGTTTCACAATGATGAAAAGGCAAATATACCAGAATGATATAACAAATACAAATAAAAATGTACCCAAGAACAGGGCTCAAAATAAACAAAAAATTTAATAACTAAATTTAAATGAAAAATAGACTATTTGATCATTATAACTGGAGGTTTGATACTCCTTAGTAAATGAAGATATACAGTTCAAAAAGAACAAAGAAGAATGAAACAAAACAAGCATAAAACAGGAAACATCTAACTTTACCTGAAAAATGTTTATGTTAATGTATAACACCATACCCAACAATAGCAGAATACACATTATTTCCAAGTACACATGTACTATTCGCTAGGATAAACCATATGCTAAGTTATATTCTCAGTACATTTAACAAGACAAATGAGGAAACAATAAAAATGTGCTCTGACTACATTAGAACTGATATAGAAATCAGTGATAGAAATTCATATGTAGAATTCAGTGACAGAAATTCAGGAAATTCCAAAATGTTTGGTAATTGAACATGCTTCTAAATAACTCAGAAGTTATAAAGAATATATCACAAGGAAATTTTTTAAAAATACAACTGAACTAAATAAAAATGAAAATATAACATTCAAAGTTTGTAGGCTGCAGCTAAAGCTTTAAGCAAGGCTTAGATGGAAATGTATAGATTTAAACCAATGTTAGAAAAGAATAAAAATCTAAGTCAATATTCTGAACTTTACTCAAGAAGCTACAAAACTAGAGCAAATCAATCTTAAAGTAAGTTGGAGGAAAGAAATAATAGTAAGGGTGGAAATAATTATGAGAACTATTAATTTAGAAATTATTATTAGAAATAATAACAACAGGGGACAGTAATAAACTAGAAACCAGAAAAACTTCCAAGAAAATTAATGAAACCAAAATATCACTCTTGAAAATGTCAAGAACCTATGGCTACTTTCATACTTAATTGTAACTGACTATTGTTTTCTCTCTAAGATCAGGATCAGGGCAAAGATGCCTGTTTTTACTATTTCAATTAAATGCCTTTCCAGGGGGTCAAGTCATTGCCAAAGCTAATCAATAGCACTAAGATTGGAAAGGGATAAGTAAAATGCCTTCATCCACTGTTGAAATAATCTCATATGCAAAAAATTCTAAGGAATCGACCAAAATTCAAAATCCTGGTAAAACAAGTAAGCTTAGTAAGGTCACAGAATATACAATCAATACTCAAGAAAACTGATTCCATTCTAAATGCTACCATGAAAAATTCAAAAGTCAAATTATCACTTGAAATGTTGTCTATAACTAACAAAGAAAGTGAAATACTTGCACATTTAAAAATTCAAAACATCGATTAAGAAATTAAACAGGCATTAAAAACCAAAGCAGAATACTATCTGTGGAGATTTCATAATTTTAATATGTTCTTGTCTCCAAACAGATATGTAGATTCAACATAATCTCTATCAAAATTTCAGTGGCAAAAGTGATTACCTCTTCTTAAAGTATAAACAGCAAAGGGATTCAAATAGCTAAAACATTTTTGAAAAAGAGGACTATAATTATAGGAAGTGTCCTATTATTAGATCTAAATGTAAAATTATTAATCTTTCTGAAGAAAACATAGGAGAAAATCTCCATTACCTAGAGTCATATTAAGTGCTTTCAGACATGACACCAAAAGCAAAATACAGAAAATATCAATAAATAGGAATTTATCAAAATTAAAATATATACTGGATAGAAAAATAGTTTAGGAGAAAGAATTAGTCAATCACTGAGAGAAAATATTTACATATCACCTGGCCAACAATGGGACTGTATCGAGATTATATAAAGAAATCTGTAATTGCAACAGTAAGAAAATACACAATTCAATTAGAAAATGAGCAAAATACTTAATAGACATTTCACCAAAAAAGGACATATGGACCACAAATAAATACGTGAAAATATGATCAACTCCATATCAACATTAAGCACTAAAGAAATAGAAACCAAGCTTAAAGAGATACCACTACATCTCTTTTATGGAACTGCTGCAATAAAAATTCTTACTAAGTGCTGTTGAGAATCTGGAGCAACTGGATCTCTGATATACTGCTGAGGAGGATGTAAAATGTAACAGCCACTCTGGAAAACAGTTTGGTTGTTTCTTACAAAATCAAACATGCATATGTCACATAATCCAGCAACCCACTCTCGGGTGTTTACTCCAGAGTAGAGGCTGGCAAACTTTTTCTGTAAAATGCCAGGCAGTAAGTGTTTTATAAGCCAAATTCCAACTCTATCACCCATTCTTCATTGTATTTTTTTCAACCCTTTAAAAATGGTAAAACAATTTAACATTGTATGAGCATATGTTTTCATTTAATGTGGGTAAATATCTTGAAGTGAAATTGGTAAATCACATGGTGAATGTGTATTTATTAAAGAGACTGTCAGATGGATTCCAAAATAGTCCCACTTGACATTCCCATCGGTAAGTAACATTTGCAAAGTATGACGGCTCTAGTTTCTCTTAAATACCTTCAATGCTTGGCACTGTTGTTTTCCATTACAGATATACTATGGAGTGTCAGTATCACAAACCTCATGGGTTTTACAAAAACAGGCCATGGATAAGATTCTTCCTGCAGGGCGCATTGTGTTGACTCATGCCGTAGAGAAAGAAAAGCTGACACTCACACAAAATTTTATACATAAATATTTACCAGCTTTATTTATAGAGCCAAAATCTGAAACCAGCTCAAATGTTCTGCAATGTTTTCATGCTTAATTGTGATGCATTCATAAATGGAGTGAGAAGAAGAGAAATATAGAACCACTGATATGCAAAACAACCTACATAGACATCAAGAGCCTTCTGTTGAGTGAAAAAGACCTATTCAGTGGCTCAGATGGTAAAGCATCTGCCTGCAATGCAGGAAACCCAGGTTCGATTCCTGGGTCAGGAAGATCCCCTGGAGAAGGAAATGACAACCCACTCCAGTACTCTTGCCTGGAAAATTTCATGGACAGAGGAGCTTGGTAGGTTACAGTCCATGAGATTGCAGAGTCAGACATGACTGAGCGACTTGACTTTCACTTTCATGGCGTATGATTCTATTTACATAACATTTAGGAAGTGGCAGAATTACAGTGATGAAGACCAGATCACTGGTTTCCAATGGTTAGGGTTATTTGGAAATAGAGTAAAATGATAGAGTATCTTTGGGGTGATGGAATAGTTCTCTCTTATGATTATAGTGATGTTTATATCAGTTTCCAGTTGTGATAAAATTTTATAGAACAACATTCTAAAGAAGAGTGCATATAAACCTGGTAATATCCAAATAAGATGTGTAGACTAGGTAATCATATTGTGCCAATGTCCTTCATAGTTGAGACATAGTTTTGTATGGTATTTTATTTGAGGAGGTTAAGTTCACATTTTTTGTAATGTCTATGTTTTCCTAAAATCAGTAAAATAAAAAACATTTAAAAGTGAAAAATAATAACATTCCATACACATTCAGTAGAATATCTATATTCAAAAAGATTCTCAAAGCCATTCTAGAGTTACAGAATGGCATAATTCTAATTCTATTTAGGAGAAACTAGAACCTTCATACGTATATTACTCATGAGAATGTAAAATGAGACAACCACTTAAGAATCAATTTGTCATTTTCTTAAACAAACACATATTTACCATAAGACATATGAATTCCACTTCTAGATATTTACCCAAATTAAAAGAAAACATGCTTACATAAAAATATGTATGCATGCTAAATCGCTTCAGTAGTGTCTGACTCTTTGTGACCCTATAGACTATGTATAGCCCGTCAGGCTCCTCTGTCCATGGGATTTCCCAGGCAAGAATCCTGGAGTGGGTTGCCATGCCCTTGTCCAGGGGATCATCACAGGAATATACATAACATACACAAATATGTATCATCCAAAACCTGAAAACAATAGCAATCCAAATGTGAAACAATAAATGAATAAGCAACATGACATACCTATACATCGGAATGGGGCTTCCCTGATGGTTCAGATGGTAAGGCGTCTGCCTGCAACGCAAGAGATGGGAGTTCGATCCCTGGGTCGGGGAGATCCCCTGGAGAAGGGAATGGCAACCCATTCCAGTACTCTTGCCTGGAAAAATCCATGGATGGAAGAGCCTGGTGGGCTACAGTCCATGGGGTGGCAAAGAGTCGGACATGACTAAGCGATTTCACTTTCTAAGAGGAGAATGAAAAGGCTTAACACTTTTGGCTTAACACTCAATACTCAATAATATATACACTGCAATACTATTCTTCAATATAAAGAAACTCCAGATGCATACACTAATGTAATCAAATATCCAACCGTCATACACAGTGAAAGAAACTAGATACACATATTTTTTTATTCTTTTTAAATAATATTTTTAAAAAAGGAAAATCTATTAGGACAGAAAGTAGATAGGCATTTTGTTGGAAAGAGAGTCAGCCACAGATAGAAATGAAGACAATTTTATAATAATGCAAGTATTCTAAAACTGGACTGGGGTAATGGTTACACAGATGTATACATGTACAAAACCTCAACAGACTGTACATTTTCAATAGGTATGTTTTATGATATGTAAATTATATAGCAGTAGAGCTGTAAAATAAATAAATAAAAGTCAAACGTCTAGATTCAGAGAATAGATTGGTTGGCTGCCAGAGGCAAGGGATGAGGAACAAGCAAAATGAGTGAAAGGGGTCAAAAGAGAAAAACTTCTAGTTACAAAATAAATAAATCATGAAGATGTAATGTACAGCATGGTGACTATGGTTAAAAACATGTATTCCATATTTAATGTTGCTGAGAGTAAATCTTAAAAGTTCTCATCACAAGAAAAAAAATTATAACTATGTGGAAATGGATAATGATGACATTGTGGTCATTGTTACCCAACATATACAACTATCAAATCACTATGTTTTACACCCGAAACTACTATAATGGTATATGTCAATTATATCTGAATTTTAAAAAAGGAAAATAATCTGTTTATATAAAACTTTTCATTTTGACAAAAGAAAAATATATCGATAGATACAGAGAAAGAAAATTAATACCATTCCATACTATTCATGATTTTAAAAGGTAGTTTGTGGTTTTTTTTCATTTATTTTTTTAGTTGGAGGCTAATTACTTTACAATATTGTAGTGGGTTTTGTCATACATTGACATGAATCAGCCATGGAGTTACACGTATTCCCCATCCCGATCCCCCCTCCCACCTCCCTCTCCACCCGACTCCTCTGGGTCTTCCTAGTGCCCCAGGCCCGAGCACTTGTCTCATGCATCCCACCTGGGCTGGTGATCTGTTTCACCACAGATAATATACATGTTTCAAGGCTGTTCTCTCGAAACATCCCACCCTCGCCTTCTCCCACAGAGTCCAAAAGTCTGTTCTGTACTTCTGTGTCTCTTTTTCTGTTTTGCATATAGGGTTATTGTTACCATCTTTCTAAATTCCATATATATGTGTTAGTATGCTGTAATGTTCTTTATCTTTCTGGCTTACTTCACTCTGTATAATGGGCTCCAGTTTCATCCATCTCATTAGAACTGATTCAAATGAATTCTTTTTAACGGCTGAATAATATTCCATGGTGTATATGTACCACAGCTTCCTTATCCATTCATCTGCTGATGGGCATCTAGGTTGCTTCCATGTCCTGGCTATTATAAACAGTGCTGCGATGAACATTGGGGTGCACGTGTCTCTTTCAGATCTGGTTTCCTCGGTGTGTATGCCCAGAAGTGGGATTGCTGGGTCATATGGCAGTTCTATTTCCAGTTTTTTAAGGAATCTCCACACTGTTCTCCATAGTGGCTGTACTAGTTTGCATTCCCACCAACAGTGTAAGAGGGTTCCCTTTTCTCCACACCCTCTTCAGCATTTATTGCTTGTAGACTTGTTTTAATAAACCAGGAATAGAAGAAATCTTCCTTGATATATTTTACTGTATCTACAAGCTCTTATGAAAAAATATTTGGGGAATTCTCTTTAAAAAAAAAAAAAAAAAAAGACACACTACCACCTCTGAAAACATCAGGTTGAAGGTCATAGGAAAATAGGTATGAGTAACACAGCAATAGAGCTGTTTTTTCACCCATAAACCCAGTTTACTATGCAGCATGTATTCCTCCACCATTTCCTCCCCAGTCTCCTCTCTCTGTCCTGGTTTTCAAATCTCTGTCTATATTCAGATTCTTTACTGCAAGTGACCAAAAAAAAAAAAAAACAATTAAAATTAGGCTAAAAAACATGTGTGTGTATGTGTATATATATGTGTGTGTATGTTTGTATATATATTCATATATATAATATATGGTATATATATATATATATATATATAGTGCTTTACTTCTAATATGTGAAATTGTGGATTTTACATGTTTGAAATTTGATTCTATGAACCAGTCAGGTCTCTGATATTTCTGTTTATTACTAATTATTCAGCAAGAAGCTTTTGCAGTAACCTCAAATAAAAATATTATTGCAAAACGCAGAGTATCTTAACTATTTTCACCCCATTTTACAAACTCAGGCTAATAATAGACATTAAATAATTTCCTAAGACCACCTGCTGCATTTCTAAGGTCAGTCAGGTAAGAACTGTGGCCGGGATGAGGGCCTACCTTCAACAGCTCTTTTCTGCCCAGTAGAACCAGGCCGGTCCTCCAAGTGCATAGTCACTTCGGTAGTGTCCAGCTCTTTGAGACGCTATGAACCGTAGCTTTCCAGGTTTCCTTGTCCAAGGGATTTTCCAGGCAAGAATACTAGAGTGGCCGCCATGCCCTCCTTCAGGGGATCTTTCCAGTCCAGGGATCAAGCCCACATCTCTTTTGATTCTTGCATTGGCAGGCAAATTCTAGTGCCACCTGGGAGGCTCCAAATATCCAACGAGAATTAAAGCTCCTTTTAAACCATCCATATAGATCTGAACCTGTCTACACTAATATTAGACATAGAAAGATTAATCAACATTAGTTTCATGAACTTTGCTGCCTGTTGGGACATTGCATACCCACCCTTGGAAAGAACAGGCCTCCAAACAGCTTTTCTATTACCTAGGAGTCAGTATAAATAATGACAGTATAAAATGTCAGAATTTAAATTTACAGAGAAGAAATAGCCTAATTTGCAATTTCTTCATCTCAGATATCATGATGCATCAGTGCACCCATAATTGGTTTGACATTGAATTTCATAACAGAAAGCATCTGGGCTCACTCCCATGGTGACCAATGAGAGCAATTTCTGAAGCTGGGACAAATCATCCCCTTTAAGAACAAGAGCAGCTGTCTCAGTGATCTATAAACGTGTCTTCCCCTTTAGCCTGGGAGAACATTCATGTTGCCAGAAAGCAGGAGCACGGGCATCGTAGGAGGGACGGAGCTGGTGGAAAAGCAACTGTTCCCCATTTGCTTTCTGCTGGCCAGTGAGCCTTCATTCACCACATAACTGCTCCTTTCCATCCTCCTGATTAGACACACCTGCCTGTTGGACACATGCCTGGTCATTAGACACATTTATCAGTGTGTGAGAAGTTCCCTTTCACATTGCATCTCTGTAGCCTGAAGGGTCGGAGAAGGCAATGGCACCCCACTCCAGTACTCTTGCCTGGAGAATCCCATGGGTGGAGGAGCCTGGTGGGCTGCGGTCCATGGGGTCGCTAGGAGTAGGACATGACTGAGCGACTTCACTTTCACTTTTCACTTTCACACATTGGAGAAGGAAGCGGCAACCCACTCCAGTGTTCTTGCCTGGAGAATCCCAGGGAAGGGCGAGCCTGGTGGGCTGCCGTCTATGGGATCACACGGAGTCGGACACGACTGAAGTGACTTAGCCGCAGCAGCCTGAAGGGTAAACCCTTCTCAGAGACTCAGTATTAGGCCAAATGCTTCAGTAAATGACATGAGAGTCAGGAAGAAAAATGCCTGGACCTCAGCTTCCTTTTTGTGTTATAATCTAAGACTAAAAGCTTAGAAGGAGAGGGATTATCGGAATGATTTTACCACTCTAAATTCTCTCTCTTTTGTTCCTCTTAATTTTATACTGATAAGAGCAAAGACCATAGTGAACTATAACTATCAGAAACATCCCATTATATTTAATAAAACATTTTAAAAATGTAAATGTCTCTGAAATATGACTGTGGCTCACATCTCTCATGGGAAATTGTAGAAGAATTCTCCAAATTTCCTATAAGAGTTATAACATCATGCCCTTGAACTTCACAAATCTATAATAAAATATCTTTCCCTACAAATATTGTGCTTTCAAGTCAGTGTACTTTCAATGTTGTCTTTTCCCCCCTAAATTTAACAAATCGCTGAATTAAACTACTGCTACTTTTCCAGCACCAAGATGGTTATTTTGGTAGATAAGGAATAACAATTGATAATTGCTCTCTTTTTTTGAATTTAACTATGAAAATCTGAGCTCTTGAAAACAAAAATATCGTCTCTCAATCCCCTGCATCAACACTATGGCTCATGTCAACTCAGGTGTATAGACATAAGGTTCACAGTTTTTCTCACTTCTGTGTCTACTAAATTGGTGGGGAATTCAAGATGTGTCAAAATTAAATCTTAAGGATTGTAGACAGTAGGAACTAGACATACAACTCTCAAGAGACTAATTTATAACCAATTTGTGATTTTGTATATAATTTGATGAATTTGGACAAATGTGTAGAGTAAGGATCTACCACCATGATGAAGATACAGATCCTCTCCATCACCCCAAAAAGCTTTCCTGTGAGCCTTTCTAGTCAGTTCCCTCCTTTCACCTCCTGCCTTGGAAATTGTTGATCCCGTTCTTCATCTACAGTTCTGACTTATATAGAACTTCATATGAATGCATTTTTTGATGTTTGACATTACACTTTTAAGATTTATTAATGTTTCTGCCCATGTCAGTAGTTCATTCAACTTTATTTCTAAGAAATATTCTATTTATGGATATATCACACTTAGTCTATCCATTCACCATTTGATTGATGGACATTTGGATCATTGTCCAGTTTGGTGATATAAAATTTCTATGAATTATAGAATGCAAGTCTTTGTGTTAAGATATATTTTCATTCATCTTCAGTAAATACCTAGGAGTGGAATTGCTGGGTCATATTGAAAGTACATGCTTATCTATAAGGGACTGCCAAATTGTTTCCCAAGGAGGCCACAGACTTTTGCATTCTCACCAGCAAGTATGGTATCCAGTTGCTTTACGAACATGCCAACATTTGGTGTCAGCTATTTACTTGTTGCTATCCTCATGGTATTAAAAAACACATTGTATTTTAATTTTAATTTCTATGATAACTAATAATATCAACCTTTTTTTAAGATTTTTGCATTCCTACATCTCCTGTGTTGAAATATCTCTTCAAAATCCTTGCCAATTTTTCAAGTGGATATTTGTTTTCTTATCACTGTTTTTTCCCTTAATGTCTAAAAAATGTTTCTGCAGTCATACACAAAAATGTGCTATTACTGGATGATAGGCACACATTCTTCGCTTTATAAGATAGTGCCAAATTGTCTTTTTCACTTGTTTTAATAATTAATAGATGTTTAACTGAAAATATTAACATAACATATTAAAATATAGAATCTGATAAGTTTTGAAATATGTGCACACCCTTAAATCATCACCACAATCCAACTAATGAACACATTCAAATTCATGAAAGAGTTTCCTTGTCTACATGTGTAGACAAATTCTCCCCAACTATCCACACTCCCCACTCAGAGGCAGCCATTGGTTTTCTTTCTGTAACTATAGTTTTAGTTTTCTTTTTTAGTTTTAGTTTGTTTTCTTTCAAACTATAGTTTGCATATTACAGAATTTTATATAAATGGAATAATATATATACATACATGTGTTATATACACACCCACATACACACACACACACATACACATGGTTATTAGCATAACTGATAATATCTTTGGCGGTTACAGTTCCTGTCTTTGTTACAGTTCTATCTTAGGTTGACCCTATCCAGTACTGTGCTGTAAATGGCTTCTCTGTAATCAAAGACTTTGTCATTAATACATGTTATTAGGCAGTTTACTTTGTCTTAAAACTAATAAGTAGTCTGAGGGGAGATATTTAACGACAATGCAAATGACTTTCGCTTCATCAAAATTTCCCCCTAAATTTACCAATAGGCACTCTGCATTCTAATGTAAACAAGAGGCATCTGATCTTTTTTTTTAATGTATATGTTGATCTCTTATTTGTTTGAGCTCAAAAATTCTTATTTTCTCTTGTCTTATGTTTCATTATGGTACTTAATTATTTTGATACACAAATTGTGATTTGATCAAAGGAAATATTTTCAAATTGGTTTCTGGGTTCTGACTCATCTCCATTCGTTTTTCAAGCACTTTCTTCTTGGACTAACAATAAGTTCCAAAATTATTTTTTACCAACCCTTCCACAGCATTAGAATCAGTCATTTATCTAAGGAGCCTTGGCTCTTATTAGTGGAGATGACTTGAGCATCACATATTCTTTGCTATTTTGGCTGTCATTACTTCATAGACCTGTCATAGAGAAATGCTAGGAAACATATGTATGTATATACACATGTGTATATATATATATATATATATACACACACACATACATAATATTTATCTACATGTATATGTGTTTATATGTATATAGACGTGTATATATGTGTGTATATATATACAGACATGTACAAGTATTCATACTTATATATGTGTCTATGCAATAAATATATATGGGAATGCATATATTTTAGAAATCCTGACTTCACAGCTATATTTTGATTTTGAGGCTGTCCTTATAGGCTTCATTTTTGCTTTTCTTTATTCTATATTTCTATCTCTCTGTTTCCTAAGGGAAACCTTAGGTCTGAATTAATACACTGACTCAAGAGTTCAACACTCCTCCACTCATTATGACCACCAGGTTCTGTTCAGGTTCTTTCTCACATCATTGCAGTCTGAAAATTCATCTTCTGAAATAAGGAAGGACAATCTTAGGGTTCACTTCATGTTTATTCCTCCTTTTTTATGCAAGCTTTTCTATTGTTTCCTATACTTATTTAAAGGGGTAGAGGAAATTTCATTTCTACTACCACATAATGAATAAAAGTAAATGTGTCCTGCATAAATTAACACAACATTGTAAATCAACTATATGTCAATAAAAAAGAAAAGAATAATTGTCATTTATACTTGAAAAATAAGCGAATGTGTCCAACAGGTTTTTAAATCAAATGCCTATGGGATGGACAAATCTGTGTCTTTATTAATAAACTCATAAACCATTGATGAAAGTTGAAACCTGATTGCTATCCTATCTCGTGAGGAGAATAACGAGTTCTGTTCAGAGTATCTTGGGCATATTCCTCTATCCAACGTCTTCAACCCTTTCCTAATTGCTAAACTGTTACTCATGGTCTTATAACCCCTCTCCTTGTATTATAAAGGAGCCTGTTAGCCAGTTCCCCAATCTCTTAATGGTATACTTAGTCGCTCAGTCATGTCCAACTCTTTGAGACCCCATGGACTGCAGCCCACCAGACTCTTCTGTCCATGGGGATTCTCCAGGCAAGAACATTGGAGTGGGTTGCCATGCCCTCTTCCAGGGCATCTTCCCAACCCAGGGATCAAACCCAGGTCTTCCTGCATTGCAGGCAGATTCTTTACTGACTGAGCCAGAAGTGAAGCCCAAGAATACTGGAAGCCTAACCCTTCTCCAGGGGATCTTCCTGACCCAGGAATCAAACCAGGGTTTCCCACATTGCAGGAGGATTCTTTACCAGCTGAGCTACCAGGGAAGCCCAAATCCATCTACCACAGTGAAACTTAAGACTCAGTTTTGAACATGCTACTTTCACTAGGCAAACATCTTTGGTGGTTTCATCCTGCTAATGTGATGAATTTTACTTTTATATCAAAATATACATGGAGCACAGAACTTTATTATTTCTTTCCCTCTTTCATGCATTCACCCAATACTCAAGCAGTATAAGATACCTAAATGTGTAACATATATTCACAAGTGCTCAACAGCACAAAATTTCACATCAAATAGGCTTTCCTGCTTGATTAAATCTAGACAAGCCTCCAGCATCCATGAAAGTCACTTCCTTTTCTATAACATAAAAGTAATAATAGTAATTATCTCACACTTATTTCTTAAGAATCAAATAATATGTTTCGATCAGTAAGAAAACAGTAAAAATTTCCTAGGATAATGTTGATGATAATGATAGTGATGATGATAATATATATGTTGTTCCAATCACTTTAAATGTTTAATTCTTCCCCAAGCCTAGAAGTCCAATGTATTCTCTAAGATACGTTTCTTATTCACTTACACATATAATCTAATCAGTTTCACTACTCCTGGAAGGTGATCTTGCTTGAAGAATGGAGAAATTATTGGATTTGCTCAGCATTAACCAGTCAAGGCTTGAAGGAAAGTCTACATAGCACAGTGTATGGTGGCAATACTCTACAAAAGCAACTGCACCACCATTGGTTCATGTTGGCAGAAATATCTGAAGCACTGTCACTATTATGTGTATAGTTTAGGAGTGAGAAGATCCTCTGGAGGAGGGCAAGGCATCCGACTCCAGTTTTCTTGCCTGGAGAGTCCCATGCACAGAGGAGCCTGGTGGGCTACAGTCCATGGGGTCACAAAGAGTCAGACACTACTAAAGCGACTGAGCACACACAGAAGCACAATGGACCCAAATGGGCAAAAAGGTAATATCCGTGTCTGTTTTCTATGTAATTCCTTCTGTTATAGTTAACAAAGAGGAAACTGGTTGAGGGGTAAATTAGGATGCTGGGATTAATAAACACACACTACTATATAAAACTTTGATAACAAGCACTTACTGTATAGCACAGGGAAATATACTGAATATTTTGTAATAATCTCTAAAGGGAAAGAATGTGAAAAAGAGTGTATATAAAACTGAATCAACGTGCTGCACACCTAAAACTAACACAACATTGTAAATCACCTGTATTTCCATTTTAAAAAACCAAAGAAATAAATACATAGGAAACAAAAGAAAAAGAAAGAAAATATTCAGCAGTTAAACATGAATTATACTCAAGCAGAATACAGAAAACTGAAGCACCTTTACATGCCCAGGCCAAAGGTGTGATAAACAAGAAACAATATGTCTTATTCTCAAGGAAGCTTTAGTCAGCAAGAACAAAGCAAATAATTAAATACAATGTGGGTTGAGCTGTTAGCATTTGGGGGGGTTTGCTTTAGAAGAATGAAGAAGTTTCTAGAAGTTGACTCTAGGTGTCAGATGAAGGAGCAATTTAGTATCAGGGAGTTCTAGCAAAGGTAATAAAGTAATACTAAAGGCAAGCACATACCAGTCATTTAAATTAGGCCCTTAACTCCAGATTTCATTATCATCTCTTTAGAGAAAATCAGCATCTCTTTTTATTTTTATTTTTTGTTTTTTTGCTTTTGTATTTACATTTAAACTGGTCTTTTTATCTTCTATTTTAAACTAGTAGTTGACCATAAAGAAAATCTGGAAAACAAAGCTTGAAAGACAAGATCTATAAGCCATGATTTTACTTCTAACACAATCACTACAGTCCCAACACCTTTTCTTGGCTTAATTCTACTTGCTCAATGGCTTTTCTAGGTATCATGTATTAATTTATTTTCACACTTGTAACCATCCTTTAGACCAATGAAAATGACGCCCCTTTCCCTTGGCAACATAACTCTCCTAAAAGAAAAGGCAGGGTGTGGGGGGGGAATGAGAGAGTCATTTCCTAGGCAGGTTGATAAGAAGTCTAGGGGTCCCCAAGGAGAGAGAGGTCTGGAATATGAAAGGAGGAAGAAAGGACAAACTTTTTACCCTTTTTCCTCTACATTCCTTAGGATTATATAACAATAATGTATCCTGCCTGAGGATAGTCTTTGAATTAAACCTTCTGGCCAATTCTGTTATCTTAAAACATAAATTATGGGAGTAGGTCTGGTCTTTACAAAGATGTATCCTGTCTGAGGACAGTCTTTGGATTAAACCTTCTGGCCAAGCCTGTTATCTTAAAACATAAATTATGGGAGTAGCTCTGGTGAGGTCTTTACAACCTCTAGACATTCTTTGGATTCATTGGAGCATATATAACTCCACTGCTAACACTAGCAAAGGGGTACTCTTTCTACCCTCCTCTGATGTCTATGTCAGAAGCTTTCTCTATCTCCTTTATACTTTAGTAAAACTTTATTGCACACACACACACACACACACACACACACACACACAAAAGTAGTTTTCAAAATATGGTCTTGAGGCCAGCAGCAGGGGTATCACCTAGAAACTTACTAGAAATGCAAATTTGGGGACACCATTCCAGACCCACTGAAATATAAACTGATGCTGAGACTCAGAAACTTATGTTTAATAAGGCCCCCCAGGTAACATGATGCACACTGAAGTGTAAAAACCATTTTATATTCAAGAACTATTTTATATCCTATAGTTTGCCCTCAAAATCATCATATTCATACTTTCTATATGATGATTAACAAAATAATTTCAGTAACTGCTTGGGATTTACAATCCTGGAATTATAATTTATAAGTATAATCCTGGAGTAGATAATTAATTTTAAACAGGTTCATTTCTCCATTTATTTTGTAATATATACTGTGTATGTTCTACATAACAGATAGTGTTCTATCTGTGTTCTAGGTGTTTTGGATATAATGCCAGAATGAAGAATATTCTACTTAATTATTGCTAACTTTGGTTATTTCCAATTATTACCATTAAAATTAATCTGAAACTAAATATCTTTTTTTTTTTTTTTTTAGTGTAAAGGCTTCCCCTGCCTGTTTATTTTAGAAAGAAGAAATGAAGGAGTATCTAAATTAGTATGACTTTGCGAATATGTGCATGCTAAGTTGCTTCAGTCATGTCCAATCTTTGGGACCCTAGGGACTATAACCTGCCAGGCTCTTCTGTCCATGGGATTCTCCAGGAAAGAATTCTGGAGTGGGTTGCCATGCCTTCCTCCAGGGGATCTTCCCAACCCAGGGATTGAACGCTTCTCTTATGTCTCTTGCATTGGCAGGCTGGCAGGCAGGTTCTTTACTACTAGCGCCACTTGAGAAGCCCTGGCATGAGTTTTGAGTTCCCCATATTTTCATCAAAGTAATACCTTTTACTTTTCCATAATTTTCTTCTCTTTATTAAAACAAAAAAAAGAGTCTGTCTTCTCAGGAAGCCCAATAGTCCAATTCTGTTTTTCCCTGCTTCTCAGAGAGATGCTTTAGAAACTCCACCTAATTCTAAGAAGGAATCCATTGTCTGCTATTATTATTGAAAACACGTGGTCCCAACTATTTGATACAATTCTTGTCTCATTCAATCATGGTTAAAGCATTTTCAACACTGCTGGCTAGCACCAATCTTTTATTTCTAAGTGAGAATTATCTAATTAAGCAATGATCTTTTATTTCTAATTATTTCATATCATTCTCTAATGCTCTCTTCCACTGTGATCCCCAGTGCGTGTCTAGGCTCCCCACATGTCCATTAATTTGTATGTCTTCACACACTGTCCTCATGACTGGATATGAAGACATCTTATAAGCCTGAGATGGTTCCAGGAGAATAATAATTCTCTCAGACCCTTTAGAATGAGGTTGAGCATGTCTTCCTTTCTGTGAATTTCTATCCCTTCTCTTCCAGCTGGTTGACCTAAGACAGGACTAACTTGGCCATCAAAGATATATAACAATGTTAGATCCCCAAATGGAACCAGTTCAATCCAGTTCGCTCTCTTCCTAAAGATTTATCTGCCCTTTTGACATAAAATAAAGGGCACAATCTATTAAGCAAAAATCAAGTAAATATATGTCTATCTGCTCAAATACTGAGGGTTAATTACAGCCACAAAACTGGAAAGGGGCATTCTAAAATTAACAGCCTATTATCCAGGATTATTAGATACCTGCTTCAATAAATATAAACACTTTTAAATATTTTCAATGCCTTAACAAATATGTGTCGAGCATCGAGCCACTAAATCATTCATCATGCCAAAGCAGGCAAAAAGCCATTTTGGAGCTTAGTACTGATGGAAAACACGGACACAAACCAACTGAAGCGAGTTACTGAAGTCTCAAAAAGAAGAGTGATTTGGAGGAAAAAAAGGTAGGGAACAAGAGGGAGCCAGTTGTGCTTTTAAACATGATCCTCTGGGAAGGTTTTCCTAAGAGATGACATGCGATCTAAGTCCCAAGGGCGTTGAGAGTGTGGCCCGGTGGTTATTGGGAAAAGCAAATGTAGGATCACCTTCCGCCCACACCCGGAACTCTACTGGGGAGCGCTCAGGCTGAAGCGGGGGTGGGAGTCGGCGGACTTAAGGAAGGACTTCCTGTGGAGGAATTGTGGGGATCTGGGTTTGTGGATCACATGACCTGCTCTCCCATGTGTGTCTGGGGTTCCATGAAGTTCTTGAGGTTGAAGAGAGGAAGGGCCTGATGTGTGGGAGAGAAGGAAGGAAGTTGAGGTGGGGTCCCACCCCCAAATCCGTCTCTGTGGTCATTCTCTACTGCATCTAGAGTTTGAGGTATAAGTGATTTTGATGTGTTTAGTAAATCCTAGGATCCTTGCATCTGAGGCAAACCTGCACATGGCAAAATATTAAATTTAGAAATTTGTTACACCCTGAAGACTCAAAACAATAATTTCAAGTATAAAAATGTAAAAACAAATGAATGTTTCAACCATAATCTTTTTATTGATTACATGCTAAAATTATAATATTTGGAATAAGACATTCAATACATAAAATAAAATATTCATTTTAATAATGTTAATTTTATTAACATTAATAAAATTTATTTCCTTAAATTTTTAAATTGTTACCTTTTTTTTTTACTGTGTCTAATGTGGCTTTAGAAAAATTTTAAATTATATTAATTTCTGTGGATAGAGTTGTTAGCTAATTGCAACTATACTGCAATATATAAATGTATCAGATCAACACAAATACCTTAAGCTTATATATATGTCCAATATGTCTCAAAAAATAAATTTAAAATGTTTTATGGTTCAAATTATACTTCTAATTAATAGCACTGTTTTAAAAGCTTACTAATAGGCACCTTTGAATGAAAGGGAGGGGGATATATATATATATATACTTATGGCTGATTCTTGTTGAGGTTTGAAAGAAAAAAACAAAACTCTGTAAAGCACTTATCCTTCAATAAAAAATTTAAAACATAATAGGCCCCTCTCACTTGAGATCATCCCCATTTTATTGAATGTGTCTCTCTAGATAAATTTGGTTTCACTTTAAGAAAAAAAACCCTTAATTTATTTTTTAAATATTCACTACTTTTAGCAATTTTATTTTTAAGTAAATGTAGATTTACAGGAAGTTGCAAAAATAGTACAGAGGAGTTCAGTATACCTTTCACCCAATCTTCCTTACATAAATATAGTAAAATATCAAACCCCAAAAATTGACATTGGTAGGATGTTTGCATGTTTTAGTTCTATGCCATTTCCTAATGGCTCAGTGAGTAAACAATCCACCTGCAAAGCTAGAGACAAGAGTCAAGATTCCTTAAGAAACTGGAAATAGAACTGCCATATGACCCAGCAATTCCACTGCTGGGCATACACACCAAGGAAACCAGAATTCAAACAGACATGTGCACCCCAATGTTTATCGCAGCACTGTTTACAATAGCTAGGACATGGAAGCAACCTAGATGTCCATCGGCAGACGAATGGATAAGAAAGTAGTGGTACATATACACAATGGAATATTGCTCAGCCATTAAACGAATGCATTTGAATCAGTTCTAATGAGGTGGATGAAACTGGAGCCTATTATATAGAGTGAAATAAGTCAGAAAGAAAACAACCAATACAGTATACTAACGCATATACATGGAATTTAGAAAGATGGTAACGATGACCCTATATGCAAGATAGCAAAAGAGACACAGATGTAAAGAACAGACTTTTGGACTCTGTGGGAGAAGGCAAGGGTGAGATGATTTGAGAGGGTAGCATTGAAACGTGTATATTACCATATGTGAATCAGATCACTGGTCCAAGTTTGATGCATGAGACAGGGTGCTCAGGGCTGGTGCACTGGGATGACCCTGGGGGATGGGATTGGGGGGGGGGGGGATTCTAGTGTGGAACACATGTGCACCATGGCTGATTCATTTCAATGTATGGCCAAAACTGCTACAAAATTGTATAGTAATTAGCTTCTAATTAAAATTAATTAATTTTAAAAAAAGAGTCACAGGTTCCATCCCTGGAGGAGGAAACAGTGCCCCACTCCAGTATTCTTGCCTGAAAAATCCCATGGACAGAGGAGCCTGATGGGCTACAGTTCACAGGGTTGCAAAGAGCTGGACGGGAATGAATGACTAAGCACACACACAGATTTGTGCAACTACTATCAAAATCAAGATACAGAACCATTCTAACCACAAAGGCCTCTCTCATGTTATACTTTTATAGTCAGATCCAACCCCTTATCACACCCTGTCCGCTGGCAATCGCTAATCTGTTCTCCATTCTCATAACTGTGTCTTTTTGAGAACATTACATAATGGAATCACAAGGCATGAGCCTTTTCTAGCTTGCTAAGACTTCACTCAGTATGCCATCATTTTTATTTCTCTTTTATTTTTGGTTATGTGTTTGCTAGCAAAAAAATCTTTATTGATATACAGTAGCTTTTTAATCTTTATATTTAGCCAACCATATTGATTAGTTTTCCTTTGATGGCTTTGCTGTTTTAAAGACGAGAAAGCCCTTGCACCTGCAGAGTTTCAGTAAAAATACTCTTTTATTTTCTTCAAGTTATATTATAGTTATTTCTTTGTTGTTTCATGTAACTCAAGACAATTTGAGACTTATTTTAGTTACTGTGGGCTTTTTTTTTTTTTTTCAATAAATAAATTGTTGCAAAACTTCACTTTAAAAAAAAAAGTTTTCTGTTACTCATTTGTTTTTGATGCTTCCTGAAATACTAAAGGTCCTCAGTAAATGCCTTCACCATAGCCTGGGCTTGATTTTGGAAACAAAAAGTTGACCACATGGAGGCTGAAATTACAAACCATTGGAAGGGATTTCACTGTAACATTCATGTCCATCAAGTTTTGTCTCTAAATTTGCCTCTTTTTGTAATCCTACTAGTCAAGCACGTAGGGTATTGAATGCAAGACAGAGCTACTTTGGGTCACAATCCAGGACAACAACAGACACCAAGACACAAAATACCTGAGGACTGAGCCAGAAATACTGTCAAAAATTCCTCCTGCAAATTCAGGAATTTTCTTGCCAACCACTGAAATTGGGAGGAAAAGTCTATGCCTATTAAAAGGAGATTACCTTCCCATCTGAAGCATTTCAGATTTCAATTATTTAAGTAAAATTTAATATTTAAAGAAACACAAAGAAGAAAATAAACTACCCTTATTGCAATATTTATTTTCTTGGGCTCAAAAATCACTGCAGATGTTGACTGCGGCCATGAAATTAAAAGACGCTTGATAGTACACTTGTTTCAATGCTGTTCTCTCTGAACATCCCACCCTCGCCTTCTCGCACAGAGTCTAAAAGTCTGTTCTGTACATCTGTGTCTCTTTTTCTGTTTTGCATATAGGGTTATCATCACCATCTTTTAAAATTCCATATATATGCGTTAGTGTACTGTATTGGTCTTTATCTTTCTGGCTTACTTCACTCTGTATGATGGGCTCCAGTTTCATCCATCTCATTAGAACTGATTCAAATGCATTCTTTTTAATGGCTGAGTAATATTCCATAGTGTATATGTGCCACAGCTTCCTTATCCATCCGTCTGCTGATGTATACTATCAAGGGTGAAACAGATCACCAGCCCAGGTTGGATGCATGAGATGGGTGCTCAGGGCTGGTGCACTGGGAAGACCCAGAGGGATTGGGTGGAGAGGGAGGTGGAAGGGGGGATTGGGATGAGGAATACATGTAAATCCATGGCTGATTCATGTCAATGTATGGCAAAAACCACTACAATATTGTAAAGTAATTAGCCTCCAACAAATAAAAATGAAAAAGAAAAAACGCTTGCTCCTTGATAAAAAAGCTATGACCAACCTAGACAGCACATTAAAAAGCAGAAACATTACTTTACCAACAAAGGTTCATCTAGTCAAAGCTATGGTTTTTCCAGTAGTCATGTATGGATGTGAGAGTTGGACCATAAAGAAAGCTGAGCACTGAAAAATTGATGTTTTTGAACTGTGGTGTTGGAGAAGACTCTTGAGAGTCCCTTGGACTGCAAAGAGATCCAGCCATTCCATCCTAAAGGAAATCAGTCCTGAATATTCATTGGAAGGACTGATGCTGAAGCTGAAATTCCAATACTTTGGCCACCTGATGTGAAGAACTTACTCATTGAAAAAGACCCTGATGCTGAGAAAGATTGAAGGCAGGAGGAGAAGGGGATAACAGAGGATGAGATAGTTGGAAGGCCTCACTAATATGAGTTTGAGCAAGCTCCAGGAGTTGGTGATGGACGGGGAAGCCTGCGTGCTGCTGTCCATGGGGTCATAAAGAGTCGGACACAACTGAGCAACTGAACTGACAGTAAGATCTGTGAATTGTCAGGTCAGTCTGTCCTATAACTCTTAAAATCTTTGATGGGCTACCTAGGTCAGCAGATAAGAGGAGATACCAGGGGCTGAGGTAGGGAAACTTACTTTGAGAAAGGGGCAAGTATATATATACCATGACCTAGGATGTCAGAGGAAAGAATTAACTCTTTATATAGTTTGTAATTTGTGCAGATGTTTTGGCCCAGGGGGAAGAAAGAAAGGCTGTGTAAACAAAGGTGAGCACAGTATTACAGATTTAATGAATGAGGGTGGGTACGGACAAATGATCACTGAGTTCATTTCCAATGTCCAGTTCCATACATATTATTGATCTTTCCTTGGTGAGCTTGACCATGTGAAAATTACAAGCATTCTATATTTGAGTCTTTAGAACAATAGCAACTACTTTGCCAGTGAAATGAAGGTCTTCCCCAGTGGCTCAGCAATAAAGAATCTGCTTTCAATGCAGGTGATGCAGGTTTGATCCCTGGGTCAGGAAGATACCCTGAAGAAGGAAATGGCAGTCCACTCCAGTATTATTGCCTGGGAAATCTCATGGACAGAGGAGCCTGGCAGGCTACAGTCCAGGTGCTGCAAGAGCTGGACAACAGAAATGATATGGACCTAACAGAAGCAGAAGATATTAAGAAGAGGTGCCAAGGATACACAGAAGAACTGTACAAAAAAAATCTTCATGACCCAGATAATCACAATGGTGTGATCACTCACCTAAGCCAGACATCCTAGAATGCAAAGTCAAGTGTGCCACAGGAAGCATCACTATGATGGAGTGGAGGCGATGGAATTCCAGTTGAGCTATTTCAAATCTTAAAAGATGATGTTGTTAAAGTGCTGTACTCAATATGCCAGCAAATTTGGAAAAACTCAGCAGTGGCCACAGGACTGGAAAAGGTCAGTTTTCATTCCAATCCCAAACAAAGGCAATGCCAAAGAATGTTCAAACTACCACACAATTACGCTCATATTACACATCAGCAAAGTAATGCTCAAAATTCTCCAAGCCAGGCTTGAACAGTACTTGAACCGTGAACTTCCAGATGCTCAAGCTGGTTTTAGAAGAGGCACAGGAACCAGAGATCAAATTACCAAGATCCATTCTATCATCAAAAAAGCAAGAAAGTTCCAGAAAAACATCTACTTCTGGTTTACTGGCTACACCAAAGCCTTTGACTGTGTAGAAAGTGTAGAAAATTCTTATAGAGATGGAAATACCAGACCACCTTAACTGCCTCTTGAGAAATCTGTATGCAGGTCAAGAAGCAACGGTTAGAACTAGACATGGAACAACAGACTGATTCCAAATAGGGAAAGGAGTATGTCCAAGTTGTATATCGTCAGCCTGCTTATTTGACTTATATACACAGTTTATCCTGAAATGCCAAACTGGATGAAGCACAAGCTGGAATCAAAATTGCCAGGAGAAATATCAATAAACTCAGATGACACCACCCTTATGGAAGAAAGTGAAGAACTAAAGAGCCTCTTGATGAAAGTGAAAGAGGAGAGTGAAAAAGTTGACTTAAAGCTCAACATTCAGAAAACTAATATTATGGCATCTGGTCCCATCACTTCATGGGAAATAGATGGGGAAACAGCGGAAACAGTAACAGACATTTTTTTTTGGGGGGGGGGGTCCAAAATCACTGCAGATGGTAACTACACCATGAAATTAAAAGACATTTGCTCCTTGGAATAAAACCTGTGACCAACCTAGACAGGATATTAAAAAGCAGAGACAATACTTTGCCAACAAATGTCCATGTGTCATGTATGGATATGAGAGCTGGACTATAAAGAAAGGTGAGTGCCAAAGAATTGATGCTTTTTAAAAAAATTTTATTTAATTAATTAATTTTAATTGGAGACTAATTACTTTACAATGTTGTGGTGGTTTTTGCCATACATTGACATGAATCAACCACGGGTGATGCCTTTGAACTGTGGTGTTGGAGAAGACTCTTGAGAGGCCCTTGGACTGCAAGGAGATCCAACCAGTCCATCCTAAAGGAAATCAGTCCTGAATATTCATTGGAAGGACTGATGCTGAAGCTGAAACTGCAATACTTTGGCCACCTGATGTGAAGAACTGATTCATTGAAAAAGATACTGATGCTGGGAAAGATTGAAGGCAGGAGGAAAAGGGGACAACAGAGGATGATATGGTTGGATGGCATCACTGACTCAATGGACATGAATTTGAGCAAGCTCCAGGAGCTGGTGATGGACAGGGAAGCCTGGTGTGCTACAGTCCATGGGGTCACAAATAGTTGGACATGACTGAGCGACTGAACTAACTAAGACCTAAAAACTTTTCTAAGCACTTACCAGTCTTAATTTCCTCATTTAATAGAAGAATAATGACAGGACTCGTTTAGGAGCGATGCTAGAAGTATTTGTCAAAATAATGTATAACATGTTTAAACATAATGTCTAGCATATAGTATATATTCAGTGGTGGTGGATTCAGTCATGTCCAATTCTTGTGTAAATATTTGTAATTCTTCAGGTAAATGGAAAATAAGATAGAAAATGCCTATTAGTAAGTACAAGTTTTAAGTGGAGATTCAGTTTAATTAGAGTCAGTAGACAATCACTGTAAAGTTATCACTGTAACTTTTAACTCAGGAAACAACTGAGTAATTTATTCACTTGGAGATGAAGAGAAGTATTTAAGTGAATTCTAAAGTCAGCCTCTGGAGAACTGATTGTGAACTTCACTCTTGACGTGATTGCTAAATAAACAATTACTTATTAACTGCCGCCTGGAGGTTCACATTTTAATCCCCTGAACCTGTGATAAAGTGAAGATTTGATGTGGAGGTTTAAAATCAGGCTGCAGATAATTTGCAGCGAAGGTGAGCAAATAACAAGAAGCAGGGAGGCTTGGGTCAAATGGCAAAAACACAGTTGAGTTGTTGACCAAGGAGATAGGCTGAGGAGGCATTTTTGAGGCGAAGATCACTTGGGCACTTGGGACAATTTACAGACGGATGATGGTAACGTGCCTCGGTAGCATTTAATGATTCATCCCCTGACGGCACTGCCCTTCACTGCACTGCCTTCCCCTGATTTGTCCTTTCCTTTCCATTGTGGGAAAGAGGATGAGATGGTTGGATGGCATCACTGGCTCAATCGATATGAGTTTGAGTAAACTCCGGGAGTTGGTGATGGACAGAGAGACCTGGCGTGCTGCAGTCCATGGGGCCGCAAAGAGTTGGACACGACTGAGCGACTGAACTGATCTGAACTTCCACTGTGGGAGCAGTACCACAATTACTTGTGTTTTTAATGTTGACAATGTACAGCTTACTCAACTGATACTTTTATGAGGGCTGTGGAAAAGGAATGTTTTGAGACCACAAGCGCTCACATGTTGTGAAGAGAAAATGCTGACAGAAAACAAAAACCAAAAACCTCTCAAGTATCAGGTCCAAGCTGGATACTGGTAATAGAGTAAAATCAGATGGTCTGAGGTCTGTACTTGGTCACAACTGCAGTTGATCCTTGAAAAACAATGGTTTGAATTGCACAGGGGTTTTTCAAATTTTTGCAAAGCTAAATACTATAGTACTTCATAGTCTGTAGTTAGTTGAATGTCTAGAAGGAGAATTGATCCAGAGGGTCAACTATAAATTGTACTTGGCTAAAGTAAAGTGAAAGTGAAAGCCTGGAGAAGGAAATGGCAGCCCACTCCAGTATCCTTGCCTGGAAAATCCCATGGACGGAGAAGCCCAGTAGGCCCCAGTTCTTGGGGTCGCAAAGAGTCAGACACAACTGAGCGACTTCACTTTCACTTTTCACTTTCAAATGTCACATAATAAGGGTCAATTGTGGTAGGATAACTTTGGACAAGTTCCTTCACCCCCATCACACCCAATTTCTTTTTTTATAAGTTGGGAATAAGAGCATCAACCTCTTGAGGATATAAGTAGTCAGGATAGGGGTAGGAGATGAAGTCTTTTTTTGTATCTGTGCTTATTACTCCATTTAGAATTCATGCTCCATCAATCTCCAAGAATTGGCAATACAAATAGTACTTAGCAAGGACAGTTTTAATATGAACCCCTCAAGAATGTCCAGGATCTTAAAGGAATATTCCTTACAGTCTTTTTGTGATCCTTCTATTAAGTCCTTAGGAGCACAATTGTATCACATAAGTTCATTTGTGCAGTTGCCCTTCCAAAGGTGTCCCCCACCTCAACAACAAGTCCTATCAAGAGCTGATGGAAACCCCAGAGATATCGTAAAGCACTCTATCACTGCCTTTGCTTTGTTTTCCTCAGCTATTAGTTTCCGATGAGTCCTTTCCATTAAATCTGACAGTGTCGTCGTTTTCGTACTCTGCCGCCATCAGAGGGCGTTGACCCCAAAAGTCTCCATGATGACTGTCCAAAAAACATTTCTTGACTTTAAAAGAAACAAAATGTGTTTAGAACCTATTCTGCAAGCCAGTGTCTTTCTGCCAAATTGCCTAGGGCATTTTGAATCTTTGTTCATTTGTTCAACATCAGATAGACATCCTGCCACAATCACTGATATTTGAGGAATATAAGATTTAAAATCTTATAAGATTAGTTAAGATTTTCTCGACATCCCTTAATTTTTCTCTTTCTGGCAAAGTGATTCTCCCAGGGTGCTCATGGAAAATTACAGTGCAAGTGGAGAAGGCTCCATAATTTTTTTTTTTTTTTCAGCACTGCTTCACTTTTACAGAGTCAAAGACACCACTGTGGAGAAAGAATGCCTTACTACATATCACACTATTTTAAATAGATTAGCTTTCCTTTCAAATTCTACTCCCCTTTTCTGGGGTCAGGAAATTGCAATGGCAAACATAAATGTCTGTCAGCTCCATGCCCATATGCATGTGCAATAGAAAGCATGCCCTTCTAAGACATATCTATGTGCAGAGCCAACACAAAAGGAGTGCCTAAAAGTTGCTCTCCAACATGTCAGGACTGGTAATCAACTCATGGGAAGGATTAGATTTGATCCTAAACAAAGCATCTCTGTCAATTAGCCACAGGTACTGCATCTCATGAGGCTGACTGCAATACCAAAGACATATCCTTTCTTTCTACTTCTGGGAACCTCAGCATCAACATGAGGTTCTCTTGTTATCTTGGCTCTATGTTATACCTAGGTTCTATTGAACCTAGGTTTTTGAGGACTAAGGCACATCACAGCATGAATAAAAAACATGAGTAAAGTTTTTACTGGAAATATTCTAACATAAACATAATGTTAGAATTATTTCTCTCCTTTCTGCCAAACAATCAAAAAGTTAACTTACTAGTTCTCTGTGTTTTGTGACCTCATGTTATTTAGATTAAAACAAACCACTAGTAAAACACCAGGACTTACTCATTATGTCATTCTGTGACCTTGAGGTCAGCACTTCAAAACTTGCCTTATGTTTCAGTTTTGCCAATGTTGTCAATGTTGTTTTTTTTTTTTTTTTCAATTTTTCCTTCATGTTCCGCCCATGATTTAATAATTCTTCTCTTTCAGTAGCTGGCAATATTAAAAATGTGGAAGCAGGTGTTGCCCTATCACTTGTACTGGGACGTCATACAAAAGCCTGGATCTGAACAGCCCCAAAGATCAGTCCATTTGGGTACTCCTATTATAATGATTCCTATTACAATAATCCCATTGCTTATGAATCTACCTTCCATTTTCAGAAACAACTTGTCTTTCCTTTAAAGTTTTTTGCCCAGAACCATCTACAGGCCACCTAACACTGGGGTCTTATGGGAAGTCAGGCACCAAATCTGACAACCCACACGATCTCCTTCAAATACTAACCCATACAGAGTCCTCGTACATTCTTGAGCTCATGTCTCTTTTTTCCATCTTTCAAAGCCAGCAGTAGAACATCTTCAAATCCCTTTCTCTTTCCCTCTGTTACTATCTTGAGCATCACACTATCTTCTGTCAAGCTCTAACTACTCCTGCATACCTCTTGCAGGATAACCTTTGGGTTATATCATGCCCACCTAGAAAATTTATGATAATCTCTCTATTTCAATATCCTTAACTTGATCACACCTGAAAAGTCCTTTTTTTCTTTTTTGCTGTAAAAGGCATAACAGTATTTGCAGGTGCTCGGGATTAGGAGATAGACATCTCTTAGGGGGCACTGCTGAGTTCATCATAGACAACTATGTCCTTCCCAGGGCTATTTCTCACTCCACTGACAAAATTTCCAGTAGTCGTATATGCATGTGCAAGTTGTTCCATAAAGAAGGCTGAGAGCTGAAGAATTGGAAATCAACCCTGAATATTCATTGGAAAGACTGATGCTGGAGCTCCAATACTTTAGCCACCTGATACAAAGAGTTGACTCACTGGAAAAGACACTGATGCTGGGAAAGATTGAGGGCAGGAGGAGAAGGAGATGACACAGCATGAGATGATTGGATGGCATCACCGACTCAATGGATATGAGTTTGAGCAAACTCCAGGATATAGTCAGGGACAGGAAAGCCTGGCGTGCTGCAGTCCATGGAGTCACAAAGATACATGACTGAATGACTGACCAACAGCAACAAACCAGTCACTCCTAAAGGAAATCAGCCCTGAATATACAACAGAAGGACTGTTGCTCAAGCTAAAGCACCAATATTTTGGCCACCCGATACAGAGCCAACTCATTGGAAAAAATTCTGATGCTGGGAAAGATTGAAGGCAAAAGAGAAGCAGGGAGCAGAAGATGAGGTGGTTGGATGGCATCACTGACTCAATGGACATGAATTTGAGCGAGCTCTGCTAGATAGTGAAAGACAGAAGAGCCTGGTGTGCTACAGTCCACGGGGCAGCAAAAAGTCAGACAACACTTAGTGAGTGAACAATAACAAATGAGTATGTAATCAGGAGAGGAATTCACAGCAACTTTCATCATCATTGCTTGGACTCCGTGCCCCTTCCTACCAAATAAGAAAAACAAAGCGATACCGCACCAACAGGGAGAAGGCCATTACATAAACTGCCAGTACCTTCTTTTTTCCAAAAAGGTACAGAGAGTTACCGATCTTTACCATTAACTCATTTAACTCTCCTATTGGACTAAAGCAGGAAAAAAATCTGAGAAAATGATAGTAGACATTTTTATGCTTAATCAAGGAGGAATGTCAATTCTTACAGCAGTTAATATCTGATCTTACTAGTGAGTAAATTCAACCCCTAATAACTGATATATCGTTAAACCTGGAAAATGAAAATGTTTCCTTAGTTGTTCATTCTTTCTTCCTTTCCTCCCTTTTTTCTTCCTTCCTTCCTCCTTTCTTTTGTAAAAATGAAAACAATGTGCACTTTGGTCTGAGCAAGAAAATTATAGCTGTGGCGGATGTTCACTAACCTAGGCCACTCTGTATCCGTATACATTTGGCCTTTGGTAAAATGTCTGTGTGTGCCATTTCAGAAAGACACCATGCCATGCCTCCGCAGTTAGGACAATTAGAGTCTGGGACACATAACCCAGTCCCATCCAGGGTGTTTTTACCTGAGATTCTGAATATTAGTCACGCACTCATTCATGACTCAAAATTGGGGTTTAGATTCAGAGACAAAGTTAACACAAAGGAGATGGCAACATTAAATAAGCAAGTGTGAAATAAATATCATTGAGAAAGCCCCCAAATCTTAATAATGTATGCAGAAGTTTAAGGAGGATACAAAAAAATGGGAGTAAGAACATATAGTTGGCAGGGTGAGCAAATATTCATTGCTAATGGATTTCTTTATATACTTGAAAAAATCCCAATCTATTTTCCTATACCCTGTGCTTCTGACTGTCCTGCAAGTCCTTTCCATAGCAACGTGACACAATACTCATCTCAGTCATTTTAACTGAAAAGACCTTTTAAAGTTTAACAGCTTTGCAGAGAATGGATGTTTTTACAATCTGCATATTTTGTGGCATTTGATTTAATTTACAGCTCAATGAACTTGTCTCTGACTGTCTGAAACTGACACTTTATATTTACTTCTTTTTCCTCTCTGCTTCCTATTAATGATCTTGAACAGTAATAAAGTTTTACAAGAGTTGTGACTTCCTGACCAAGCACAACGTTGTTCGCTAGTGATAAAGCAGAAGGGGAGTTCTCTACCTCAAGACCACACTGAATTTTGTAGAAGCAACATGTATTTTAGTTTCCATTTCTTTCCATTATTTTCAACCCATTGTTAATATTTTAACAAGTAAAAATAATTTCAACATTCAACAAATTATTCAACAAATAATTTCATAACATTCTAACTATAGATTCATGTTCTGAAATCAAGTTATCACCCTTAGGCAGGCCCAGGTATAAAACACACGATGAGTCAAATAGATAAAGAAAAGCAAGATATAAAAGGAAGATAAAATAAAAGCAAAAGTACTTTCTTGATTGGATTTAGACCAATGATTTAAAAGGAAAAAAGTGATGAGGGGAAGAGGAGACAAGAGAGACAGAGATAGAATAAGAGAGAGAAAAATAGGATTATCAGATCATTAAATTTTATTCTGTTGGGACTTTGACACGTTCTCTGGATAATACAAAAAGTACACTCAGGCAGATGGATGCTTTTACTCTTTAACATCTTGCTGGGGATACAGCTTCAATGCATTTTCCAGGTAGAACAGTCTAAGCCATTGATTACCTATAAAGACACATTTTATATCCTGTCCTAAGGCTAACTTCAAAGTCAGCATAGTTATTGGTTCTTTCTATCTAAACCATCCCATTTTGTGCCTTTGGTATCTTATCACTCAGCAGGAGAGAATTAGAAAAACAAACACTCTGCCTGGAGCATGCAAGAGAGGACCAATTCTAAGAGTTTAATATTTATACTCAAAACCCTGTTCACCTTTTCCCCAGTCAACCAGAGCTTCAGTTCTAGCACTAGGGACAGTGAAGGTATTTGCCTTTGTATCTAGCCCACCCTTGCAGGAAAAGGGTGTGTGAGTGTGTGTGTGTGCGTGTGTGTGTGTGTGTGTGTGTGTGTGTGTGTGTACGCACAGGCATGCATGCACATGCACATCAAAATGGAAAGCTCAGAGGTGTCACTGGAGGAGTAGGACCAGACTATCATGGAAACGATGGTTACACTAGGTTCAACACAGCATAAATGAAAAGCAGGCATTGAAGATATCAGAATCTTCTGAAATGCAATACATACAAGTGTAACATTCTTTAAAAAATAAAAAACTACAAATTCAGAATTGTGTAAACCTACAATGTCCAGCCAGTCCCTCCCACCAGGAAGATTCCACAAGCCTCTTATCCTTATCCATCAGAGGGCAGACTGAATGAAAACCAAAGTCAGAGAAAACTATCTAAACTGATCACATGGATCACAGCCCTGTCTAACTCAATGAAACTATGAGCCATGACGGGTAGGGCCACCTAAGATGGACGGGTCATGGTGTAGAGTTTTGACAAAATATGGTCCACTGGGGAAGGGAATGGCAAACCATTTCAGCATTATTGCCTTGAGAACCCCATGAACAGTATGAAAAGGCAAAAAGATATGACACTGAAAGATGAACTTCCCAGCTCAGCAGGTGCCCAATATGCTACTGGAGAAAAGCAGAGAAAAAGTTACATAAAGAATGAAGAGGCTGAGCCAAAACAAAAACAATGTCCAGTTGTGGATGTGTCTGCGGGTGAAAGTAAAGCCCAATACTGTGAAGAACAACATCACATAGGAACCCGGACAGTTAGGTCCATGAATGAAGGTAAATTAGAAGTGGTCAAACAGGAGATGGCAAGACATTTTAGGAATCAGTGAACTAAAATGGACTGGAATGGACGAATTTAATTCAGATGACTACTATACTACTGTGGGCAAGAATCCCTTAGAAGAAATGGGGTAACCTTCATAGTCAACAAAAGATAACAAAATGCATTACTTGGGTGCAATCTCAAAAACGACAGAATGATCTCTGTTCATTTCCAAGTCAAATCATTCAATATCAGAGTAATCCAAGTCAATGCCCCAACATTAATAGTGAAGAAGCTGAAGTTGAAGGGTTCTATGAAGACCAACAAGACCTTCTAGAGCTCATACAAAAAGAGATGTCCTTTCATCACAGGGGACTGGAATGCAAAAGCAGAAATCAAGAAACACCTGGAGTAACAGGCAAATTTGGCCTTGGAGTACAGAATGAAGCAAGGCAAAGGCTACACAGAGTTTTGCCAAGAGAACGCACTGGCCATAGGAAATACCCTTTTCCAACAACACAAGAGACAATTCTACACATGGACATCATCAGATGGTCAATATTGAAGTCAGATTGATTATATTTTTTGCAGCCAAAGATGGAGAAGCGCTACACAATCTGCAAAAAAAAAAAAAAAAAAGAAAAGAAAAGACTGGAAGCTAACTGTGGCTCAGATCATGAACACCTTCCTGCAAAATTCAAACTTAAATTGAAGAAAGTAGGGAAAACCACTAGACCATAAATATATGACCTAAATCAAATCACTTAAGATTATTCAGTGAAAGTGACAAATAGATACAAGGGATTAGATCTGATAGAGTGCCTGAAGAACTATGGATGGAGGTTCATGACATTGTATGGGAGGTGATGATCAATACCAGCCCCAAGAAGAAGAAATGCAAAAAGGCAAAATGGTTGTCTGAGGAGGCCTTACAAATAGCTGATAAAAGAAAAGATGCTAAAGGCAAAAGGGACTGAATGCAGAGTTCCAAAGAATAACACAGAGAGATAAGAAAGCCTTCCTCAGAGATCAGTACAAAGAAATAGAGGAAAACAATAGAATGGGAAAGACTAGAGATCTCTTCTAGAAAATTAGAGATACCAAGGGAACATTTCATGCAAAGATGGGCACAAAAAAGGACAGAAACAGTAAGGACCTAACAGAAGCAGAAGATGTTAAGAAGAGGTGACAAGAATACACAGGAGAACTATACAAACAAACAAACCTTAATAACCCAGATAACCACGATGGTGTGATCACTCATCTAGAGCCAGATACCTTGGAATGAGAAGTCAAGTGTGCCTTAGGAAGCATCACTATGAACAAAGTTAGTGGAGGTAATGGAATTCCAGCTGAGCTATTTCAAATCCTAAAAGATAATTCTGTGAAATATATTTTTCAATATGATTTGGCACTCAATATGCTAGCAAATTTGGAAAACTTAGCAGTGGCCACAGGACTGGAAAAGGTCAGTTTTCGTTCAAATCCCAAAGAAGGACAATGTCAAAGAATGTTTAGACTACTGCACAACTATATTCATTTCACATGCTAGCAAATTAGTGCTCAAAATTCTCCAAGCTAGGCTTCAACAGATTGTGAGCTGAGAACTTCCAGATATTCAAGGTGGATTTAGAAAAGGCACAGTAACCAGAGATCAAATTGCCAGCATCTGCTGGATCATAGAAAAAGCAAGTGAATTCCAAATAAACATCTACTTCTGCTTTATTGACTATGCTAAAGCCTTTGACTGTGTGGAGAACAACAAATTGTGGAAATTTTTTAAAAGATGGGAATATCAGACCATCTTACCTGCCACCTAAGAAACTTGTATGCAGATCAGGAAGCAACAGTTAGAACCAGACATGGAACAATAGAATGGTTCCAAATTAGGAAAGGAATATGTCAAGGCTGTATATTATTACCCTACTTATATAACTTATATGCAGAGTACGTCATGTGAAATGCCAGGCTGGATGAAGCACTAGCTGGAATCAAGATTGCCTGGAGAAATGTCAATAACCTCAGATATGCAGATGACACCACCCTTATGGCAGAAAGCAAAGAACTAAAGATCCTCTTGATGAAAGTGAAAAAGGAGAGTGAACAAGTTGGCTTAAAGCTCAACATACAGAAAACTAAGATCATGGCATCTGGTCCCATCACTTCATGGCAAATAGGTGGGGAAACAATGGAAACAGTGAGAGACTTTATTTTGGGGGGCCCAAAATCACTGCATATGGTGACTGCAGCCATGAAATTAAAAGATGCTTGCTCCTTGGAAGAAAAGTTATGACCAACCTAGACAGCATATTCAAAAGCAGAGATATTACTTTGCCAGCCAAAGTCTGTCTAGTCAAAGCTATGGTTTTTCCAGTAGCCATGTATGGATGTGAGAGTTGGACTATTAAGAAAGCCGAGCACAGAAGAATTGATGCTTTTGAAGTGTGGTTTTGGGGAAGATTCTTGAGAGTCCCTTTGACTGTATGAAGATTCAACCAGTCCATCCTAAAGGAAATCAGTCCCGAATATTCATTGTAAGGACTGATACTGAAGCTGAAACTCCAAAACTTTGGCCACCTGATGCGAAGAACTGACTCATTGGCATAGACCCTGGTGCTGAGAAAGATTGATGACAGGAGGAGACGGGGATGACAGAGGATGAGATGGTTGGATGGCATCACCAACTCAATGGACATGAGTTTGAGCAAGCTCTGGGAGTTGATGATAGACAGGGAGGCCTGGCGTTTTGCAGTCCATGAGGTGGCAAAGAGTCGGACATGACTGTGCAACTGAACTGAGTGACTGAACTGAACAGAACTGATACAGTAATTGCCAACTATGAGGCACTATTTTAATTATATATATTAAGCAATACAATATTGATAATAACTCTATGAAAAAGAAAATATTATCATCTTTGTTTTATATAGATAATAATAGACATTAAAGGTTATATCAAGAGAGTGGAAAAACCATGAATTGATGTCAGTGTCCCTATTCTGTCATCTTGAACAATTGTCAGTGAAGGCCTGTGAACCAATTTATAGAACTCTATTTAATTACTTGTGGTAAATTGATTACATCTACAGCTGTAATACTCTCACTGAATTCACAACAACTGCTATGGAAGTAGAGCCCTGCTAGTCTGACAAGACATGTAACTTGTTCTGGTCATTGAGTTTTAGGTTTGAAAAATGCTTGTGTTATTGGGTTTGCCAGAGTAGCTCTGGCAGTATCCATTTTTTTGTACATTGGTGTTCCAGGTTTGAGAACAGGATTTTCTGGCAACACGCTATTCATTTGTTGTTGTTGAGTCACTAAGTCATGTCCGACTCTTTGCAGTCCCATGGCCTGCAGCACACCAGGCTTCCCTGTCCTTCAGTATCTCCTGGAGTTTGCTCAAACTCATGTCCATTGAGTTGGTGATGCCATCCAACCATCTCATCATCTGTTGCCACCTTCTCCTCTTGTCCTCAGTCTTTTCCAGAATCAGGGTCTTTTCCAATGAGTCAGCTCTTTGCATCATTGGCCAAAGTATTGGAGCTTCAGCATCAGTTCTTCCAAGGGATATTCAGGGATGCTTTCCTTTAGGAGTGACTGGTTTGATCTCTTTGCTACCCAAGGAACTCTCAAGAGTCTTTTCCAGAACCACAGCTTGAAAGCATCAATTCTTCAGTGTTCAGCCTTCTTTATAGTTCAACTCTCACATCTGCACACGACTATTGGTAAAACCATAGCTTTGACTATATAGACCTTTGTTGGCAGAGTGATGTCTCTGCTTTTTCATACACTGTCTAGGTTTGTCATTGCTTTTCCTCCAAGGAGCAAGTATCATTTAATTTTGTGGCTGCAGTCATAATCCACAGTGATTTTGGAAACCAAGAAAATAAAATCTATTACTGTTTCTACTTTTTCACCATCTATTTGCCATGAAGTGATGGACCCAGATACCATGATCTTAGTTTTTTGAATGTTGAGTTCATTCATAGACAGATGATAGGTAAATAGGCAGACAGGTAGATGGATGGATGGATGGATGGACAGATAGACAGACTGACCAATAGTCTTGTTTAATCCAATCAATTCTCAGATGGCACAGAGTTCAGGTGGCAGAGGAGGGAAACAATATGTACTAAGCACCTATGTGCTATGTATTGATTATTTTTAATGTATTGTTCCTCTTAATTTTACCACCCTGGGAGATACAAGATAGTCATTGTTGGTTTTTTGTTGTTGTTGTGTTTTTTTTTTTTTTGGCCATGGCCACGCAGCATGCAAGTAATCTTAGTTCCCTGACCAGAGATCAAACCCATGCCTCCCGCATTGAGAGTACAGAGTGTCAACCACTGGATCACCGGGGAAGTCCCCATCTAAATGTACTTTAAAAAGTTAAGTGCTTTGTGTTCACATAGCTAGCATGAGACAGAATTGTCACTGTTTTTTTTTAGCACTTCTATTACACCAAGGGAAAGTGATTTCCTTCCATTTCTACATCAAGTTCCACATCAAGAACTAAAGGAAATCAGTCCTGAATATTCATTGGAAGGACTGATGCTGAAGTTGAAACTCCAATACTTTGGCTACCCAATACGAAGAACTGACTCATTAGAAAAGACCCTGATGCTGGAAAAGATTGAAGACAGGAGGAGAAGGGGACGACAGAGGATGAGATGGTTGGATGGCATCACCAACTCAATGGACATGAGTTTGAGTAAGCTCCGGGAGAGTTGGTGATGGACAGGAAAGCCTGGCATGCTGCAGCCCATGGGGTTGCAAAGAGTTGGACACGACTGAGTGACTGAACTGAACCACATAAAGTTGAATTTAAGAATCACAAATAAGGAACTGATGTCTCATGGCTCCATGTGTAGAGGTTGTTCTGTATTTTACAAATGAATTCCAGACAAATGGTGAAATGAATGTGGTTCCTGCAGAAACACCAAAACACGTAACAGAAACAACTGGAAACCAATTAAAAGCACCAATTTCAAAACACCTCTTAATATATAGGAAGATAAATAGCATCATAAAGGCTAACATATTGCCAGCTTCTTCTGTTTGTTAGCCACAACTACTAGTGAATTCTACTCAATAAGATTTTAGAGTCATTAATTCAACAACAGACTTACCCTAAATCACAATGAGAAGCCATAGTTCTCTTATAGTCTCAGCAAGCCCCAGCCAGGTAAACATAGATAAAGGAGCACAGAAAAATAACAACAACATAAAAAGCATAATTACAAAAACAAAAACAAAAAACTTAAATATGGATCATATGCCAAGTACAGGGTTATTATATTTATGTATAATTTTATTTGAACTTAATCACAACTCCTTAAGGTAAATTTATTAGTTCTATTTTGTGTATATGAGGAAACTTCATCAAAGTACAAAACTAGTCAATGTGAGTCCATAACTTGGCTCTAAAACATCCTTTTATTAGCTCTGAATCTGGTTAAATTACTTAATTCTTCTGAACTAAATTCCAGATTTCAAAAAACAACATATTACTTAACCTTAATTGTTTCTTCGGAGGATTAAGCGATATAGATCAAGTATGTATTCTAGTCCCCAGCAAATAAAAGGAACAGAAAACAAGAGTAAGTTCCTAGTAATGATATTGTCATTTTTCATCAATATTGTTTGAATCCCTGAATAAATTTTATAATTCCTCTAAAGCCGTTTACTTTTATCCACTTACTATCACTTGCTCTCCTCCCACCTCCGCTTTCCCTACTCGTTCAGCTCTGCCCTGGTTCCCGGTTCCTTAGTTTGTGGCACTCTCTCACTCTGGCCCCACCTGCCTTCTTCCTGGGGCCTTGTGTTGAATTCACGCACTCCAAGCTCCATCACCAAAAGCATCTGTCAAGGGTCTATTTGTCATTGTTGTGAAGGTCACGCCTAGTAGCCTGAGGTTCACGGAGAAGAACGTGAGCTCTAGAATCAGGGTATCCGTGGTGGTGACTAGCAAGCACACTCGAGAACTCTGATTCTTGGCTATCTGACAGAGACTGAAGACCCAATGAACAAGAATCAGGCACTAAAGCTAACCTCAAACCAGTGAGTAGAGCTTCAGCTAAAAGCTAAGAAGCACTTGATTGTCGGAACTAGTATACTGATTTGAGGCAGACTAGGACAAAGGCTATTTCGTATTCACTCCAAGAATGCTTTTCTTGGAGTTTTTTAAATCTGTTTCTAGGATTGGCCCTAGGTCTTGAGTTGAATCTAAGCTAAGAGTGTTTTCAAATGCATTCACATATAAGGAAGAACTTAAGACAAGCAGGGCCTAACTCCACATTGCCTCTTTGCTCCAATTTCTCCATTTGGGAATATGTCCCCTGCCCATCTCAAGGTATACAGAAAGATCATGTCACACACTATGTATGAGGAAGGGCTATATAAAATATAAAATTTGCATCTTAATTGCCATTCTTTTTTCACAGCACTTATAGACTTCCAAAAATCTTTGCATTCTGCTTATAAATTATGTTGATTCATTAGTTTCTGCACCTCCTTACCAGATTCTGAGGTCCTGCAAGGTAGGAGTCTGCATTTGTTTTGTTCATTGACCTATCCCAAATATATATCAATAAAGAATGTTTAGTATATGTTGTATAAAAATAAACAACTGTTAAATGAACAAATAGGTTAATATTTATTATCTTAATTGTATTGGTTAAGATACTATCCATTTCAGTTGATGTTGTTTCTATAGCAACTTTCTAGAGACATAACTTTAACTCAACGACTGGCTACAATGGTAAGAATATCAGATCTGGGACTTCCCTGGTGGTTCACTGGTTAAGACTTAGCCTTCCAATGCAGAGGGTGCAGGTTTAATCCCTTGGTGGGAAGTAAAGATCCCACATGCCTCGAGGCAAAAAACAAACAAACATAAAACAGAAGCAATGTTGTGACAAATTCAATAAAGATTTTTAAAAAATAGTCCACATCAAAAGATATTAAAAAAAAAAATTCTGACCTGATCTGATGCTGGAGAGAGACTTGTTTCTGGACTGGTAAACCCATAGAATTTGTCAAATTACATAAAGTGGACAACAACTTATCTGCCTAAGAGGCTTGCTGGCCTCAGTTACAGCAAAAAATACAGAATTTCCAGAGTCCAAATGACTTCATCTTTATTCCTAAATCCAGTGACAGCATGTACACACAATTTCACTTAACTGAAATAATTTTAAACATGATTAAATTCAGCCAAACAAATGTCTATATTGGACCAATAACACCAATTCCCTGAATCAGCTCTTTCCAGCTGGTCGATTTGGCTGCACACAATTAGAGACTGGAGGAGATTTGGATGGGAAATTAGCATGTCATTGCTCCAATCTCACTGTTTAGGATTGGGCTTTCAATTCCCTCCCTTGTGGGTTACAATCTGCATTTGAACAAGTACAAATAGATGTTTTTTCAAGAAGACAATAAAGCACATAATTTGACTGTTTAAGGATTAATTAAATGAGAGTAATAGAGATCACATGCATAAGCACTTCATTCATCCATGTATCCATCCATCCAATATTAGCAGTGAGTTCACAAAGAGATAGATCTATGACAATAAATAGCCTGGAGTCACGAATGGCTTCTACGAAAAAGTGGTACCTTAAAGGTATCTTAAATGATGAAGAGTGAACTTGATGAAGAGAGAACAAGAGTTTTCCAGCAAAGATAACAGTATGTGCAAAGGCCCAGAGGTGTCCGACAGACTATTACAGATCCAGGGAAACACAGGTGTTCATCATGGCGACAGAAGAGGTGCATGCCAGCTAACGTAGGACTTGACTGTCATTGAGAGGCACTGCCAGCTATCTTAGGGAGCTTCACTGTTTCTGAGAACATGACAAACCCTAAGGTGCTAGATAAAACAAAAATAGCTGATACTGACTGAGGATGGACTGTGCCCTAACACGGAGGGTGAGTAGCTTGCCCCAAGGTTACCTAGCAAAGTGATGAGGCCAGGATGAAACTCAGTAGGTCTGGCTACAGAGGCCACATTCCCATCAGGCACACAGTGTCAGAGGCCCCAAACCTGAAGCCTGTGAAGGATCACTGCCATAGTGGAAGGGCATCTCCCTGGGGATATTCTCAGTGTTCATCCCTTGCATGGGTGAAAATGCGGTATATTCTCTTCCCCCACAGGGCAGAGTGCATTGTTGTCTCTGTGGGCATGTGGCTGCATCCAAAGCCTTCCCAGTGGCTGATCAGATGCCCTGCCAGATGGTGGCCACTTGGACCTGAGCCCGACTGTGGCAAGCGGCCAGGACAGTCGCCTTGTAATGGTTGTAAATGTCACCCTTCTCACAGACCGGACAGCTGGACAGAATGTCCAAAGAAAAGCAGGTGGTGACCATATAGTACATGCTTTTGCTGCCCAAAGAGAAGAAAATCACCGTGTTCCTATGTACCTCCCAGACTAAGCCTTTAGGATAGTTTTTCTTACTGCATTGAACAACAGGCTCCATTGTATGTGGGAAGTCAAAGAAACATCAAGGGAAAACATTATTATTCACAAACATTTCTGGTGACATCAGCCCCTTGATTATCCAAGCTTTCCTGATTTTCCTCCTGCCTCTATTCATCTTTATCCTTCTATGTTCAACTTTGGTATGTCTTTCTCTGTGAAGGCTTCCCTGGCCTTGTCTAAAGTTAACCAATAAACAGCCTTGTCTTCTGGGTACTCAGACTGGTAGGGGAAAAAAAGACACAAGCTACAAACACAAAGTAGGATATGGAAAGTCCTGCATGGCCCAGTGGAGAAAATGACAACTGCCACAGCAGATTCACAAAAACTTCACTAAGGAAGAAATGCTTGATTTGGGTCTCAAGCTTATAAGAAAGAATTCAGTAGGCAGATAAGAAACTAAAGGGAATCGAAGTAAAGAGTTACCAGAGCAGAGGTTTATGGCTTTGAGTAGCACTGAGCAGTTGAATTAGGCCAGCAGGTGGAGAGTTTTACAGAAAATGTATCAGTTTACTTTTTTTTTTTCATTTATTTTTATTAGTTGGAGGCTAATTACTTCACAACATTGCAGTGGGTTTTGTCATACATTGACATGAATCAGCCATATAGTTACATGTATTCCCCATCCCGATCCCCCCTCCCACCTCCCTCTCCACCCGACTCCTCTGGGTCCTCCCAGTGCACCAGGCCCGAGCACTTGTCTCATGCATCCCACCTGGGCTGGTGATCTGTTTCACCATAGATAACATACATGCTGTTCTCTCAAAACATCCCACCCTCGCCTTCTCCCACAGAGTCTAAAAGAGACACAGATGTATCAGTTTACTTTTGCTGTGTAACAAAACCCAAAACTCAGAGGCACACAACAATAAGTTGCAGGACTCTGGTTGTGTCATCTGGGCTTGCTCACTCATTTGCAGAGGCCTCTGCTCTTGTCAGTGCTTGGCTGAAGCCATTTCGCTGGAAAAGCTCTGTTCCATTTGTTCCTCATCCTTTCCCAGGACCAGCAGGAGGGGCTAGGCATGCCCTTCTCACGGTGATGGCAAAAGTACAACAGCAAAGCAGGCCAGCCATTCAAGCAGTTTTCAACTGCTTACATCACATATACTAATATCTCTTTAGTCAAAGCATGTCACGTGATGGACATAGACTCAAGGAGTAGTGAATGCTCAGTAGGGAGACATTTTTATTGCTTGAGTACAGAAAGCATAACAGCATGGAGAACCAACCAACAGGAAATAACCAAGTGATGGGCCTGGGGGCAGGTATGAACTAAATCATAGGATACACAGTAGAGCGTCTTAATAGGATTTTCCTGTAATCTCACCTTGTAGACAAGGGACACATTAAAGTATTTTAAATAAAGAAATGACATGATTATATATGTATTTGAAGATGATCCCTTTCATCTCTATGTGGAAGAGACTTTGAATGATATTAAAAATAGAGACAGAGAAGCCAAGAGTCTTAAAGTGAAGGCTTTAAGTAAGGCAGTGGTAGAGGACATAGTGATAGGAGACTGAGGTGGTAAATAAAAAAGCTGTTGCAATACGTGGTATTCACAGACGGGTAACAAAGGCAGTGGGGACGGAAAGAGGGGAGCTTGAGAGTCCAATCTTATCTGCTCTGGCTAAAGATGTTGTTCTTGCTTAGTTACTAAACTGTGTACAACTTTTTTGAGACCCCATGGACTGTAGCCCACCAGGCTCCTCTGTCCATGGGATTTCCGAGACAGGAATACTGGGGTGGGTTGCCATTTCCTTCTCCAAGGGATCTTTCTGACCCAGGGATTGCACACCCATCTCCTTAATTGGCAGGCGGATTCCTTATCACTGAGCTACCAGGGAAGCCCTGGCTAAGGATAGCCCTACTCAAAATAATCAGAGGAGGCAAGAAGAAAATAAGTTATGGGAGGAAAACTATAGGGCAGTAAGTCAGGCAAGAACATGAGAAGCCTGGGAGACTCCTAGGAGGAAGACATTCTGTAGGTATTTGAAGTTAAGTAGAAGAGAATTCTAATAGGAAAATACAATTTAAGACCGAATGGTATTTACATGGCGTTGAATGTTGTAAGCATGATGGTGACCGCTCTGAGAAAAGTAATATAGTGGAATGAAAACTACAGTTCAAATTTGTTACTAGTGAATATGTTTGGATCTCTTTGAGGTTCTGAAGCAAGTCGTGAATTCTCTTCCAGAAAAACTACCTAGGCACACATAGTTAATTTGTGGATACAATTCCAGGCAGCATGTAGGTTTCATGAAGTCTATCCAGAGATCCTTAAAGGACTATAGAAGCCAGATTACAGACCCCTCACTTAAAGGATGAGTGGGAGAAAATGGCAAATTAAAGCTATGAAAAGGAAGAGAAGATCTGATCAGAGAAGAGAGACAAGATCTCCTGGGTCCTGAACTAGAGTTCATTGAGTGCTAAAGTGCTAGTCACACTGAAAAGTTTAGAACAGACCTTCAGTAAAGAAAAAAGAAAAAAAAAAAAAGAGTGGAGGGCAAAGAACTGAAGACAAAAGACAAAATTAACAAGACAGTGGAAAACAATATGATTTTTTTGGTCAGCACCCAACGCCACCTCAGGCACGTGTGTGTGTGCTAGTTACTTAGTTGTGTCCGACTCTTTGCAACCCCATGGACTGTAGCCCGCAAGGCTCCTCCATCCATGGGGTTTCCCAGGCAAGAATACTGCAGTGGGTCGCCATTTCCTTCTCCAGGGGATCTTCCCAACCCAGGGATCAAACCCAGGTCCCCTGCATCGCAGGCAGATTCCTTACTGTCTGGGTGACATGTGGGCATGAGAGTGACTGTACCACCTGCCTTGGCAGCACCAGCACAGAACGCAGCTGTGAAACTAACCAGGAGGAGTCACATGTCAGTAAATAGGGGCCGTCTGAAGGGACCGGGAGAGGCCAAGGCCAAAAACAGCAACTTGGTGCAGGGTGCTTAAAACCATCGGCAGTAGTCACACTTACCAGGGATTCCTGTGGTGGAAGCTGGATGCAGAAGTTTGCACAGTAATCTTATCGGGACTGAAAGAGTCAATTAAACCCCTAATTTCTTAGAGAGCAAGAAGTAGTTCTTGCTTACGGGTACCCAGCACCTGGAACACAATCTGGCAAACGGTACGAGTGAATACGGGTCAGATGAATGAGTAAGGACAACTCTTTCCAGGTGGCGCTAGTGGTAAAGAGCCCACCTGCCAATGCAGGAGACGCAGGAGACTCAGGTTCAATCCCTGGGTCGGGAAGATCCCCTGGAGGAGGAAATGGCAACCCACTCCAATATTCTTGCCTGGAAAATCCCATGGACAGAGGAGCCTGGAGGACCACAGTCCATAGATTGCAGAGTCAGACAGGACTGAAGCGACTGAGCATGCAGACCATGAAGCACCCAAGCGTTCCCACTCTTCACGTCTACAAACGCCACTCTTCTGAAACACGTCGGCTGCCCTTATGATCAGCCTGTTGTCTTTCTAGGAAAATACTCAGTCCTCTCTTCTCATTAACCCATTTTACTGTTTGTAGTTCACGCCAAATATGAGACAATTCAAAAACTCGGATACAACGCAAAGTGTTTTATTATTATTTTTCAGTTTTCTCTGGCAACAAGCAAATTGGCTCTAAACGAAAGCTCATAAACCCTGATTTTAAAGCTATAATGCCTCTAGTGTGTGCGCTAGAAGTACAAGATGATGCAATACCTCAAGGCCCTGTTTTAGTTAAAAGTCATGCTAATGATTTCATCCTTCATAGTGCCCAAAGAACCCTGAGAAAGAAACCTTCAACTCTTACATCGTTTTCTGTCTTAAGGGTAATGAACCATATGTGTAGACAGCTGCACTGTCTGTAAACTATGGTCATTAATTAGACAGGAGACAGGACACTTCCAGGGAGAGGCGGGTGAAGGGAAAAGAGTGAGACTTTGAAAAGTCACAGTGATTATTAATAACAGAAAGGGCAGGGAAAAGGGTAAAATGCTTGTTCTCCATATTTCAAATATATTACATTGCCCATAGCAATGAAGCAGCGGAAAGGTCTGGAAAGCACAGTGAGAGTTTGGGAACTATGCCTGAATCCAAAGTTAACCAAAACAGGTTCTACAGGCAAAAATCCATAGAGTCATCTATAGAATTCCAAAGAAACTGCCAAATTAGTGAAGCTTATGAGCCTAATGGTGCACTGGTGAAGAATCTGTCTCTCAATGCCGGAGACACTGGAGATGAGGGTTCAATCCCTGGGTTGAGAAGATCCCCTGGAGTGGGAAATGGCAACCCATTCCAGTATTCTTGCCTGGGAAGCCCCATGGACATAGGAGCCTGGCTGGCTACAGGCCATAAAGTTGCAAACAAAGAGTTGGACACGACTGAGTATACACGCACCTGCCCAAGGAAAAAATGATAATTTAGTCTTACGCAGATCCAATTATACTGTACAAAGCAAGCCAATGAAATAAATGAGTTTTCCCCTGAGCAAGAGGTATGAATCCCTCATCAAGATGTACATCCCTAACTGGGATGATTGGGACTACAAAGTATGTGGCAAGAGTTCAATTTATGCCAGGGCAAGCAAGAATGAAGGCTATGACCACACAGACCCTGTAGCTTCCCAGATCCAGCCTATGGAGGCACGGTGTGTACCGAGAGCCCCAGCGATTTTAGCAGATACATTGGATATCTCTGAAAATACGCTACAAAACAGAGAATATCTGGAAGGTGTGTAAGCACTCCTGTTTCTTGAATCTTTAGTAATTATTACTAATCACTATACTAATTCTGGCAGAGGCTCGGGTCTGCGATAAGGAACTAGCACATAAACACTCACGGTTGTAATTTTTAGAAAAAGCAAAGATTTAATGAACTAAAAGAACTAAAGCATATATGTAATGTAAAAGACCTATCTATAAAAGACCCCAGAAAAGTATCAAAGAGAGAATGCTAAACTAAAAGGTCAGGTACAATTCAGTGATGATGATATATCAATATAGGTTTAAGAATTGTAACAAATGAACCATTGGTGAGGGATGTTGATAATTTGGGAGGCTATGGGTATTTGAGAAAGGGGTCTAGGGGAAACTTACGTACTTCTGCTCAATTTTTTGCTGTCAACCTATAACTGCTCTAAAAAGTGAAGTCAGTTAAAAAAAATTCAGAGAGGCATGGGTGAGAGTGATGAAAGCATGATTTTTGCTTCTGCTCTTCAGAATGGCAATACCAAAGAAAGCTTATCAGTGCAGAAGACAGCGCTAGCCTAGGAGGACCAGATATACCAACAAAAAGGAGGACCATTTAAAGACCAGTGAAGAAGTCTGTCCAGGAGAGTGGTGTGACCAGATACATGGGATAAGGATTCCTCTGGCAGTTGTACCATGGTTGGTTAGCTGATGTGTTGTATGTTACACTGTGCTCAGTCATGTCTGACTCTCTGCGACCCCGTGGACCGTAGCCCATCAAGCTCCTCTGTCCATGGGATTCTCCAAGCAAATACTGGAGTGGGTTGCCATTCCCTTCTCCAGAGGCTCTTCCCAACCCGGGGACTGAACTCAGGTCTCCTGTACTCCAGGCAGATTCTTTACCTTCTAAGCCACCAGAGAAGCTCACCAGGGTTCGGTTGGTAGAATAAGTCAAAGTAGGAAGACCATTAAGACAATCTGTACTCAGCTAGATATAAGATAGTATTGATATGTACATGACTTAGGATTGTGAGAATAAAGGAGAGGGGACAGATATTGATATCTCATACTGGTAAAAGTGATCTGACTTTGTGACACTTTTGGTTAAGAGGATAAGGAGGAAAAAAATCTAGGGCAGTTTCCAAGTTGCTAGTTTTATAACTACAAAAGTTATTTTCTTAAATAAAATATGTATAAATGTTTCATGAATGAGCAAACAAACATGCACATTCTTGAAATTATTATCATAAAAACTGTGGTGATACAATAGCCAAGACATGGGAAAAAACTAAATGTCCACTGACAGATGAATAGATATAAAAGATGTGGTACATATATGCAATGGAATATCGCTTAGCTATACAAAAGAATGAAGTAATGCCATTTGTAGCAACATGGATGGGCTGAGAGACTGTCATACTAAACCAGAGAAAGGCAAATATTATATGGTAACGTACACATGTGGAATCTAAAATGTGACACATATGAACTTATCTATGAAACACAGGCAGACTCACGGACATAGGGAAGAGACTTGTGGTTGCCAGCGGGAGGTCACGTTGCGGGAGAGGGGTGGATGGGGAGTCGGGGATCAGCAGATGCAAACTCTCATGTATAGAACGGATAAACAACAACAGCCTACTGCATAGCACGGGGAACTACACTCACTGTCCTGTGATAAAACATAATGGAACACATTATGGAAAAGAATGTACATAAATGCATAACTGAATCACTTTCCTGTACAGCGGGAATTAACGCGACATTGTAAATCAACTAGACTTTGATAGAATAAAACTTTTTTAAATATGTGGTGACAACATGTTTATGCTCATTTTTTTTTTATCCAGCCAGAATTTGTTGAGAACCACATCACTGCTGAGTGAGCTGTTGAACAAGGTTGGAAAATAAATGAAAGAGGAAGGAGAAAGCACTGTGTAGATGATAAGCATGTGCTGCATTTGGGGGACTGCTCTATTTTAAACTTTTCTGTCCCAGTTTTTCCAAGGAGATTAGGACCTGTCAGGCATAGTCCTAATTTTGGTTCAAAAAACACCGACCCTGTGATGGTGAACAGCAGTTCTCAACCGTCTGATTGAACAGGCCTCACAGGCTCCTGTGCCAATGAATCTGGATCCTTGCCCCTTCTGAAGCACCAAGGATGCAGGCTGGGTTATCAGAGTTGGAAATCCCCTTCACCAACACATGGCAGACTGCCCCTTAGATTTACCTCCAAATTAAATCCTGTCTTTCCTCTTTTATGTCACTTACTATTATCTGTATCTTAGTAATCTCTAATTATGTCTTAACATCCTTTAATAGAATGAAAGATCATATGGAACCTTTAATATCATCTATTTAACATTTCCCTCCCCCCTTTTAATACATGAACTCCTTATACCTCATTTTTCAATCTTAAGTTTCAACCGTTTGAGAAAATTGTATGCTCATGAAAATAGAGGAATCATCCTACTATTAAAATTATCCCAATAGATTCTTCAACAATTCTGCTCTTTAACTGCACCTTAATTAAAGCACTTGAACATTAACAACTTTACTTAACATTAATAGAATCTGTTCTTTAAAGTCCAGCATAATTAAATAAGCATGCATTGAACATTTATTGTAAGGACTCAGGTGCTGTGTACTGTGGCTTTGAGAATGATTACAGCATGGATGGGCTACCAAATTTTGTCTGAGAAAACAAATGTAAATAAGCAATGCGTAAACTGACAATACAATGAATTAAATATATGTAATTTACATGCAATTTATAGGTAAAGCACACATGTGGAGGGAAATGTCATCAGACTTGGATTTTGAAAGTGAAATGGGAATCTGTGGCAGGTTATTCCAGCAAGAGAGAAACAGTCATGAAAAGAATCAATGTGGTAAACATAAGATAGGATTTAAAAATAGGGTCTATCAAAAGGAGAAATAATGAAGAAAACACTTTTTTAAACATTCAGAAAGCCATCCTTATTAATCAGATCAGGATTCAGAGTATCAAATATTTTCCTGTGCATTCAGATATGTGAAGATTCCAATATCTGGGTTTGTAAACAAAAGATGATTCTTTATGGTGGTCTTTCCTGGTTGTAAATGATCAGAAGTTACAAAGTATAATAGTCACGTATTAAAAACCAAAGTACCTATTTGAGAGCTAAACCCATGCATAATCAGTCAAGACCAGAATTATGCTTGAGAGAGATTAGATTTCAACAAAAGCTAGAATAAGAATGTTAGGTCAAATTTATTGAACACTTATTGGATGACAAGCCTTGTTCTGGGGTTCCCTGGTGGCTCAGATGGTAAAGAATCTACCTGCAATGTGGGAGAACCAGGTTTGATCCCTGGGTCAGGAAGATGTCCTGGAAAAGGGAATGGCTACCCACTCCAGTATTCTTGCCTGGAAAGTTTCATGGATAGAGGTTAGAGTCCATAGGGTAACAAAGAACTAGACACCACTGAGCGACTAACACTTTCACATTCAAGCCTTATTCTAAGCATGTTGTTACATAAATGGATTCACAGAATATAGAAACCAGAGAAAATGCTGAAGATTCCTACTGTTATCCCATTTTTAAAAGAAATGGAGACAGGTTAAGTAACTTGTCCTAGTTCAAAGAAAACAGAGCAAAATCAAAATCTACTATCGTTGTCTGTAAGGGTAGGGAGGTGGTACTGGTAGTTTTTTCATCATTAAATAAGATACAAATTCTAGGACTTGGTAGAAGATAGTTTTTGGAATGGATGGTTTATGAGCAGGTTATTAATACATATGAGTTTTTGCAGTAGCTATTGGAAATGAACAATTGGATGTCAAAGAGAGGGTTCTACGTGTGGGAGGTTCTGGGACAAAGGGAATGAAAGGGGCTGCCTGGAAATCTTTTGAAGAGTTATTTAAGCCATGGGGAGGAACACTCATAGAAAGCACATGTGTTTAACAGTTACTCTATGACAGGGCCACAGTTCAGCTTGGGGAAATAAGAGTGAATAATGCAGAGATATGAAAAACCTTTAAAAAGCTCCATCCAGGACAAAAATGGTATAAAATAATGATGAGCAAAATGATGAGTGAGTTTGGCTGAAACAGCAGCAATTGCTCACACAGTGCTTATGATGTAACCTATGCCCTCCTGAGGGTTTCCAAGTATTAACTCCTCAACCCTCACAATCCTAGGACAGAGGGACTACCATTACATCCACATTCTACAGGTGAGGAAACTGTAGCCTAAAGAGATGGAGAAATTTGCTCATGGTCTTACAACTTGTAAATGACAAACCTGATATCAGAAGACAGGCCAGCTAGCTCTTAAGCATTACATTAAGGACTCTCCCTATGGGTGGTGAAGGGTGAAGGGTGATAAAGAGATTGTAAGTACAGATTATTCATCTATATTTTTCATTCATTCAGCAAAACACTTATTGAGCACCTATTATGTGCCAGACACTATTCTAGGCAGCATAGGTATAGCAGTGAACAAACAAGACACTTCCTTGCACTTAAGGCACTTAAATTCATGAAGAATTGCTGCGGCAAATTAAGAAAAGTGCTTAAGAAATAGAGACACAGACACAGAGAACAAACGTATGGATAACAGGGGAGAAGGGGTGGGATGAATTGGGAGACTGGGATAGACATATATATACTCCTGTGTATAAAATCGGTAACTAATGAGAATCTACTCAGTGCTGTGCAGTGACCTCAGTGGAAGGAAATCCAAGAAACAGTGGACATAGGTATAGGTGTACGGAAGGGTGATTCACCGCGCTGTAGACTAGAAATTAACACAACATTGTAAAACAACTATACTCTGATAATTTTTTTTAAGTGCTTAAATGTGTCAGGCACTATATATAGTCCTTTATAGCCCATATCTAATTTAACCCTCACAACCCTTTGAAATCTGTACTACCATCACCCTCATTTTACAGATAAGAAAACTAAGTCTTGAGGGCATTAAATAAAGTCACAGAGATTGTTAAGGACCGATGTAGAAACTCAGACCTAGCTCTGCCAGATTCCAAAGCTTATACTTAAACCAGCTTACTTTAGCATTTAAAGAAGAAATAGAATCAAAGGAAGTATTTTTATGATGGATATGAGAATCATTTTCAGCCTTAAGAATGGGCAGGAAGACCAGGAACAATAACTCAAATGAAAAGATTGGAGAGTAAAAATAAATAAAAATTTGATGATTCAGATGACATTTTAACTGCAGGGCAAGAAAATTATAAAAGATCATCAGCATGTTTTAAGCTGGACTTTCTCAAATGCTTTATCATAAAGGATTCAAGGCTATAAATGGAAATTGCTGCCATGTGTATTTTCTTCTTCAAACAAAAGTTTTCCAATACTTACGTCATCCCAGAACCCTCATAACCCCATAGCCAAGGACTTAAAACTTACAAAATGTGTTTTATTCAATGAAAAAAAACAGCAAATCTCTGGTGATTCAACTTACAGAAGATAATTTTTTTCCTGGAAGAAATAGAAGCAGGATAAGACTAGGCTGAACTATCTTTGAAGGATCCGCCTTTTCTCCTTTTGAGTGGGGCTCTTTCTCTCCCCACCCCTCTGTACCGGAAAGATGCCTTTGTATCATCTGTTATCAAGCGAGACCATGCTGTTTCAAAGGCACATCATGTATCAAAAATACCTGCTGGATGTCCCAATTCGGCTCTGAATTCCAGCTGCTGCCCAGTCTTTATTCTAGGCAGAGAGAATACTCGGCACTGGATTAATGGTAATGTGATCGTTTAAAAATATTATCCATCCCAGTGATAACGTCTTTTGGGCTGTTGCCATGTCAAGGTGATGGGTCAGTGCTATTCTGATCACTAGTGCCACCCCCACTCAAAAGGGATTTAAAACTAGGCATTTAAAAATAAGCAGACAGGCTTGTGAATCCACAGTCTATTGCTATTCTGTGCCTTTTTCTTTTTCTGTGCTATTCTGTGCCATTTCTGTGAAATGTCTTCAAGTCTTCACAACTCTCTCTTCATACCCAGCAAGGGTACAATTGCTTTTAAAAAGTCAGATCATAATTATAGCATAGTAATCTAGCACTTACCCAAGGAGTGGAGTTTTCTAACTGAAGGAAAAATAAAATCTTATGTTTTTCAAGCTTCTTAAACACTTTCAAAGTTTGAAATACTCTTTTATCTATGTCACATTTGATCATCAAAGCAATCCTATGTGAAAGGCAAGGAGAACGCTATTATCCACATTTTAATATATGGAAACTGCGACTCAGAGCAAGGATGGGAATCAGTCTAATCAAAAATAATAAGACAGTGACAGAGCTTAGGTTTCAATGTAATGTTCCCTTTCCTTCTTTTTTTTTTTTTTTCCTGAAGTCAAATTTAGTCCTGTGTTGACACCGTGGAAAAAGTATATATAACAAAGCATGAAAACTTAGGGAGAAAAGTTTAAGAAAAATCACCATCAGGCACAGTCGCTCTCTCTCTTATAAATACAACATGTGGTTACATAAAAGCCTAACTGTTTGCAGCATCTCACTCAAGTACATTTCATATCTGAGAGTCAGATCTTAATGATAGGGCTACAGAGAGAAATGGCCCTGTAACCTGGATCAGCCTGAAGTTGAAGACTTTTGGACAGACCCAGCTTTCTCCACACCTAGGCAATTTCACACATATCTTTTCCTTGGACTCTTTTATGAAACCATGCTTATTGGTATTTGTTCCATTTTATTTTTAGGAAATCCTATGGTCCTGTGCACATGAATTTTCATCACATCCTAAATGTGATGTTTGTTTTCCTCTGATGGATTCTCCTGATAGCACAGTCTTGAGTAAGACAATGGATTTCAGACAAATTCAGTAGCCCTTTTCATTTTCTCAGTCACATTGAGGCACAAAGAAGAAGTCTTCTCCAAGATTCCTTGTCAATAAAAAGTCTTTATGAATGGGACACAGATTATATGCCACAATCCACTGATTTACACATACTAACAGAATTCTTTGTGAAACATAAACTTACAAATTCTTTTACCAGGCTAGAACATAACAAAATACTTCATTTGTTGTCAAAATAATGTACATTCAAAAATGATGTTCTGTTTTAATCTACCTGATTAACAATTTTAAAAAAAAGAATTAATTTTGCCAATTGTGGCATAAAATGTGCATTAACAGTTAGAGAGAGTGTAAATCTTTACAACATATGGAGAAGTATTTTGGAATATGTATTTAGATCCTTTAACAAGTTCATATAATAATTAGCTTGCAATTTCTTCTCTAAAAATAATTTCACACTGAATAACAGATAAAAATTAGACTAACATTTATCTGCCAATACATTTACTGAATAGCCATTTATGTTACAGATATGTTACAGATAAATAGGAAATGCTTTAAACTTTCCCAAAATAGAAGAATGATTAAAGTAAAATATGGTATATCTATATTAGAATATGATACACAGCTCATGTTTTCAAATAATGTTTCAAGATATAAGAAAAAGATCATAGTAAACTTTTAGGAGAAAAAACAGCCAGATACCAAGTTATCAAGTAAAAATACAAATGCAAGTGAGAATCTGAGCTTGGATAAGGAAATGACAGAAGAGCCTGAGTTCTAAATCTGGGTGGACATGACAGAGACCGTGTCCAGAGTGAAGAGAGATTGTATAAAGTAAACTGGTTCAAAGAACGAAGAAACTCAACTCTCGAGTTTGATTACATAAGAACTCCTGGAACTTCTCAAATTTTACGGTGACCCTTCGTCTGTCAATAGTATGTAAAATCAGAGACTGAGACTGTTCTACCTAGACACAAAGGGAAAGAAAAAGACATCTGGGATCCTGAGGTGGGAGGAGCCAAGATGGCGGAGGAGTAGGACGGAGAGACCACTTTCTCTCCTAGAAATTCATCAAAAAAATAACTGAACGCAGAGCAAACTTCTCAAAACAACTTCTGATCACTAGCTGAGGTCATCAGGCACCCAGAAAAGCAGCCCATTGTCTTCGAAAGGAGGTAGGACAAAATATAAAAGATAAAAAGCGAAACAAAAGAGCTAAGGACGGAGATCCGTCCCGGGAAGGGACCTAATAGAGGACGTTCCCAGACACCGGGAAACCCTCGCACTGGCGGGCCTGGGGGAAGTGTTGGAATCTCAAGAGTTTGAATCTGACTGGGAGGGATAGAATAAATAAAACCCACAGATTACGAGCCTAAAAGCAACTCCCAGCAGAAAAGTACCCCAGACGCCCGCATCCGCCACCAGCAAGTGGGGACGGAACGGAGAGGAGCGGGCGGCATTGCTTGGGGCAGGGTCCGGGCCTGAGCGCCCTGAGGACAATCAGAGGGAGCTTTTGTGAGTTGCCAGCTTGAACTGTGGGACAGCAAAAGAGAGAGAAAATTAACCGGCCCGAACACACTGCCGGCCGTTCGCAGAACAAAGGGACCGAGATTCTGGGCGGCCGAAGTCCGCCGGGAGGGTCGCGGCGAGACGGAGGGCGCGGGCGCCCGACCGGCGCGGGCGGGAGCTGCGGCTGGGGACGCGGAGGGCAGAGGGCGCACACGCCCGACCGGCGCCGGCGGGGACTGAGACTCGGACCGTGCAGGGCAGAAGACGCGCCGCACCCGGGGAGAGAGCGCCCGTCAGGCGCCTGGCTGCCTGGGCCGCTCGGGCGACGTGGGGCCGGAGCGCGGAGCACGGGCCCAGCTTTGTGTGCCGCGCTTTTGTGAATCGCCCGAGGGCTGGAGCCGCGCGCAGCGTGGCGCGCGCTTCAGACAGAACAGCCCGGAGCCTGAGCAGCAGATCGAGAAAAGAGCACAAGCCTCTCCCGGGAGCGCCGGTCCCTCCCCGCACAGCCCCACCCCGCACAGCCCCTCCCCGCAGCGCGAGGGAACTAGCTACCTGAATAAGAATCCACCTCCGCCCCCTGTGTCAGGGCGGAAATTAGGCGCGAAGAGAGACCGGCAACAGAACCCAAATAAACAAAGGGAACCGCTTCAGAAGGGACCGGTGCAACAGATTAAAATCCCTGAAGAAACCACCGACTGACTACACCGGAAGGGCCTGTAGATATCGAGAAGTGTAAGCTGGAACGAGGAGCTATCTGAAGCTGAGCCAAACCCACACTGACCGCAACAGCTCCAGAGAAATTCCTAGATATATTTTTTCTTTTTCTTTTCTTTTCTTTTTTTTTTTTTTAAGTAAGGAAAAAAAAATTTTTTTTTCTTTTTTCTTGGTTCTCTTTTATTTTCCTTTAAAAATTCCTTATTACTCCCCCATTACTCCTTAACTTTCATAGATTTTTACGATTTTTTTTAATTAGGCAAAACAATTTTTTTTCTTTCTTTTTCTTCTTTTTCTTCTTTTTTTTCTGTTCTTTTTTCTTCTTCTCTTCTATTTTCTTTTTCTTTTTCTCTTATTTCTTTTAAAGCCCTCTAGCACTCCTTTTACTACGCCTTAATTTTCATTTTCAATCCACTATAACCTTACAGAAGAAAGGGAAAAAAAAAAAAAAAAGAAGAGAAGCCCTATTTTTATACCAAACTTCATATATATTTCTAAAATTTCTTTTGTGTGTTTTGGTTTTTGTTTTTAATATAGTATTTTTAAGAGTCTAACCTCTACTCTAGATTTTTAATTTTTGTTTTTCAGTATATGATATAAATAGTGAACATTTAAGAATCCAATATTCAGATCCCATTTTTATTCACGAGTGTGTTGATTATTCTCTCCCAATCTTGACTCTGTTTTCTACCTCAGAACACCTCTATTTCCTCCTTTCCCCTTCTCTTCCCAATCCAATTCTGTGAATCTTTGTGGGTGTCTGGGCTACGGAGAACACTCTGGGATCAGACAACTTCGTAGATTTGTCTCTCTCCTCTTGAGTCCCCCTCTTTCTCCTCCTGCCCATCTCTATCTCCCTCCTCCCTCTCCTCTTCTCCATGTAACTCGGTGAACCTCTCTGGGTATCCCTAACGGGGGAGAAACTTTCCACCATTAACATAGAAGTTTTATTATCAGTGCTGTATAGTTGGAGAAGTCCTGAGACTACAGGAAGAATAAAACTGAAATCCAGAAGCAGGAGACTTAAGCCCCAAACCTGAGAACACCAGAAAACTCCTGACTATGTGGATCTTTAAGTAATAAGTGACCGTACAAAAGCCTCCATACCTGCACCGAAACCAACCACCACCCAAGAGCCAATAAGTTTTAGAGCACGACATACCACGCAAATTCTCCAGCAACGCAGGAACATTGCCCTGAACATCAACATACAGACAGCCCAAGGTCACACCTAACACATAGACCCATCTCAAAACTCATTACTGGGCACTCCAGTGCTATCCAAAGAGAAGAAATCAAGATCCGCACACCAGAACACTGACGCAAGCTTCGCTAATCAGGAAATCTTGACAAGCCAATCGTCTAACCCCACCCACTGGGTAAAACCTCCACAATAAAAAGGAACCACAGACCTGCAGAATACAGAAAGCCCACTCCAGACACAGCAATCTAAACAAGATGAAAAGGCAGAGAAATACCCAACAGGTAAAGGAACATGAAAAAAGCCCACCAAGTCAAACAAAAGAGGAGGAGATAGGGAATCTACCTGAAAAAGAATTTAGAATAATGATAATAAAAATGATCCAAAATCTTGAAAGCAAAATGGAGGTACAGATAAATAGCCTGGAGACAAAGATTGAAAAGATGCAAGAAATGTTTAATAAAGATCTAGAAGAAATAAAAAAGAGTCAATTAAAAATGAATAATGCAATGAATGAGATCAAAAACACTCTGGAGGGAACCAAGAGTAGAATAACGGTGACAGAAGATAGGATAAGTGAGGTAGAAGATAAAATGGTGGAAATAAATGAAGCAGAGAGGAAAAAAGAAAAAAGGATCAAAAGAAATGAGGACAACCTCAGGGACCTCTGGGACAATGTGAAACGCCCCAACATTCGAATCATAGGAGTCCCAGAAGAAGAAGACAAAAAGAAAGGCCATGAGAAAATACTCGAGGAGATAATAGCTGAGAACTTCCCTAAAATGGGGAAGGAAATAGCCACCCAAGTCCAAGAAACCCAGAGAGTCCCAAACAGGATAAACCCAAGGCGAAACACCCCAAGACACATATTAATCAAATTAACAAAGATCAAACACAAAGAACAAATACTAAAAGCAGCAAGGGAGAAACAACAAATAACACACAAAGGGATTCCTATAAGGATAACAGCTGATCTATCAATAGAAACCCTCCAGGCCAGAAGGGAATGGCAGGACATACTGAAAGTAATGAAAGAGAATAACCTACAACCTAGATTACTGTACCCAGCAAGGATCTCATTCAGATATGAAGGAGAATTCAAAAGCTTTACAGACAAGCAAAAGCTGAGAGAATTCAGCACCACCAAACCAGCTCTTCAACAAATGCTAAAGGATCTTCTCTAGACAGGAAATGCAGAAAGGTTGTATAAACGTGAACCCAAAACAACAAAGTAAATGACAACGGGACCACACCTATCAATAATTACCTTAAATGTAAATGGGTTGAATGCCCCAACCAAAAGACAAAGATTGGCTGAATGGATACAAAAACAAGACCCCTATATATGCTGTCTACAAGAGACCCACCTCAAAACAAGGGACACATACAGACTGAAAGTGAAGGGCTGGAAAAAAATATTTCACGCAAACGGAGACCAAAAGAAAGCAGGAGTCGCAATACTCATATCAGATAAAATAGACTTCCAAATAAAGGATGTGAAAAGAGACAAAGAAGGACACTACATAATGATCAAAGGATCAATCCAAGAAGAAGATATAACAATTATAAATATATATGCACCCAACATAGGAGCACCGCAATATGTACGGCAAACACTAACGAGTATGAAAGAGGAAATTAATAGTAACACAATAATAGTGGGAGATTTTAATACCCCACTCACAACCATGGATAGATCAACTAAACAGAAAATCAACAAGGAAACACAAACCTTAAATGATACAATGGACCAGCTAGACCTAATTGATATCTATAGGACATTTCACCCCAAAACAATCAACTTCACCTTTTTCTCAAGTGCACACGGAACCTTCTCCAGAATAGATCACATCCTGGGCCATAAATCTGGTCTTGGAAAATTCAAAAAAATTGAAATCATTCCAGTCATCTTTTCTGACCACAGTACAATAAGATTAGATCTCAATTCCAGGAAAAAAATTGTTAAAAATTCCAACATATGGAGGCTAAATAACACGCTTCTGAATAACCAACAAATCATAGAAGAAATCAAAAAAGAAATCAAAGTATGTATAGAAATAAATGAAAATGAAAACACAACAACCCAAAACCTATGGGACACTGTAAAAGCAGTGCTAAGGGGAAGGTTCATAGCATTACAGGCACACATCAAGAAACAAGAAAAAAGCCAAATAAATAACCTAACTCTACACCTAAAGCAATTAGAGAAGGAAGAAATGAAGAACCCCAGGGTGAGCAGAAGGAAAGAAATCTTAAAAATTAGGGCAGAAATAAATGCGAAAGAAACTAAAGAGACCATAGCAAAAATCAACAAAGCTAAAAGCTGGTTTTTTGAAAAAATAAACAAAATTGACAAACCATTAGCAAGACTCATTAAGAAACAAAGAGAGAAGAACCAAATTAACAAAATAAGAAATGAAAAGGGTGAGATCACAACAGACAACACTGAAATACAAAGGATCATAAGAGACTACTACCAGCAGCTCTATGCCAATAAAATGGACAACTTGGATGAAATGGACAAATTCTTAGAAAAGTATAACTTTCCAAAACTGAACCAGGAAGAAATAGAAGATCTTAACAGAGTCATCACAAGCAAGGAAATCGAAACTGTAATCAGAAATCTTCCAGCAAACAAAAGCCCAGGACCAGATGGCTTCACAGCTGAATTCTACCAAAAATTTAGAGAAGAGCTAACACCTATTTTACTCAAACTCTTCCAGAAAATTGCAGAAGAAGGTAAACTTCCAAACTCATTCTATGAGGCCACCATCACCCTAATTCCAAAACCAGACAAAGATGCCACAAAAAAAGAAAACTACAGGCCAATATCACTGATGAACATAGATGCAAAAATCCTTAACAAAATTCTAGCAAACAGAATCCAACAACATATTAAAAAAATCATACACCATGACCAAGTGGGCTTTATACCAGGAATGCAAGGATTCTTTAATATCCGCAAATCAATCAACGTAATACACCACATTAACAAATTGAAAGATAAAAACCATATGATTATCTCAATAGACGCAGAGAAAGCCTTTGACAAAATTCAACACTCATTTATGATTAAAACTCTCCAGAAAGCAGGAATAGAAGGAACATACCTCAACATAATAAAAGCTATATATGACAAACCCACAGCAAGCATCACCCTCAATGGTGAAAAATTGAAAGCATTTCCTCTGAAATCAGGAACAAGACAAGGATGCCCACTCTCACCACTACTATTCAACATAGTGTTGGAAGTTTTGGCCACAGCAATCAGAGCAGAAAAAGACATAAAAGGAATCCAGATAGGAAAAGAAGAAGTGAAACTCTCGCTGTTTGCAGATGACATGATCCTCTACATAGAAAACCCTAAAGACTCTTCCAGAAAATTACTAGAGCTAATCAATGAATATAGTAAAGTTGCAGGATATAAAATTAACACACAGAAATCCCTTGCATTCCTATACACTAACAATGAAAAAACAGAAAGAGAAATTAAGGAAACAATACCATTCACCATTGCAACAAAAAGAATAAAATACTTAGGAGTATATCTACCTAAAGAAACAAAAGACCTATACATAGAAAACTATAAAACACTGATGAAAGAAATCAGAGAGGACACAAACAGATGGAGAAACATACCGTGCTCATGGATTGGAAGAATCAATATTGTCAAAATGGCTATTCTACCCAAAGCAATCTATAGATTCAATGCAATCCCTATCAAGCTACCAACGGTATTTTTCACAGAACTAGAACAAATAATTTCACAATTTGTATGGAAATACAAAAAACCTCGAATAGCCAAAGTAATCTTGAGAAAGAAGAATGGAACTGGAGGAATCAACCTGCCTGACTTCAGACTCTACTACAAAGCCACAGTCATCAAGACAGTATGGTACTGGCACAAAGACAGAAATATAGATCAATGGAACAGAATAGAAAGCCCAGAGATAAATCCACGAACCTATGGACACCTCATCTTTGACAAAGGAGGCAAGGATATACAATGGAAAAAAGACAATCTCTTTAACAAGTGGTGCTGGGAAAACTGGTCAACCACTTGTAAAAGAATGAAACTAGAACACTTTCTAACACCATACACAAAAATAAACTCAAAATGGATTAAAGATCTAAATGTAAGACCAGAAACTATAAAACTCCTAGAGGAGAACATAGGCAAAACACTCTCCGACATAAATCACAGCAAGATCTTCTATGACCCACCTCCCAGAATATTGGAAATAAAAGCAAAAATAAACAAATGGGACCTAATGAAAATTAAAAGCTTTTGCACAACAAAGGAAACTATAAGTAAGGTGAAAAGACAGCCCTCAGATTGGGAGAAAATAATAACAAATGAGGAAACAGACAAAGGATTAATCTCAAAAATATACAAGCAACTCCTGAAGCTCAATTCCAGAAAAATAAACGACCCAATCAAAAAATGGGCCAAAGAACTAAACAGACATTTCTCCAAAGAAGACATACAGATGGCTAACAAACACATGAAAAGATGCTCAACATCACTCATCATCAGAGAAATGCAAATCAAAACCACAATGAGGTACCATTACACGCCAGTCAGGATGGCTGCTATCCAAAAGTCTACAAGCAATAAATGCTGGAGAGGGTGTGGAGAAAAGGGAACCCTCTTACACTGTTGGTGGGAATGCAAACTAGTACAGCCACTATGGAGAACAGTGTGGAGATTTCTTAAAAAACTGGAAATAGAACTGCCATATGACCCAGCAATACCACTTCTAGGCATACACACTGAGGAATCCAGATCTGAAAGAGACACGTGCACCCCAATGTTCATCGCAGCAGTGTTTATAATAGCCAGGACATGGAAGCAACCCAGATGCCCATCAGCAGATGAATGGATAAGGAAGCTGTGGTACATATACACCATGGAATATTACTCAGCCGTTAAAAAGAATTCATTTGAATCAGTTCTAATGAGATGGATGAAACTGGAGCCCATTATACAGAGTGAAGTAACCCAGAAAGATAAAGAACATTACAGTATACTAGCACATATATACGGAATTTAGATAGATGGTGGCGATAACCCTATATGCAAAACAGAAAAAGAGACACAGAAGTACAGAACAGACTTTTGAACTCTGGGGGAGAACGTGAGGGTGGGATGTTTTGAAAGAACAGCATGTATATTATCTATGGTGAAACGGACCACCAGCCCAGGTGGGATACATGAGTCAGGTGCTCGGGCCTGGTGCACTGGGAGGACCCTGAGGAGTCGGGTGGGGAGGGAGGTGGGAGGGGGGATCGGGATGGGGAATACGTGTAACTATATGGCTGATTCATGTCAATGTATGACAAAACCCACTGAAATGTTGTAAAGTGATTGGCCTCCAACTAATAAAATAATATTTAAAAAAAAAAAAAAAAGACATCTGGCATCTGAATGTGTTGATGTTAGTTTGCTTACTTTGGGGTTTTTTCCTTTGCAATAAAAGCAGAAGTAGAATAATTTTACTACCTGCCATACTCTGGTTTTCTGTGACATTTTCAAATGATGACATTTCCAAATGATGACATTTCATAATTTAGTTATGACCTGATAGATTGCATTTACTGATTCATTCTTTCATTCAAATCATTAAGCATTCATGTGGTCCTATACAAACCATTAAAGTTATGAAAAGCTCAAACTTTGAGAGATTTATAAACACAGAAAATTATGTATTTTAGAATAAAATTACTTGAAATATGTTTTGTACTATTACCAAATATAAAAGGAAGCTATTGAATATTTTGTAATTCACAGAAAATTGAAGCTTCTGCTTCAAGTCATTTGGCTATGTCATTTGGAGCAACCCTTCTGCTGAAATATTGCTCAAAGGTGAATGAAATAAAAAGCATACTTTTCATTAAAGTATCAAGAAGCTAAACAAATACTGTGCAATTGGTAAAGTCAAGACCCAGGAGACACCACAATCCCAAGAGAAGGAGTCGGACCCTGAGTGCCACTTTAGTCCTCAAAGCATTTGGTTATTACTGGGACATTATTATTATCTGTGGGGTGGTTCTGTGCTCTGGGGCGGCCTGCAGTGGCCAGGGGAACAGAAACTGACATCTCAGCCCTGACATAGGTATGTATGTATGCGAAGTCGCTCAGTCGTGTCTGACTCTCTGCGACCCCGTGGACTGTAGCCCACCAGGCTCCTCCGTCCATGGGATTCTCCAGGCAAGAACACTGGAGTGGGTTGCCATTTCCTTCTCCAGGACGAAGGTATAGAGCCTGATAAGGAATGTAAGTTTCATTATGGGACCAGAAAAGACTCTGTGCCTGGCCAGTAAAGATAAACAAACAAATAAACAGCAACAAAAAAAACCAAACAGGAAAACCCACACATTCTACCCCTTTTGTTCATATTATTTAAATCATGAGGAAAACCTTAAAAGCTGTAACTTGGAAACATGGTTTGCACACTACTCTTGTCTTCAGGCACCCTGTGAACTTAAACACGATATAACCCCTCTTTTCTGGAGGAGGAGAATATCGAACTGTGCTCAAATTAATTTTCAAGTAAATTTTCAAATACAAGATCAAAGTCAATCATGCAAGCTGGGTAACAGGTAACTGGAGGTAAAATCAGCAGGGGAAATGTAAACAAGTAACATAAATAGACTCGGATATTGTAATTAGAAGATATATTTCATGAAACTTTTAGGCATGTTATGCTCAAGGAGTTAAAAACAAACATAACTTCAGAAGGTAACTAGAAGAATGACAAGGTGTCAGAAAAAGGGGACACATGAAATGTGAGAACAGAAAATATATGGCTACTGAAATAAAGAACTCAACGGGTAAATTAAAAGCAGAGTTAATGTAACAGGGAAAAAAAAGAATTATTGTACTGATCTGCATTTTCTCACATTATTTTCTTTCTATGCATATCTCTCCCTGGGTCCAAATTTCCTCTTTTAATAAAGACATCAGTTATATTGGATTAGAGCCCACTCTAATAACCTTATTTTCTTAGCTAATTACATCTGAAAACACCTGATTTCCAAACAGCTACATTTTTAGGCACTTGGGGTTAGAACTTCAACATTTCCATTTTTGGAGGATGCACTTTAATCCATGCCTATAACCACTTTCCCACGTCTGCCTAAGAAAGTGTAGAAAATCATTGGTCCTCAGTGTCTTCTATCTTAAACACAATTTTTCTATACCGCTGTCAATCAGCTCCAGTCTAAAAGCTTTATAAACGTCACCCTCAGGAAAGATTATTCTTTATTCTTTAAGAACTACATGGTAGAACCTTTCATGAATGCTTGATCCCTCTCTCATTCCCTCAGTATATTCCCCTCTAGCTTGCATTTTTACACCCTAAAGCTATCATAGCTAATTCAATATATGCAAAATTTTACACATTCTCTATAATTAAGTCCATTTTCTTATGTATTCTTGTAATGTTTCTTGAAAAATCTTCCCTGAAACATATTTCTTTCCATCTCACTTTGTCTGTGCTTGTAGCAAGGATTGGCATTCCATGACTTTCAAGATGCTGATGAAAAGCTGTTTTGAAAAGACAGAGCAGCCTTAGATGAGAATGTGACAGATCAAATTCCTCACAATCTTGGATCAAATATTTATTTTTTTGGCTGTCCAGGTGGCATGTAGGATCCTAGTTCCCCAACCAGGGATCAAACCTGTGTCCCCTGCATTGGGAGTGCAGAATCTCAACCACTGAACCAAGGAAGTCCCTCAGATCAAATATTTGTAAAGATGAGTCTGGACCATAAAAATCATATTGTGTAAATTTGGCCTTTGGAATCAGACACAGCTGAGTTACTCACCTTGGAGATGGAGTTTAGAATCTTTCTTACTCACAGAATGAGAATAATTAGATCTATTTCACAAGAGTTTTGAATGCATTGCATGGAATAGTGAAGCATAAGTGAGTATCTGACAGCAGATATTCAATAAATGATCTTTCCTTCTCCTTGTGTGTGACTTCTCCTCAGTTACTAAGTCATGTCTGACTCTGCAAACCCATGGACTATGGCCTGCCAGGTTCCTCTGTCCATGGGATTCTCCAGGTAAGAATGCTGGAGTAGACTGCATTTCCTCCTCCAGGGGATCTTCCCCATCCAGGGATCGAACCCATGTCTCCTGTGTCTCCTGCACTGGCAGGCGGATTCTTTATCACTGAACCACCTGGGAAGCCCTAATTACACATATAAATCAATTTCTAATTTAGGGAAAGTAAGTATGTGCTCAGTCATGTCTGACTTTTCGAGACCCCATGAGCTGTAGCCCAACAGTCTCCTCTGTCCATGGAATTTTCCAGGCAAGAATACTGGAGTGGGTTGCCATTTCCTACTCCAGGGGATCTTCCCCTCCCAGGGATTGAATTCGCATCTCTTGAGTCTCCTGCATTGGCAGGCAGATTCTTTTACCACTGAGCTACCTGGGACTAAAAGTCCACAGAAATGAAATGAACACCTGATTATATCTGTTTTGGAATGTTCTCCTGTTTGTGGAGACTTGCAGCGCACCTCAAAATCAGACTGATCACAACCCATGTCTGTCATCCCAGCTGTAGTTTTCATCAATTGTGATGGGTGTCAGGATGTAAATTTTCTAGTTATATATTAATAGTTCACCAGGAGTACATGCTTAGGCATACTGTTTGATCATTATTGCTTATGAATAATTAAAAATCAAAGCCAGTAGGTCTTTCTACTTACTTTTTTCATTTAAAGAGGAGCTGTTTTCATTTTTCAACATGATTTATGATATTTGGGAGTCAACATTGTTTTCTCCATCCAGGAGAATATAACTCCAAATTCATAATATCCTGGGTGACAAACCAGAATTGTCTGTACAACAAGCATTGGGCTCGCTTTCTTTCACAACAGAAGCCTGAGTTTATTTTCTCTTACAAAGGAGACATCCTTCATGGAGGGCAAGATACCTTCTAGCCCCAGAGTGTGAATCTTCATCATTCAAGTCAAACATGCTAAACTCACTGTCCTTGCCAGCTGATCTGCTGAAGCAGAAAAGACTGACTTTCATGGGCATATTTAGAAGGGCCTCATGCTTGGTTTGGGCTTCCCAGGTGACGCTAGTGGTAAGGAACCAGCCTACCAATGCAGGAGACATAAGAGACACGGGTTCAATCCCCAGATCAAGAAGATCCCCTGGAGGAGGAAATGGCAACCCTCTCCAGTATTCTTGCTTGGAGAATCCCATGGACAGAGAAGCCTGGCGGGCTACAGTTCATGGGATCACAGAGAGTTGGACACGACTGAAATGAACTGGCATGCACGCACACAAGCTTGGTTTAGTCCATTGTCATCTTCATCTTGAAATGTTAACTTTCAGCAAGGAGTCCTGAACTTTCATTTTGTCTTTGGCCTTGCAAACTAAAGAACTGGTCCTGAAGGCACAGGCTTGTGACCCAATGCTGGGTCGTGAGGCCTGATGGGAAGACTGCTGTGACACTGGATGGGGGGGTAATTCTCAGCTCTTAAATAGAGCAAACATCTCTTTTCTTCCTCTGGACATGGAAGCCTGCACATGAAGTCTGGAAATGAAACCCTGTGGAGAACTGTCCAAGTGAATATGCCAACATTGAGGATAACACAGCCATGCTGAACTCTAAACTGCCATGTCCAACTCTTTGCGACTCCATGGACTATACAGTCCATGGAATTCTCCAGGCCAGAATACAGGAGTGAGTAGCCGTTCCATTCTCTAGGGGATCTTCCCAATCCAGGCATTGAACCCAGGTCTCCCACATTGCAGGCGGATTCTTTACCAGCTGAGCCATGGAGGGAAGCCTAAACTACCATACTGATATTTATTTATTGATACCTGAAATACAAAAATAGATTGTATTTTTGCTGCTGGATTCACTTTTAGTTAGATTTCCTGCTATTTGCAGACAAAAGTATCAGTTTATGGGAAACTTTTTCATTTTTCATGTAAAATCCATCTCTTCTCTTTCCTTAGTAGGATGATTCATTTTATTTGAGTCTGGGGTGCATCTAATTATTAAATTTATCAGCCTCTCTTACCACTGCTGTTGAACATGACAAGTTATAGCCAATGATATATGAATAAAAGAGTTGTATGGAATTTCTAGGAAGATTGTTTAAAGGGAAATGATTCAGTTGTAGGAAATGCCTCCTGCCTTTCCTTTCTCACTCATTCTGTTCAGAGGACGTGTGCCTTGTCTTCAGAGTTTTATGTTGCCTTCTCTATCTCTTACCTGGCATGGCCTCTATATTAGAGCTTTTGGTTGTGACTGGAGAGTTTCTGTGGAGATAGAGTCAAGGAATAATGGAAGATCATGAAAGACAGAATTTAAGTCAGGGAGCTTCCGGGCTGAGGAGCCACTGATGCTAAACTCCAGGGATGGGCTGACTCTGCAAACTAGTCTGAGAGTTCTGCAGTGGGGCTGTGGGTTGAAAGGTTGAAAAGGCTGGAGCTCCAGTAGCCATAATGAAACATGAAGTATTCCTAGTTTTGAAGGTAAGCACCAGGGTAGTTGAGCAGAAAAACAGGAGACTGGGCCCCTGATGACTGCAGCTGCTATAACAACATGAACCTACATGGCTCTGGACTTATTTTATGTGAGAGAATAAATTCCCATCTTTTTTGTATTGACTTTTCTGTTTTGTATTATCGCAACTCATCCTAAATGATATACTATATATTTTTTTCAAAATACAGATATTGACTTAACTCTCAAACCATATCCACCCAAAATAAATTCAGATTTTTAAGGAACACATCTACTTTTAATAGTATATACATAGAAAAAGTATAATGCCACTTTCTCTCTCTTTCTCTCTCTGAACTCTCATTGCAGTATTATCCAGTGTACACTCATGCACACATTGGGGCATTTTAGATTCGTAACCTTAGCTTGAAGACAGTGCTCAGCACCTATACAAAATAGGTCAGAGGAGGAAGAAATGTGATCCAGAAAACTGGTTTTCAACAGAGGTAGCCAAAGATCTTTGGATTTCAAACCTGACCTGAAATTGTACGGAAGACTGAATTTCTCTTTTTTACACATGGATTTTTCCTCTTGAGAAATCTTTATTGTAAATAAATATGATATTTATTATTCCTCTCAAAGTAAATTGAGAGGTCCAAGGGAACAGTCACAAAGTGAGGCAGATGTTTGAGAAAAGGCAGACAAATTCACACCTACTCTACTACATAATGGGCTTCCCAGGTGGCTTGGGCAGTAAAGAATCTGCCTGCCAAGTCAGGAGACACAGCAGATGTGGGTTCGACCCCTGGGTTGGGAAGATCCCCTGGAGGAGGAAATGGCAACCCGCTCTAGTACTCTGGCCTGGGAAATCCCATGGTCCGAGGAGCCTGGCCACAGTCCATGGGGTTTCAAAGAGTCAGAGGCTGAATGATAGAGCATGCACACCCCAATACATGATAGTAGATCAAAAAATACTCTGAGGCTGATCCCATGGTTAACTTGCCAATCTAACCACTATCTTAAACTAACTCCTCTAAAGCCAAGTGCACAAATACCAATATTCTTCCTTTATATAAACTATGAAATGAAATGTCATGAAAGTTCTATATACTAAAGTTCTCCCTCAAACTGTGGATTGGTCCAAATTACAAATATAACCAGCCCTATTCAATCTGGCCCCATCTCTTACTAGTTCTACATGTCTAATTCTTTCCATATACAATGGAATATTCTTCTGTATTCTTACAGCTTCTATCACTGACACAAGAGCACTTATTATTCAATACAGAATTGCTGATTTACAAGCTTTTCTTGATAATCAGACAATGACCTCTGTGAGGATAAGGAGTTTGCTTTTTTTTTTATTCACTATTATTGATTAAGGTGTAGCACAGTGCCTGACAAAACAGACAATATTTGTTAATGGAAAAATAAATAATTTAAAGAATAATTAAGGCAATCCAATGTTTCATTGTATCTGTCTATACATTATCTCTGTTTAAATCTAAACCTGCCAATACATCTTGTACATTGTAGGACACTAATACTATAAAACCTTGGTAACAGGCTCAGAAATATTATATACTGAAATGGTATATGATGGGCAATTTAGCTCCTCTGCCCAGCTCCCATTCTTAAATAGTGGTAGGCTAATATTTTCATCTTCAGAGATAGGAATGGAGGAAAAGCCTTAGAGGAAAAGGCCAGGCAGGAAAGTGGGTCCCCATATTCCCAATTTTCTTGTGCCTCCACTTCCCCAGATTAGGATGGAGGAACTGTGCCAACTACCTATGAGATCCCTGGAGTTTGCTCCCTCCGTTCTAGAAATACCAGCATCCAGGAGACCCAGCATCTTCCCAATAAACATTTAAGCTTGAATGAACAAGTACAACCCAGCTGCAAGACACTGGTGAAGACTAACGTGAATTTGGATAACCCACAGACATCACCAAACCCTGGTCTAGTGGCATCACAGACCAAGCTTATTCATGTCATTAACCTTGCAATGCCATGAGTTCACATTTTACGCAATTCAATTATTTTGACTCTGATTATCATGTTACAGTGGGTTTACATATTAATTAAACTTACAAGATGAATATAAAATAGAATTAAAGAGTCACATAATTAATTAAACCCACAAATCCATGACTGGCTCTGAAAATACTTCTAGATACGGTTGGAACTATGTAAACAAGTTCAGAAATAACAAATTTTGCTCATAGGGCTAAATTTTAGAAGACAAATATCTTAGTTTCTATCATCAGGAAAATATAAAAATCTACATAATCTAGGTAATATAATGTTTTCCAGCTATTTTCTCAACATTGTGACTTATGAATACAAAATGATAATTGTTCATTAAAACATATTTTTAAAGTTCAACAATGGGGGAATAGGAAGAGTGCCAACTAACCAGCCATTAAATTATAGCCCATGCATTTTAATAAATCTGTCTGTATTCAAAATATCAGAGCTATTCAATGAATCATAAATTAATTGTGTGTGGAAGAGAATTTTGCATACTATAAATTTGGAACCATTGTTAAAATGTTCTCTGGTTTTAAATATAGAAATATTAACCTTTTCTAATTTAACAACATAATTATAAATTTCATAATGACAAGGAGATGAAGATATATACTTCACTTTTCTTGGTTTTTTAAGAAGAAATGAAAGAAGAGAGATGAAAGAATATTTAAAGTATGCCTTTAGGAACGTAACTGAATAAAATCAAGAATTTAATATCTTCAAACAAAATGCAAACCATGCCACGAATGTAATTCAAATACAATAAAGTCTGAGCCCATATACATCTAGAACATAAATGGACTAAAACACTATAGTTTTTTACTTTAAAAATAATAATATCCATTAATAATAATGTAAAACTCTCAAAAATCATGAAAAATATAAGGACTCTGAAGAAGAAAACACTTGTAATTTTCCAAAAGTTATTACACTTTGGAGTATTTTCTTCTGATTTTTTATGTACTTTACACATAGTTACAAATATTTTAAATCCATTTTTTTGTCCCAGCTTTACTGTTACTATTAGTTATTTTCCATGCTAATGAACTCTTATCGAACTAAGTCATTTTCCAATATCCTTCATTAAAATTCAAGATGGTTGATACCAAAGATTGTTTTATCTTTATATCATTAAAATCCAACAGTTTTTGACCAATGTTAGGAACTCAATATATGTTTATCAATTAACCAACTAGACTCATTTTCCATTAAAATATTAATTTGCTAAATTTGTTATGGATTAGATTCCCATTAATAATACTGACACATAATAGTAACCACAAATATTATCAAATAGTGATCTCTTACTATGCTGCCGGTATTAGACTAGAGACTTCATTCTTTCATTCCTGGTGCATTTATCCATGCAGGCCTTCAGCAAATATTGGAGTGACATGGTGAGTGAAACTGATACTGCTTTTGCCCACATGCCACTTTTAGTTCAGTCATGGGTGCAGATGAGTTTCACATACATTTGTGGTAATCACAAATCAATACTATAAAATACAACTATTTTGCAGTAGTGATTTATGCAAAATAGGACAAACTCCTCAGGAAGCGGACCTTGACAGAGAGACTGGCATTACTGGGAAATTCATTAGGATGAATCCTTGGGATCAACACCTTTGGAGACGGAAGTTACTAGGGCTGAGCATGGAACAAAGCTACAATACAGTTACAATTAAAGTCTCAGCTGATCTTACAAATATGAGTTCTGGAGTCAGCACGGCCCTGCCTTCCAGAACCATTCAGCCTTGAGCAAAACTGATCAGGATGCTACACACTTATGTTAACCAGTCATTGAAGGCAGACTGCTCTTGGGGAAAAAGTGACATTGGGCAAAACTGCTCCATTTAGTGAAGATAAATTCATGAGAGGGACTCAGCTGTGAGCGGCCCCCATCTTCTCTGCAGCAGGGGTAAATCAGAGTCCTGAAGGGTGACACAACAGAGCACCATCTACAGTCTAGCTCTTGTGTCATTTGGACACATGTGCTTTATATGATAATTTCTGGAAAAATTCTTCCCAGATTCTGGTTGGTCTCTTGCCCTGGAGAAAATGTTTCCTTAGGAGAAACACTAGTGAGACAATCTGCCCCACTGCAGCTGGTCTTGAGTCTGCACTGACACTCATAAGCTTCTCCCTCTGTTACTCACTAGCACCTCTACTGGTCCAAATGGCTTACCTGGTACAGAGACCCTTCATCCTTGAGAATTCTTAACCCTCGGTGATCATGCCCCTCTTAGACTCTGGGCACCATCCTTGGTTAAAACTGTGTAAGAGATTCCCCAAAGATGCCTCAGTGGATCATCTCGATGGCAAATATATTAACTTTTGTTCTCACCATATATCAGTAGCCCTAACTATTTCCAACAGGGGAGTCATTACCATGTACCCATATCATAGTGTTTCAGGATCTTTCTTCCTGGAAGCTATGCCTCTTCTGTGGTCTGGGACATTCAAGTCTGAACTATCTCAGATCCAAAAACTAAGCAGGAGAAAACAACCTATCACTGATGCATCTACCCTTAGCATCCTGATCATCCAACCTTGCTACACTTTGATTATATAACTTGAGCACAACTTTTAATCTATCTTGCCCCTAAGGGTGCTGTGTTCTATTAGCCATCTCCATATCTCTTCAACAGTCAGTGTTCCAAACCCTGCAGCTACCACTACAATCTTAGCATTCATGAGAGTAATCACAGCCACTTTGCTAAACCCGGCCACCAAGCCTCCATTATTTCAGGATTTTGTCACTGTCATTCCTATCAAGAATCCCAGTTCTACCAAGTCCTACTATTAACCCTAGCCTACAACAGACAGGAGGCTTCCCAGGTGGCATTAGAGGTAAAGAACCCACCTGTCAATGAAGGAGACGTAAGAGACATGAGTTTGATCCCTGGGTTGGGAAGATCCCCTGGAGTAGGAGGTGGCAACCCATTCCAGATTCTTGCCTGGAGAATCCCACGGACAGAGCAGCCAGGCGGGCTACAGTCCAGAGCATCACAAAGAGTCGGACATGACTGAAGTGACTTAGCACACACACGCAATAGACAGATGGCCACCTCTGACTTCTGAGTATCACTGTGCTGCTCGGGCAAGCCGAATGCATCTCATGCTCAGTCGTGTATGACCTTGCCCTCCAATGGACTGTAGCCCACCAGGATCCTCCATTCATGGTATTTTCCAGGCAAGAATACCAGAGTAGGTTGCTATTTCCTACTGCAGGGGATATTTCCCACCCAAGGAATGGAATTCGTGTCTCCTGCATTGGAAGGCGCGTTCTTTACCACTGCACCACCTGGGATGCTCTAAGATGCATCTGTGTGTGTGTGTGCGTGCATGCGTGTACTGAGTCAGTTCAGCTGAGTCGCTCAGTCATGTCCAACTCTTTGCAGCCCCATGAACTGCAGCCCACCAGGCTCTTCTGTGCATGGAATTTTCCAGGCAAAAATACTGGAGTTGCCATTTCCTTCTCCAAGTGACCTTCCTGGCCCAGGGACTGAACCTGCACCTCCTGTGTCTCCTACATTGCAGGCAGATTCTTTCCCACTGAGCCACTGTGGAAGCCCAAGGGTGCAGCTAGGCTTTCCCAAAGAACACAGAACACTCACGGGTTACATCTGCTCTGGCAAAAAACTCACTTCTCTTCACCTTTTGATCTTTTTTCAGAGAACAGAATAGAATCATTGTGGCACTTGTGTTTCATTTCTATGGGCCATCACTTTCTCCAAACTTCTAAGAGTCATCCTAGCAATGGGTAAATATCCCCTTCCTAGGTCTTGCCTAGCATTTTAAATAATGTAGCTTGGAAAAGTATTCCCGTGAGCAATTTTTCTGTAACTCTCCCTCATTCCAATGTATTATTCCATCTCCAAACCCAGCCATCTCAGAATGCAAGCCTCAATATACCCCTGGATCCTGCTACTAGGAGTTAACGAGGCTCAGCAAACTCTTGTCCCTTTCCTCCCTCATGGGTCCAGCACTTTCCTGGATTTGGTGGTGACTTGACTGTCGTCTTGTCGTCAGAGGAGAACACATGTAGACTTGAAAGATGAAGGTGTCAGCATTGTTCGCAAGCCGGGAAGGACTAGCGTCTAACAGCAAGTAACTTCCACGGGCGTAGAGTTCAGACTGATGTGGCGTTTCTAGATTCTCAAGCACTGTATAATCTCACCCTAAGTCTCAGCACCCCACATCTTTTATCCGGGGCTGTGACTCCGACACAGTAAACTTGCTGGGACTAAAATTTCAACCCTTTTGGAGTTCTGTCACTCTCATAATTAATTCCCTCACCTGCCCCTTAGCTTTTTTTGGACTTCAATAGATAAAAGTCACTTATATGTTATTTAAGAGGCCCTCTGGCTTTCGCCCTTTGTCTTCAGTTGGAGATTAATCACCCACACTCTTTCATTTAGTTTCTCCAATGCATCAACATCACTCAGCAGGAGCCGTATAAATTCTATTCCCTGAATCTTCTTTCAGCTTTCTAGGGCAATTATATACCTTCTGCCAGAAGGAACTTGAGGGTAAATGCTTGCTACTGAGTTTTCACTCTAACTGAAGATTATGCCAGAAGTTTATCACCAACCCGCTTAAAGACAAGGAGTTTTTATCTCCTTCACTTTCTCTTTTCTATTTGAGTTCTCCCATCTCCCCTTGTTCAATGCCCGTATCCCATTCTTTAGATTCTTTTAACTTACCTAATTGTTAGTAGCATGTAAGAATGAAGTAAGAGTTGGGCAAAGAGAGTTTGGGGTTTCATCTCTATCCTCACTAAAAACTTTCTGCCTCTAAGCATATCTCTAACCATTTCCCAACCTAAGACTCTCCCCTAGACTTTTACTCTATAACCCCAAATAATTAATTGATCATACCTGAGGTTATGATTCCTTTACTGGGAAGACTTTCATGATTAGGGACTCAACACAATCATTCAGATAGAGAAGAATGAAACATTAATAATAGAATTCACAATAAAAAGCATATGTGTTTCTGCTCCCCCACTGAGCAGAAAATCATTCACCTAGCAGGAATTATTAGCAAAACCAACATACACCTTGGGGGCATAGCCTGTGTCCTAGGGGTGTGCTTTCTTATGCTAAGCAAAGTTATATCCAGGATAACTTTCTAGTGGACTTTCTAACTTTCTAGTTTTTTACCTCACAAATGAAGGAAGGAGAAAGCTCTTTTTTAATATGATATTTTCAATATCCACTTATTGAATTCTGCTCAAGGTACACTTTGAACCTTTTGCTCATGTTCAATAATCTCTTTTGACTTTTGGAAGAACAAAAGCAGATGGTATTATTTCCATTTTGCAAGTGAAAGAAAAACTGAATTCTACAAAGTTTGATTTTGACTTTTCATTTACTATCCGTCCTTTCTTTAGACTATCTACTCCAAACTGGCAAGGTTTGGGTGTGTCTCATGAACATGATTCCTGATACACAGAGGCATTCAATGCATACTTCTGGAATAGCCAAATGAATGAATACATCTAGATAGTCCCTGGGAAGGAAGAATTGAGCAAACAAATTATTGGTAAGAATATTTTTTAAAGTGCATTGGTTCATTATAACCGTAAAGCTTTATGCAAATTATTACTGTGAACCATTCTTTGAAAATATTAACTCTTATCATGCATGTGTGTATATATATATGTGTGTGTATATGATATGGCTAATATCTACATGTATACATAAAGTATATTATGTAAACTCCTGTAAAAAGACCAACATGTTAGCATAGGACATTTCCTTGACTTTAAATCTTAAATGAGAGTTAATGCACAGCATCAAAAAGTGTCTTTAATTAAAGCACCAAGACAGAGAGAATGAGTCTCACTTTATTTTGTTGAAATTTGTATTTTGTAGGAGCTCTCATTTCTGAATTAAAATAAAAACAGAAGCTAACACTTCAAAGGTCTTGTATAAACAACGGACTTCAAAAAGCCAAATGTGTGTAAGCTCCGCTATAAACCTGCTCCTTAATTATGTCCCACTTTGTATTCAAAGCCATACTTGTGTCACTGCAGTTCAGTTTCTTTCACCCTTTTAGAAGTATTATTCTCAAGTTTATTTTCAGGCTTTCATGACTGATGACATTTTTTGATCAATGAAAAGGTTGGTGTTGTTTCCGAAAGTAATGGTATGTAATAAAACTGTTCTAGTTCAACAATTAAAAACATTTTATTATGTAATAAAATAGATCCCTTTTCTCTAGCTCTAGCTACACAACATTAATTCAGACACTAATTTGCACATGATATATTATTGCTAGTGCTATAGAAGCATTTATTAGTAATATGTATACATACATATATACATATTAGATTATATATAGATGATATGCATATCCAGTCTCAGCAAGTTTTTATTTCATTTCAATATACAGAGAATTTTTTTTTTTCCTTTTGTAGGGGTAAGCCTGCAAGTATAAGTCCAAAATCAGAAAAATGACTTAAGGATATTTCACAGGGTGAAAGTATTTTGGAAAAAATTATGTAAGCCAAAGTTGAACAAGACAACTTGGACATCTAATCTATAGAACCTAGTGCTCAAAAGTTTTGTTAGTCAAAATATAAACACCAAGTATTATTTATAAGCTTTCACGCACAATTCAAAGCACTGAACTAGGAGCTGAAACACTTGAGGTTAATCCTAGCTCTGACAAAATGTCACCATTGCTTAACCCTGGGAAAGTCGTCTCTCTTTAGAAAATTTCCTCCACTGTTCAATGACAGGTTCAGGCTCAAAAGCTCCTTTTGGCAATGAGATCCTCTCAATCTCAGAGAATCTGAGAGTGAGCTGGTTACTCTTTACTAGAGGTCTTCCTGGTCACATGCATCACTGATCAGAGTTGAAAGCTAATCCTTCTGCCTTATGGTTATCAGACTGAATTTACCTGTTCTCTTATGTGAAATCTACAAGGTGAAATGTAAAGGACTTCTCCTGACACGCCGAGTGTTCGTGACCCGACGGATGCCTGATCCTGCAGCTCCCTTTCATGCCCTCCATCCCTGTGGCCCCGCGCTACACTTGTGTTCTGTGCTCCAATTCACCAAATCTGTCAAATTAGTTCCTGCTGCGGTTCCTTTGCACTTATTAACTCTCCTTGAGTGACATTCTTTCCATTTACCGTCTCCTTCATATCCATTCTTCAGTCAAGACTTCAGTTATTCATGTGAACATTTATTTCACCATGTATAGACATATGAGCAATATGCATATTGCTGTTGATAGTTACTAGGTCGTGTCCAACTCTTTTGGGACCCCATAGACTGTGGCCTGCCAGGCTCCTCTGTCCATGGGATTTCCCAGGCAAGAATACTAGAGTGAGTTGTCATTTCCTTCTCCAGGGGATCTTGCCAACCGAGGGATCAACCCATGTCTCCAGTATCGGCAGGCGGATTCTCTAGCACTGAGCCCCCAGAGAACCCCAGTACGCAGTACAGCAAAACTGACAACAAAACCACCTGAAGAGTTGTTGAAAAGGTAGACACATAAACCCATCTTGACTTCCCAAAATAAACTCATACTAGGACCCGAGAATCGTATGTTACCAGTGTCCCCGTTAGTCTTAATACAACTATTCAGTTAAGGACCCTTTAAGAAATACTGGCTATGACCACCCAGTCCATGGTATTTTGAGTTATGACAGCATGAGCAGACGAGTGCACTAAAAAATTGGTGAGCAGAGCCTTGAAGCATGTTGTCATGCTAAATCCCTTACCTGTAATAATGGGGTATCAAAAAATAGTTTGCATTTACTACTGTTATGATGGTAACTACCATAAAAACTAAAGTAGAAAACATTAAAAGAGATTGGGGACAGTATATGGTAAAATTTTTACTTTCATTTTTCATCCTTATATAAAAAGTGAAAGTGAAAGTTGCTCAGCGGTGTCTGACTCTCAGTCCATGGAATTCTCCAGGCCAGAATACTGGAGTGAGTAGCCTTTCCCTTCTCCATGGGGTCTTCCCAACCCAGGGATCGAACCCAGGTCTTCTGTATTGGAGGCGGATTCTTTACCAGCTGAGCCACCAGGGAAGCCCAAGAATACTGGAGTGGGTAGCCTACACCTTCTCCAGTGGATTTTCCTGATCCAGGAATCAAACCTGGGTCTCCTGCACTGCAGGCAGATTCTTTCCCAACTGAGCTACAAGGGATGCCTGTATGTCTAGTGACTATTTTGAAACTCTGTTCTTGTTTTACCACCTTCTTTTGCATTAAGTGAATATTATTTTGTACACACTTTAAGCCCTTTAACAAATTTTAGCTAAGTTTTAAGTTATTTTCTTAACAATTTCTCTAGACCTTATAATATACATCACACCAGCATCAACTTCAAATTCACACTAACTCCAGTAAGATGTAGAAACATTACTTACGCAGAGGTCCTATGCCATCATTATAACAATACATGTGAATTGAATCTTATATATCTTAAAAACACCCCAAATATGCTGTTTAAGTATTGTTTTATATAATCACGCATTTTAAAGAGGTTAAGAGAACAAAGAAGGACTCAACAATATTTATAGAGTTCTTTTGAAACAAAGATTAACCTTCTTATGTATCATTTGCAGTTCTCTTTATTTACCCCTGTGGATTTGAGTTACCATCTGTTGCTATTTCCTTGTTCCAACATAAGCTTCATCCCATTCAATCCTTTCTGTGCTGTTATTATCAAGTATATTAATATTCCTATGTGTCTAAAGTCCAAACAATGTAATTTTGTAGATATTGTTTTATGTGATTTTTTCCTAAAAACTGTACATTGGGAATACATTTATGCAAATTTTATTGGAAAAGGAAATTAGATAGGTAACTATGCACCTTTACCAGACCTCTTCAGATTTTTATACAGATTTGAATAGTTGACCTGTGTCACTTCAGATATTTTCCCTTTGTTTTAATCCTTAGTATGGCTGCCTAGGAGTCACCTGGGTTCAGTATATACTATTTATGCTTATACAACAAGGTTGTGCTTAAGTCATCTGAGCCAGTAAGATTTCCAGCTTTATTAAATCTCTAGGGGATTTGGAGATGGTTTCACAGCTCAGGGAGTTTACCTTCTGCTTGCATTCAGCCAAAGTCTAACTGTTTAGTAGTTCCCTAAACTAATAGTTCAGGAGTCTGGCTGTTCCAGGGAGTATTCAGCTTTGGGCTTATGCATGGCCATCTGGCCATCAGCATATGCATCAGTAATAAGTTCAGCTGTTTGTTAAATTCTTGTTTAAATGTGTGTCGTTATTTTTAATATTTATTTATTTCTTTACACCGGGTCTTCACTGTGGCATGTGGGATCTAGCTCCCTGACCAGGGATTGAACCCAGGCCCCCTTTATTGGGAGTGTGGAGTCTTAGCCACTGAACCATCAAGGAAGACCCCAGTTTTATTTTTGAACCTGGCTTCCCTAAAGTCATCTTTGAGCCAGTGTTTAGTTGTTCAGTCATGTCCAACTCTTTGTGTTCTCATGGACTGTACCGTGCCAGATTTGCCTGTCTATGAGATTTTCCAGGCAAGAATACTGGAGTGGGTTGCCATTTCCTTCTCCAGGGGATCTTCCCAACCCAGGGATCGAAACTGTGTCTCTGGCAATGGCAGGTGGAGTCTTTACCACTGAGCCACCTGGGAAGTCCCTCCTTGAGTCAAAGTAACTTACTATATATACATCCTACATTTGATCAAATGGCATGTGGGATCTAGCTACTAGATCCCACATCAAACATTGTGGTAATGTGGGATCTAGCTACTATCGATCCCTTAAGATAGTAAGACTTCTGCTCTCCGCTCATGAATTTGTTGTGAATGCCTTCAGCCCTTTCTGCTCTGATTATCCCAGCCTTCCAGACCACCAGGCATGAATGCGACTCCAGGAGAGCCTTTCTCAGACACCTCTTTCCCTGGCTTAGGCCTGAACTTCTCCATGCCCTGTTCCAAGTAAAGCCCAGGCTTCCAGGCAGAACTGTGCAGTCATAGTCCTCAAGTCCTGCTCCTTACCATGGTTAGAACCTCAGCACAGGTCTTCAAGCTGGGGGCAGGGACAGCAACCTGCTTGTGCTGGAGTGAGACCCCTACTCTCTGAGTGGACACGGGAGGAAATAGGAGCCTCTGGTCTTCTCATTTGGCCCCTCTTGGCATGAAACTTCAACCTTTAAAGCAACCAAGGGGAGGAAATCTCAAGATCACAATAGTCTTAGCCAGTTGTATTTAGGGTGTACCCTTCCGTTAATATTGCGAGCTGATGGGGTAAGAAACTGTGGTGGTCCCGGCTACTCACACCCCAGTCCAGAGGGTCTATGATATGGAGATCGGCACAGAGAGAATGAGTTGTCCAGGTGAACTGCAACTCCCAGGACAAGAGTCACACCCTTAGACAGAGAGCTGAAGGGAGACTGAGCCCCATTTCCTTGGCCACACTATTTGTGGTAATGTTTCCAGAACAGAGAGCTGAGGGTTGGCCTGAGAGAGGTAGGTGCAGAGTATAGTTTAAATGACCCAGACTCACTGTTCTTTCCAAGATTGAGTAGGTTTTTCGTGTATTACTGTTTCTCCATTTGATGTACATTCTTTAGGTCAATTTCCAAAGTCTTACATGGGTAAATGTAATTTTCACCAGTAAAATGACTGTTTTGATGACTAGGAGGTCGACCAAGATACTGACACAGCCACTGTAAAAGTCCCACTCACAAAAAATCAGAAGTAGACAATCAAAAAGAAAGGAAAATTTCAACAAGAACATGAGAATATAAGGTATTAAAAAGTCATTGGAAGAGAGAATTTAAAAAAGGGTGTGCCAAACAGTGTTAAAATCTCCCTCAAAATCCAGAGCCATGTATTGAGCACACGTACTGGATTTAATGGAAAGAATGATTGTGATTTTGATGTGCAGTGGTATGAAGGAAAGCCACATTAAAGGGATTGAATGTGTAGTTGATGAGGAAATAGAGCCCTAAATGCATGAATGTGGTCTATAAAGTCTAGGAGCTATCTGGGGTAGTGAATCCAGGGGAGTTTTATATTGTTTAAATAGTCTGAAATAATTGGGAGAGATGTAGATATGGGACCTAGAGATTATCATACAGAGTGAAGTAAGGCAGAAAGTGAAAAACAAACATTGTATAATATCACTTATAGGTGGAAGTTAGGAAAATGATACAGACAAACTTATTTGCAAAGCAGAAATAGAGACACAGACATAGGGAACAAGCGTATGCACATCCAGGAGGGAAGGGAAGGTGGGATGAACTGGGAGATTGGAATTAATATATACACACTACTAAGTGTAAAACATAACTAACGAGAGTCCTCTGTACAGCGCAGGGAACTCTCCTCTGTTCTGCGGTGACTTAAAGGGAATGCAAATCCAAAAAAGAGGGAGAGTGTGTGTGTGTGTGTGTGTGTGTGTGTGTGTAGTGGATTCACTTTATTGTGTTTCAGAAACTAACATTGTTTTAAGCAACTATACTTCAGTAAACATTCATTTTAAGATTTATATATAAGTAGACAGGATCCTGCAAAGAGAGGATGGGTGAAGTCAATGGAATATCAAAGAATCTAGGATAAAGATTTCTGAGAAAATTGGAAGGAAAGGAACTAGAGTCCAGGTAGGGGGGATTAGCACTATAAAACAGGAAAATTCCTCTGTTCTAGCAGGAGGCAGAAGGTGGATGGAGCTCACTGGATCTCCATCTTTAGTGCTTCTGAACATTCTCCCCAGTCATCCACACTGGGCTCAGAGGTAGAAACACCCTGCAGAGCAATATGAGAGCTGAACAATGGGAAACTGAAGGCAGGGAAGAAACTAAAACATATTATATCTGAAGGTATATTATGAGCTTCCTTGGAATTAAAAACTCATAAATACAATATTAAAATGTCTTGACTAGCTAATCTAGGAAGCTCATGACTTTTAGCTGAGAACACTGAGTTGCTTGCCTGACACTCACAATCACTGAGAGGTAAGACTCAGGTCTCCCGACCCCCACTTCGTAACTCTCCTACCACAGCTGTGCTTCTTGTTCTATTTTGCAAAAAAATTCACAAGGAATCTGCTAATATAGTGATATCTGCAATTACTTTAGCCTTCTTTAATTTGATATGTATTGTTGTCCTGCTGAGGGTCTTAAAGATGAAGTATAAAATCACCAACAGCTCAAAATTCAGAGGATCTCATTCAAGAACCCAGAGTTGGAGAACTTTTGAAAAACTGAAAGTTCAACAAGACTGGTTCCCCTCAGCAGTAATTGGCATAAACTGAGTATCGATTTCTCCCTTTATAAAGGGTCATATTCTCCAACTCCCCATAATTAACATTGCTGCAATTTTTTTCTACATTGGATTGATTTCATCCACTTAGGGATACATGACTAGTCCCAATTAAGATTTGCATTTGTGCCTAAAGACATATCTTACAGAAGAAGCTAGGAATAAAACACAACAGAAAGAGTGAAAGACAGCCTTGCTCAAAGGCACAGTCTTTTAAAGCTGCTGTTCTAGTCCTTCTGGAATGGCTCTCCTTCTCATCCACCCTTTCTCTACACTCCCCATCTTCTCTCTCTGGATAAGTTCCACTAATTTATCCATCATCTCAGCAATCCTTTTGTACAGGAAAACATCTCTAAACACCCAGCAGGTATTCAGGTTTAGACAGGTGCCCTTCTTGTGCTCCAATTGCATGCTGTGTTCCCTAGAAGATGGTACCTCAATCTTACGATATAACCTGTTTACAATCACCTGCATATGTGCCCACGTCCTCACTGCATCAGAGTCCACAATTCATCGCTGCATCCATCAAAACATATAGCTGGCATTGTTAGACTCTTAAGTAAAAGTTAATCAATGAACCTTGCTGAACTCAAGAGTTCAAATCCCTGGACTAAAGAAAATAGAGCAGGGAGGACATGAGGGCTTGTTAGTTCTAATCTGCACTCTGTAATGAACTCTTTGAATGACCTTGGGCAAATCATATTTTCTCTCTGGGCTTCAGTTTCTCATATGGCAAATGGATAAATTTACTAGACTTAAATTCTCTTTAGGGTCACAGTCTGTGATTCATCAAAGATGCTCAAGAATCAATGATGCTCCTGATCAGGAGGTACTTAATGGTATAAATTGACAAGGATTTCTTTAAAGGTCTCTCAAGATGATTCCAGCTACAGAACTATATTGCCAAGTGTTCCATCAGAAACAGCACTATACTGAAGCGGGTCATGATTGTCTACGGGTGGTTAAAATAATGCATAAGCGTCAAAGGAGACTTTTTGTTCGCACCAGTTTTCATGTATACATAATCCTTTAAGAGGGTGAATTCTAAGCAAAGATAAAGAAACTACAGAGCCGCCCACTTGCAAATTAGCCCATCAGCGACCTCTAGAGGCCATTCTATTTTTTACAGCAATATGAGAAATGAAGAAAACATTCAAAATCTATACATTCATACTAGTGGAAGGTTTCTAATTAAGTTTTCCATTTAGAGAAAGGGAAATTGATAGTCCATACTTACACAAATTTCACATAGGGTAAAAAATAATCTGACGTTTTCTTAGGTTAGACTTTTAATCAGCTCTGCCTAGGTTGAAAACGAGGTAAGATATACAACTTTACTCCATTAGTTCAGTAAAAAAATTTAAATAGTGCAGGCAGTATGACTTGAGGGATTTTCTAAAGTCACTCACCTATCAACTCCAACTGCACACCTCCAGGGTTGTCCTTGTATCCTCACATAGTTTTGTAAATATCTCTGTGTTATCTTCTCTAGACATTTTTTTTTTCCTTCTGTATTTCCTCCGGCTTCCTGTCTCTTTTCACTTTTGTTCGCTCTCCACATTGCTTCAAAATATATTTTTTAAACTTTTTATTTTATATGGGAGTGTAGCCAATTAACAATGTTGTTATAGTTTCAGGTGGACAGCCAATTAACTCAGCCACACATATTCATGTATCCATTCTCCCCCAAGCCCCCACTCCCATCCGGTCTGAGCCGAGCTCCATGTGCTATGTGGCAGGACCTTGTTGGTTATCCATTCTAAATATAGCAGTGTGTACCTGTTGATCCCAAACCCCCTAACTATTGTTTCCTCGCATCATTCCCCACTGGCAACCGTAAGTTCATTCTCTAATTCGGTGAGTCTGTTTCTGTTTTGCAGATAAGTTCATTTGTATCATTTCTTTTTAGATTTCACATATAAGGGATGTCAGAGGATATTTCTCCTTTCTCCCTTTAGACTTTCAACTATTGAACAGTAGGTATTAGCTCCTCAACTCCAGTGCCAAACACCGTGCTTGTCTTAGAGGAGATTTTTAAAAAAGAGTGACAATTCCCGTTTCAGAAGTCTGCCATGAGAATAGCACTGAGGCGCTGCACATGAGGCAGCTCATCACGTGAAGCGCCTCTGCAAGGTGCTGTCCAAGTGCCACCGCGTGTCACCATCTATCCAGCCTGGCACACTCCAGGAAATAGGGGCGCCTCATCAAGGGCATCGGCAGTGGCTGTGGAAGCAGTCTCTTGCGTGGTGCTGAGCTGGTCTAAAAAGTGTACCCCTGGCTGTAGTCAGAGATCAGGTTGGGCAGATAGGATGCCAATGGTGTCAGAAGAAAACTGGAGCTGGAGAAACCATGACATTGATTAGAAAGGATTTGTCTTCTCTTTGGGTTTTAGAAGCTCCATAAATGATGGATCTCTTCTACCCGTCAGAAGTCTTCATGAAGTTAGAATGTCTACTTGAGATGTTGTTACAGTTTTGCGTTTATAGCTTGTAAAACTCAAGTAGCGCCTCATTAAATTCAGCATTGGGCACTGAGAATCCTCTAACAGACTTCTTTGTAAACAGAATTGTTTAGAAAAAGGTAATCAAGAGCAACCAGATTAGGATCGAATACAAAGGCATGAGGGAACCATTTCTCGGTATGCACACTCATGGCTTACATCTCTTAACTCTGGATTTCAAAAACCTCTCTGAACATTTCAACTTGAATGTTCCACACACATTCCACACTGGCCACATCTAGTATGGAGGCATCATTAACCAAAACCAGCTTTTGTTCTGGAATGTCCTACTTCACATGCTGAGCTGGCAGCAAAGTCAGAAACATGAGTCATCTTCATTTCCCCTTTACATGTGACATGAAAACTTCTTGCACTCATTCCCATTTCACCACCATATTTTTAGCTGAGGTCCTCCTCACTTCTCTTCTGGATTACTGACATAGTCTTCTAGTTGTTTTTAATTGTTTTCAATATCTATCTGCCCACCCCTTTTGATCCACCTACTCAACTGCTGCCAGAGCAATAGTCTGAGAAATCAAATTTGCTCATTTCTGTCTCCTAAATATCCTTCAAAGTCTCATAACAGCTTACAGGGCTACTCACAAATAGCTTAGCTGAGTGTGTAAGTGTTTTGTAATTTGAACTTTTTCTCATCTCTCACCATGCCCTGATAAGGATCTGTTTTTTCCCATCTTCCAAAGATCTGTTCAGTGTTCCCTTTGCTGTTTTACGGCTCTTTGCCTACAAGCATGTTCTATTCTTTGTTTATAATGTCCTCCCTCCCTTCTTTTCCTTAATAATCTGCATTTTCCTTGCACATACACTGGTTACTCCCTCTTCAATGTCATCCTTGACCTCTCACCCCATGAGACTGTTCTAAATCTCCCATCTCCATGTTTCTTTAGCATGTCTTTTAAACCTCTACCATCACATGTCACATCACACATGTGTGCATGCATGCTCAGTCGTGTCCAACTCCTTGACCACACAGACTGTAACCCACCAGTCTCCTCAGCCCACGGAATTTTCCAGGCAAGAATGCTGGAATGCATTGCCATTTCTTCCAGGGGTCTTCAACACATTTTCTAACATATCACATATCACTTATCTTGCAACTAGTTAACAGCCTGCTACTCATTCTCTTTCAGAAGTGGTTGATTTTTTACCAGGCACTTTATGGATGACTCTCTGATGTCCTCAGAATAAAAATTTTAAAGAAACCTTAATCCATTTTTGGACTACCCATTCAGATCACCACAAAGGGAGGGGGTGTATGTCTGTGAATGGCTGATAAGGACAGGGAAGCCTGGCGTGCTGCGTCCCTGGGGTCACAAAGAGTTGGACACAACTGAGCGATTGAACAACAACGCTATACATTTTGCTCTACAGTAGAAATTAACACCACATTGTAAAGACTATAGTATATTACAATAAAATAGTTACAAATAATCTCCAGGATGAGACATCTTAGCACTCCATAACAATTCCTCTATAGTCAGTCTCTACCCCCAGGCTGTTCAAACCCATCCCCCAAGTCTAGTGAACCATACTCAGTTCCCGAAACTGTACGTCTCTCTGCACATTCTCTTAACTCTGCCAGGAACAGCATTTTCTGATTCTCTCTATTCAGTATTGAAGATTTTGCTCAATGGCTTGCCAAGAACCTTTCCCTCTCCTGTACCCCAAATCAACAGCCCTCCTGCCAACCATGGTTCTCATTCCACTGTATAGAAATCATCGGTTTCTCTGTCTGGCCCAGTGACCCTGAAGGCACTCCTGGGAGGAACTGGCTGCTCTGAGGTCAGGATCCCCAGCACCTACTCCCAGCACTGCTGGCCAGGGAGCCCAGTGGTTAAAAGCTCTAAGCCATAGGTTTTGGAGTTCAACAATGTCCAAGTTCTTCTCTGGCACTACCTAATCATGTGATCTTAGTGGATAACTGGGGTAAAAATGTGTATCTCATAATACTTTTTTAAGAATAAACAAACTATGGTTTATTAATTAGTAAACAAAACCAAGGCATGATTCTTGCACCTGGCACATACCAAGTACTAACCAAAAGATCGCATGCGTTATGACGGGCATTCAGGGACATCACTGAATGAATGAAAGATTGAGTGAGCTGTAAGAACAGATGGTGACTGGTCCGCTGTGTGTCCAAGTCCAGAAAAGAAGGGGGAAAGATACTCCAGATGAGAAAAGCACATGAAGATGTGAACGCAGGTCATACAGAGAGACAGAGACAGCTGGAAAGGTGGAGTAAGCACTGATCTGAATGCGTGATACTGATGACAACCTCACCTTACTCTTCAAATGCAGGCTGGGTGCTGGACCACACCAGGGGTCTGGATGACCCCCAAGCTTATTGATACTGAAAATCTAAATGCTCATTCACAATGCTACCAGATTATTGTTTTCTGATCACTCCAGAATAATTAATAGCTGCTCCTCAATTTTCCTTCTTTTACTTTTCACTTCAGTCCCAGGAGGACACTCTCATGGATTGGCTGGGTTCCCATGGTTAAGATCACCTATTGCTAACTCCCCTGACTGCAGCAGCACTTCCCATACCCTCCATGGGACAGACAGAAAAAAAGGTACTTAAACGGAATGATGCTGTTTTGCAGAGGTGGTGTCTAAGGAAGAGGTACTCCTGGCCATAAACATCTTATATCTGTATCTTGAATGTCAGTTTTGAAGAACAAAAAAACTCAGCAGGCTCCAAAGATTCTTATTTAGCTACTGGGCATCCCCAGGGTCAATCACTTGGGTGTATTTTTCTCTTTCTCCTCTTTCACTTCTTTTTCTATCCTTATGTAGTTTCATCCTTTATAAATTGATAGGATTTGCTTTGCTATCGATTGCCTGCTGTTTCCAGAGTTCTGTAGACCTGTCTCTCCTGTTTTTCACTGTTACATCAGCAGTATAGAAATTAGAAGTGGAGCACAATATTACAACCCAGCACACACACATACACGCACACGTGTGTGTGTGCACATGCCCAGGGATGCTCAAACCTGTACACACTTTCAGAATCTATTGCTAGTTTGAAATACTGATCTTACTGAAAAGCTGAAAATGGACTGAACTGAAACATTAGAGATTCACCCACACAAAAAGTACATGAAGGATCTGTGGAAAATGAATGGTCTTTTTCCCGTTTCTTATATACTGGACCCTGTGGAAGATGACAAAAACTTGTATCATGACCTCATGTGCCCCTATTGCTTGGAAGATGCCAAGTCAGTTCCTTCCTCAGAGTTGTATGAACCAGCTGAACAAGGGAGTTATTTTTTCCAAGCATAAAGGCATGAAGTGTCCATGTTTCCAGGAAAACATACTTTTCATGGTCCCCAGTACTCTAGACCTCAACTTATATTAATGTCAGGATCTAATATTTTTCATAATACATACTTTTAAAAATATATTTATACACCTTTCCACCCCAGACAGTGAATTCTCTGTGGACAAAACAATCTCATTTTATCCCTATTCTTTTTAATTTATCAAACAGTTTCATTGTATGCATGATGAGTCAGGTACTATACCAAGTGCTTTCCAAACACTGTAATCCATTTACCCTCACAACACCCTTATGATTTATAAACTTTTATTATCTCTACTTTTCAGAATAAGAACTTAAGACACATAGAGACTAAGTAATTTGCCCAGGGTAATGAGCTCATAAAAGAAGGTGGGTCATATGACAGTTCTATTTCCAGTTTTTTAAGAAATCTCCACACTGTTCTCCATAGCGGCTGTACTAGTTTGCATTCCCACCAACAGTGTAAGAGGGTTCCCTTTTCTCCACACCCTCTCCAGCATTTATTGCTTGTAGACTTTTGGATAGCAGCCATCCTGACTGGCGTGTAATGGTACCTCATTGTGGTTTTGATTTGCATTTCTCTGGTGCACTGAGAAGACCCAGAGGAATCGGGTGGAGAGGGAGGTGGGAGGGGGGATCGGGATGGGGAATACTTGTAAATCCATGGCTGATTCATGTCAATGTATGACAAAAACCACTACAATATTGTAAAGTAATTAGCCTCCAACTAATAAAAATAAATGAAAAAAAAAAAAAAAGGTGGAAATGAAAACTAAATGGTGAGGTTCCATGGCCTCTGCTTTGAAGAACTTTGCTTTCTTTAATGATCATCACTTACACCCTAAGTGATTGCAGCAAGGACTTCACATATCAGCTGCTCAGTAAGTGTTCATGGAGTGAATAATGTATCTGTTCTGATCTTTAAGTTTCTGACGATTTAAATGTTTGTATGTTTATCGTATGTCTCTCACTAATCTCTGAGCTCTCAGAGGACAGGCATCTTGCCTGATTTACAGCTATAATCTCAGCTTCTGAAATTGTGCCTGGAGAAGCACTCAGCAGCTATTTGTTCAATAATGAGCAATGAATGAATGATCAAGTCAGTGACTGCTTTAAAGATTTTTTTTTTTTTTAACGTGGATCAGTTTTAAAGTCTGTATTGAATTTTTACAATAGTTCTTCTGTTTTATGCTTTGGGTTTTTTTGCCCCAAGGTAGGTGGGGATCTTAGCTCGCTGACCAAGGATCAAATCCACACCCCTTCCAGTGGAGGGTGAAGTCTTAACTATGTACCACGAGGGAAGTCCTGAGTCAGTGACCTTTCCATTAAAAACACAAATTTCCATGGGTAGAAAATATGCCACCATACCCTTTTGTTGTGGTTTTCTATTGCTGCTGTAACAGATTACCAAAAACTTAGTGGTTTAAGAAAAAATATATTTTATAGTTCTGAATGTTAGAAGTACAACATGGATCTCACCAAACTCAAATAAAAAAGCTGGCCTGACTGTGTAGCTTTCTGGAGGCCCAGAGAAACACCTGTTCCCACACACTTTCCAGTTTCTAGAGGTCACCTAGATTTGTTTAGATTGTGGCCCAATTCAATCTTCAAACCTGGCAATACTGCACCTTCTTGTACCTATTACTATAATCACATCTTTCTCTGGCTAATTCTCCTCTCCTGCCTCCCGTTTCCACGTTTAAGGGCCCCAGTGATTACATCGAATCCATTTGATAACCCGGGATAGTCATTTGAAGATCAGCTGATTAGCAACCCTAATTCCATCTGCAACCTGAATTCCCTTTTGTCATTCAAACTAACACTTTTATAGATCAGAGAAATCAGGACGTGGACCTCTTTGGATGGCCATATTCTGCTTTCCATATCTTCCCTCCTTTACAAATTTCTCTGATTCAAAAATGTCTATCTCCCTACACTTCATCTACAAATAAATACTTCTCCTTAATTCTTTTTAATCTCTGCATGGTACTGATCTTTTTCCAAATTGTATTACCCCTGTGTTCATATATATTATTCCCCAACAACAAAAATGGATTTTTGCCAGAAGATACAGACAACTACCTACCACAAAGAATTTAATATAGTGAGAAATTTGTACACAGACTTACCAACATTTATCTGTATAGAAATATCATACGGTTTACTTATTTCAGCCGCAATTTTTAAAAGATAAACCTGAATATATAATAGGTACTAAGTGAAAAAATATAATTGAAGGCAGAGGAACAAGGATACAAAAGCAGGGTAAGAAGGGCCTGTGTGCCAGGACATGCGTGCTGTGTGTGAGAGGTGACTTGTGCTGTAACAACAAAAATGACAATAAGAATAATTTGCACAGCTTCCACTTACTGTGCCAAGTTCTGTACTAAGACATTTAATCGCAATATCTGATTTAAATTACATAAATAGGCAGTGAGGTAGATCAGTGTTATGCTATAGATTACAGAAACTGAAGTTCAGGAAACTTAAAAGACCAAGAAGAATACTTTGTATAAATATACAATTTTTACAAAAAATCTGACTCTTACTCATTTTATATATGAATAAACTAAAATTCAGAAAAGTTGAAGGCCACACCTACTTCTATCATCGGAACCAGAATTAGAAGAAAGGTATTTGTAGCACAAAAAAAGTATTAAATCTCCCTCAGTGCTTTAGAGAATTGTAAGAAAAACTATTCTTGACATAAAGATGCATTAAAAAATGGAAGGCCATAAATGATCAAACTTATTTAGTTTATAAATTCTGGCAAGTTTATGATAAAAATGAACTGCAGCTATATCCTAACCTTACTGGTAAAATTTTCTTATTATTAACAGTCTGTGAAGAAAATGTGACCATCCTCTGCATGATTGTGAATAAATCAGCTTACAAAACAAATTAAGTAATCAATGTATCAATAAATCAGTGTGTATGTGTATGTGTAAACATGTTTGTGTATAAACATAAAATTTGTGTGTATATACACACACACACACATGTTTGTGTAAACACCTATATAGTTTGTTTCTTAAAATAACAGCTTTATTCATATATAATCCATATATTATAAAATTCAGGCTTCCCAGGTAGCACAGTGATAAAGAATCTGCCTGCCAATGCAGGAGACACAGGAAGACCTGGGTTCGATCCCTGCTTCAGGAAGATCCCCTGGAGAAGAAAATGGCAACTGCTCCAGTATTCTTGCTGGGACCATTCCGTGGACAGAGAAGCCTGGTGGGCTACAGTCTATGGGGTCACAAAGAGGTGGACACAACTGAGCACACACATGCACATTATAAAATTCATTGTTTTAAAATATAAAATCCAGTGTTTTTCAGCATGTTCACTAGTTTTGCAACCATCACCATGAATTTTGAAACACTTGTATTACCCCCAAGAAACTCCATACTCATTAGCAATCATTCCGCATTCACTGCCCAGACTATCACCTTCTCCCACCCCACCCAAGCCATAACCATCCACTAATCTAACATGTGTCTAGATATGCCTGTGTGCTGCATCACTTCAGTCCTGTCTGACTCTTTGCAACTCTATGGACTGTAGGCTCCTCTGTCCATGGGATTCTCCAGGCAAGAGTACTGGATGCCATTTCTTCCTCCAGGGGATCTCCCACACCCAGGGGTCAAAACCATGTCTCTTAGGTCTTCTGCACTGGCAGGTGGGTTCTTTACGACTAGCACCACCTGGGAAGCCACCTAGATATGCCTAGTCTGGATATTTATAGTGAATGGAATTGTACAATATATCGTCTTTGAAAGCTGAATTTTTCACAGGTAGGTTTTCAATGTTTTCAAGGTCCATCTATGCTGCTTTATATATCAATATTTCATTCTCTCTTATTGCCCTCAAATATTTCATTAAGTGAAGGAGGTAGGTAAGAGAAGGAAGATGAAAGAAAGATAAAGAAGATGAAGAGAGGGGAAGACAGGGGAGGGAGGACTTCACTCATGCAAAAGAGGCCACATAAGATGCGATTACAGATAGAGGTGAGTGAGGAAAGTGACCGAAATACAGGAATTTAGTCCTGAATAGGTGCAGAGAGAGAGAGAAACAGCTCATCTAACTAGAGAAAAGTAGGTAAGAATTGCGGTGGAAGCAAGATGAGTTTGGCTGCAGAAGGAATTTAGTGGAATATCAGCTGCCTGGTTCTTAATTTTCCTGATGAGACACATAAAGGAATTGAACTTATTCAACTCTACAAGTGTATATTGTTGACTTACACCATGTCTAGATCTATTTGAAACATTGTGAAGGATCCCTAAGAAGTGAAGTCTATGGCCCATGATATTTAACAGCATGTAGAATCATTAATCTTGTTTTCTTTTTTCCTGAAGAATTTGTATTTTAGGACTTATCCAGAATCAGAAATTCAGTCTTGGAGTCTAACTTTCCTGTACACATATGTGTGTTCCCTTCTACATAATGCCTAGCGAGTAGGTTTTCAATTTGTGCTTGAATATTTTTACAGAAAGCAACTCTCTCCTTCCTAGGACAACTATCATAGGTGCCAGGGGAACAGGTTTTGAAGCCATACATTATCTGGGTTCAAATGCGGTTTCAACCACTTAAAAGCTATGTGATCTTGAGAATCTTTCTGTGCTTAATTTTCTCATCTATGAAGCAGGAATAATGAGTATACTTAGCTCAGAGGACTGCTGTAAGGATGCTTTAAGTTAATATGTGTGAATAGTTTAGAATAGCCTGACATATATGGTGTGTTTTGTAAATGATAGCTCTAGCTATAAAACAGCAGAATCTATCTTTAAGTTCTTTCTGATCTAGAACAAAATGTTGATCTATGTGGCTTCTATCCATAGGTTCTGGTTCTAACTCTTCCTTCCTTGGCCCTGAAAGATCTTAAATTTCTGTCTTATGTACACATATGAAATCTAAGAATCACAGTTTCCTCTAATCTAGAATACCCTTATCTCCAACACTGACTTGGTGAAATGAGTTTATACTATTCATTCTTATACCCATTGAGTAACACTATAGAATTCCTGAACAAAATATTTTAATAACTGCAGTATTTACACATGTGAAGTGAAGTCACTCAGTCGTGTCCGACTCTTTGTGACCCTGTGAACTGCAGCCTACCAGGCTCCTCCATCCAAGGGATTTTCCAAGCAAGAGTACTGGAGTGGGTTGCCATTTCCTTCTCCAGGGAATCTTCCTGACCCAGGGATCGAACCCAGGTCTCCCGCATTGTAGGCAGACGCTTTGCCATCTGAGCCACTAGGGAACTCCTTTACATGTGTAGCTTTACATTAACTTATGTGGCACTTTTTATTTTGGGAAACATAATTTTTCACTTTTATTATAAATAAAGTCATTATTTAAGGGTTTGGCTGTATCTCTGATTATTTTACCAGACCCAATTGCTATAAACAAAATTATTGTCTAGGGAGGATACAAAATTATTTTCTGTTCTGCCATCACATTCTTACACACAGTGAGTTTTGTACAGTTCAGGGACTCAGTCATGGCCGAGTCTTTGTGGTCCCATGGACTGCAGCACATCAGGCTTCCCTGTCCATCACAAACTCCTGGAGCTTGCTCAAACTCATATCCATCGAGTCAGTGATGCCATCTAACCATCTCATCCTCTTCATACTGTTCATGGGGTCTTCAAGACAAGAATACTGAAGTGGTCTGCCATTCCCTGCCCTGAGTTTTGGTACTCTTCACTTATTTGAAGAAAATTTTAAATGATATTTTTATGTCTTTAAAAAATTGACCCAAATTTTTCTGTACAGTTCCTCTCAGAGCTTCACTATGTACATTAGCAATATTAAAAGGGCAAGGGTTATATTTCTATGTCCAGTGCAGCTGCCCATGAAACTGCCTTTTCTGTATATGGAACACATTTCAAGGAATTCAGTATCAGAGCATTGAAATAATTCTCCAGGTGCAAATAGCAGTTACTTTTTTTATTCCTGTGTGTGACATCATTTCCTAGGGGATCCTCAGATAAAATTTTAAGTTGTACAACAAAAAATGATGTTTCCTGCATGATAATGAAAACAAAACAATTTAATACCTCAGAGAAAAAAAGGTGGGAGGGATTTACCAGAAGATCTATGCTAATAAACACTTAAGGAAGTAAAAATTAACATATGCTGGAACAATTATGTCTTCATTAAATGCTTTCCACAGACCACATGGGAACTCAACAGCATGAGAATATTAATAATCAGAAAACATGAGCACATTTAACTAGAATATAACAAAATTTTAAGGCAGACATTAAGAATACTGCAATTAAATGGTCTCTGTAATCATTTCGCTAGAGTTGAAGAAATTTCACATATAAGACTATATTCTGAATAATCACAGGCAAATAGTATGGAATTTATGAAAAACCAGAACAGGTGTGGTTAACTTTTTAGTTTAGCCACTAGTCCTGGTAGTTCAATGATAAAGACATGCGTTTGATCCTTGATCTAGGAAGATCCCCTGGTGAAGGAAACGGCAACCCACTTCAATATTTTTGCCTGAGCAATCCCATGGACAGAATGCCTGGCAGGCTAAAATCTTTGGGGTCACAAAGAGTCGGACATCACTTAGTGACTGAACAACAACTGCTGCTGTGACCCTGGGCAAGTCTTTATAGGCTGTTTCCTCTTTTATAAAAGGGCATTATAATAGTGCGCGATGCCTTAGAAGAAGCATGGAAAAGTATGTCACATACAACTGCAAATTTGAGTAATCACTATTATTTTCTGATTATACATGGAAAAAATTGGAAGAAAGTAAAGACTTTTTCTGCATATTCAAAAAGAATATAATTCAAACAGAAATAATGTCTTCATACTATTTTTATTCTCTCCTTACTGGACCAAAGCAGTATTTGCTCATCTGTATAAACTCAATTATGGAAGCATTTCTTGAACATGTTCTATGCGTTCAAATCTGGATTAACAACTGTCAAATAATATGAAAATTCTGTGACTAGTATCAAAAAAATACAAATCTGACTCTTTTCCTTGATCTTCTGGGGCTTCCAGGTGGCGCTGGTGGTAAAGAACCCATCTGCCAGGAGATGGTTCAGGAGATGCAAGAGACTAGGGTTTGATCCCTGGGTCAGGAACATTTCCTAGAGGAGGAATTAGCAACCCACTCCAAAGCATCTTAGCACTAGCACTTGCTCTTTTAAGAACTAAAGAGATTTGGACAAGTCACTTTGTTTCTCAGATACTCCATTTCACTAACCTATAAAAATAATTTTAATAACAAATATGTCCTCTCAGTCTTCTTCAAGGGACAAGTCAGATAATGTATAAGAAAACATTTCATAAACTACATGATATTTTCAAATGTAAGTGATCATTCCAGGAAATTTAGAAAAAAAGGCTTGAGTTTTGGTTCTAACATGGTCACAAAGTTCCTTTGTAATGAAATTGCTTAAAAACTAATTGGGAAATATTTTTCCTCCTGTTTCTAGAAGATGTTCACCCAAGCATGCAGTCCTTAGATGAGCGCTCACAGCTCCTTTTCCAGTCTGACTCAAATCTTTCTCGCTTCTTTCATATCCATGAATCAGAACTGAGCCACCTCCTGTTTAATTTCTTCAGTGAGTGATGCTATTAATTGCTGTCATTACGCAATATCTCATCCATGATGAAACTTTCCCCAGGGTCCCTGGATTGGAGCAGTATCTACAGTGTCTACACTGCGGCTTTGAAGTTCCACTCAGACAAGGTGTAGAATATAGTCCCTCAACCCGTTAATGTTGAACTTAAACCATGTAACTTGCTTAGACTAATGACATGAGGAAGTTTCAAGATACCAAGTCTAGCCAAGGTCTCAAAAGACAGCATGTGTTCTTATTGTTTTCCTTTGGGTTCTGTGATCCGCCACCAGAAAAACATGCCCTAGATAGCTCTACTCCAAAGAGCACATGGAGACCTACAGAGGATGTTAGGAGTATGTTTAAATTTTAAAAAACTGTCGAACTTTTCTATAATGGTCACACTCTTTTATATTTCCATCAGCAATACATGAGCATTTCAGTTGCTTCATATTGTAGATATACAATTTTACATCTTTTTAAAATTTAGTCATTCTAATGAGTGTATAATAGTAGCTCATTTGTGATTTAAATTTTCATTTTCCTGATGACAAGATGTATGAAGTGAATAAAAGTGAAAGTCGCTCAGTTGTGTCCAACTCTTTGCGACCCCATGGACTGTATAGTATACGGAATTTTCTGGGCCAGAATACTGGAGTGGGTAGCCTATCCCTTCTCCAGCAGATCTTCCAGACCCAGGAATCGAACTGGGATCACCTGCATTGCAGGCGGATTCTTTACCAACTGAGCAATGAGGGAAGTGTATAGTCCACAGGGTTGCAAAGAGTTGAACAAGATGTACAGCAAATTCAAATATGCTTATTGGTCCTTTACAAATCCTCTTTTGTATGGTATCCGTCCAAATCTTCTGCCTGTTTTTCCTTATTTTTCTCTTCTTCTTATTAAGCTATATTTTTACTTATTCTAGGTACAGTCCTTTATCATATACAGATAAAATACACATACACACATAGATGTGACACATAAGTTGGACTCTACAGTCACAGATATCTGAACCTCTGCTCTTTCTCTCAATTTGCTTTCTTTTCTTCAGATTGCTTGCATTCAATACATTATTTTCATGTTCACTAATTCTCCCATCTTCAAGTTTTTGAACTATCTGATTTTTTAAAATTTTAGTTATTGTGCCTTTCAGTCTAAGATTTCTTATTTCCTTTTTTAACAGTTTCCAGCTATCTGTTAAGATTTCCTATCTGCTCAACAAAACCATTTTTAACTCTTTATACTTATATTATTTTAATTATTAACCATCTTTGCAATAGATGTCAAAGTCTATCAATGCAACATCTGTAACCCATCTGAGTCATTTCAGAAAGTAGCAAACTCATAAGTCTCCATTTAAAACAGCTGTCTCTCAAGGTCAGAGTCCTTTCTCACCTCTGCCTGATTTACACTGGGCCCCTAGTTTCCCCTTCATTTGCATATTATAATGAAAGCAAGAGATTTAGGCAACATTTGTGCACAGATTTGGATTTTTCCCTCCTTTTATATTTCTCTTATTTCTAAGGCATCATCCAGTCCTGATCTGTCCTTGTCAACTCAAGCTCATTGAGCTTCGGTTTTCTGCTGCCATGATCAAGAGACTGTGTAACACTCTTAGTCCTTAATTGCTGCAGCTGAAGTTTTTCAAGAGTAAATGCTTTTCCTGGTTCTATCTGCTTTTTTATATTCCAGTGATAAGATTTTTTTCTATTATAGAAGCATAGTTGATTTACAATATTGCATTAGTTTCAGGCATATAACAAAGTGACTTATATAGATTTTTTTTCAGATTTTTTTTTCCATTATAGCTTATTAGAAGATAATGAACACAGTTGCTCAGTTGTGTCTGACTCTTTGTGACTCCATGGACTGTAGCCTGTCAGGCTCCTCTATCGATGGGATGGGATTATCTCAGCAAGAGTACTGGAGTGGGTTGCCATTTCCTCCTCCAGGGGATCTTCCCAACCCAGGGATCGAACCCACATCTCCTATGGCTCCTGCAGTGGCAGGCGGATTCTTTTACCACTGAGCCAGCTGGGAAGTCTATAGTTTCCCGTGCTGTACAGTAAATCCTGTCGTTTATCTCTTTTATATACAGTGATGTGCATCTGTTAATCCCATATCCCTAATTTATTCTCCCTCCATTTTCTTGCAGCAAATAAATATATAGACAACTAGAGAGTGGCCAATTAGCACTATGAGTTGGAAGAGTTTGCTCATCCATCAGGGTGTTTTACAGAGGATACACAGATAGATGGTTAGCTGAGTGGGCTACTTAACTGGAGGTCTATTAATAAGATATCCATTTCATTACTCCCTCCATTTTCTCTGAAGAATATAAGGTTTGGAGTGTCAGTTTCCCCAAGTTCATACAAGGGGCCTGTGCCCACATGACATAGAAACCCATGTCTTCTTTCTGATCCTGAACTTCTTATATAAATAATATTTTATTGAAAGACTATTTTGTATTCTGTGTCTCTTTTAGGGCACAAAATAGTTTTTTCTAAGTCACTATAGAAAAACATGTCTGAGAAAATTCAAAAGGTGATTTTTTAAAAATATCTGGTGTTCAATTAGTAAACAGATGAAGTTCAATATATGGTAAATTAGATAAAAAATGCACCAGGGACCCTTGTAATGCAGCTGAAAATTGCATTTACCTCCATGAAGCAATTGACTGAATGATATGTTTTTCAACATAATATAGTTAAATCGAAATTATACCTTACAGACATTGGCCTTTCTATTTCTTTTTGCTATAATGAAAGTCAGCCAACTCATTCATTTCCTCTCCTACTAAAACATGTATCTAAATGACTAAATACACACTGCATTTGACTGGATAATTATATGAATTTGACTTTAGAAAATTTAATACCAGCAAAAACATCCTCCTGAGTTACAAACTTTGCATTCAACTCTAAAGTCTATGATAGTAAAAGGGTATGTACTTCTATCTGTATCTATCTATCTAAATATCAGCATATTAAAACCAATCAATCCTAAAGGTAATCGACCCTGAATATTCATTGGAAGGACTGATGCTGAAGCTGAGGCTCCCATACTTTGACCAGCTGATGTGAAGAGCCACCTCATTGAAAAAGACCCTGATGCTGGGAAAGATTGAAAGCAAAAGAAGAGGGCAGCAGAGGATGAGATGGTGGGATAACATCACCGACTCAAAGCACGTGAATTTGAGCAAACTCCGGGAGGTAATGAAGGACAGAGAAGCCTGGCATGCTGCAGTTTAAGGGATTGCACAGTTGGACATGACTTAGCAGCTGAACAACAACAAAATTTTACTTTATTTTTGCACAATGACTTTGGAAACTAGTTTATGACACATAAGATTGACAATTCTCTTCAACCAAATTTTTTCATTCTACAATTTTCACTTATGGTAAGGTTCCAAGATTAATAAATACTTAAAATTAGAAGATATTTCAAATAACAGCTAGTTCATTTGTTTCCAGTCTTGAAATCCTCTTTTTCTAGTGATCTTTTAGTTAGTACTTGTATTCTGGAAGTGATTTTCAAATTTTCAAAAGAAATCTTGAAAATACTATATTTATTTCATTTACTGTCCATAAGATAAAAAAATAATCAAAAGAAAGTGAAAAGTGTTAGTCACTCAGTTGTGGCAGATTCTTTGTGACCCCATGGACTGTAGCCTGCCAGGCTCCTCTGTCCATGAAATTTCCAGGCAAGTATACTGGAGGGGGTTGCCATTCCCTTCTCCAGGGGATCTTGCTGACCCAGGGAATCAAAGCCGGGTCTCCTGCATTGCAGGTGGATTCTTTACCCTTAAAGAATATTGATCTAATTCCCTTATATCACTGTCAATTTTACTACATATAAATATATCTATATACCTTACATATTGCTGACAGCAGTATATGCATATTAATTATAAAAACTTCTTTGTTTAAAAATAAATTACATAAAGTATCAAGTCATGATGGAATTATCACAAAACAACACAGTCATGTAATTACTTTTACTGTCCAGCTCTTGAAACAGAACATTACTAGCAGTCCAAATATTCCCTAATCCTCTCTTCTGATTTATACCTCATTTACTTCTCCCCAAACCACCACTATCCTGAATTAAATCACAGTTTCATACATTCCTATGGGTTGGAATTTTCCAAGTGAAAAATTTCCTAATTATACTTATAATTTATTTAATATTTATAGGACTATCCAGACTTTTTTTTGTAACTTTATGTCAGTTTGAAGAATTGTGCTTTCCTCAGAATTTATTCAGTTTATATAAATTTTATCTGAATGTAATACTTTATTCATGATATATAATTATTATTTTGATGCCTATGAGTTCTGTAGGAATACTCACTTTTCTGGAATGATGTTCACTTTTAATTTCTGATATTATTTTTAATCTTCTCTTCTTTATTTATTAACTCTTCTTTGCCCAGAGGTTAATAATTTATTTTGGTCTTCTCAAAGAATCAGCTTCAGAATTAGTTAATTTTCTATACTCTTAATACATTTGTGTTTTCAATTTCACTTAAATAATTCTTTTTCCTTTGCTTTTTTGATTTTTATTATCCTTTTGATAATTCCTTACAATGATACTTAGATAATTGATTCTCAATCTTTGTCATTTCATCACATATGCATTTTAAACTCCCTCTTGGTTTTTTTTTACTTTTACCCTATAAGTTTTTGATATGAATGTTTTAATCAACATTCAATTGAAACTATTCTCTTATTTCTACTTTAAGTGAACTACAAGTTATTTAGACACGTAATTGACAAATGCTTAGGAATTTTTATCTTCTCAATATTAATAATAAACTTATTTGTACTGTGATCAATGAATACTCTGTAGGATTTCAATACACAGAATTTGCTGGTATTTGCTTTGTGGTCCAGGATATGGTAGATTTTGATAAATATTTCACAAGCATCTGAAATATATATATATATATATATGGTAGAATTACAGATTTGAGATGGAGCATTCTCTCTCTCTCTGTATGTATGTATATATGTGTGTATGTGTGTGTGTGTATATATATATATATATCAATTAGTATGGCTTTAAATCACAGTTACCATATTCTATATTCAAACTGATGTTTTTGCTTATTTTATCAGTTATGAAAAACATACGATTAACTCTACAATACTACTCTGGACTTATTTTTACTTATATTCCTATCAATTTCTCATTTTATATTTAAACGTATGTTATTACACCTACTCAAAAGTATAATTGCTGTATCTACCTGAAAATTGATTCTTTATAAAAGATTCCTTTTAACCACAATAGTTTGCTTTGTATATTAAATACATTTTTTAATATATAGCAAAATCAGACTTCTTTTGATTAATGATCACATAGTATAACTTTCCATATCCTTTCGCCTTTCTGTAACTTTATGCAAGGTATGTTTTTAGTAGGGGCTTCCCAGATGGCTGTGCGGGTGAAGAATCCATCTGCCAATGCAGGAGACTCAAGAGACATGGGTTTAACCCCTGGGTTGGGAAGGTCCCCTGGAGCAGGGAATGGCAACCCACTCCAGTATTCTTGCCCTGGGGAATCCCATGGACAGAGGAGCAGTTGTGAACACCTTTGCATTAACACCCATTAATGGATCATTTTCAAATAAAAAATTATTTACTTTAAATACATTATCAAACTATTTTCTTTCTCTTCATTACTCCTACTTCATGTTTTTCTTTCTCCTTGAATTATAATTTCATTTATCTTAAATCATACTGTATAAGAGATATTTGAGAATTTTTAAATTATTTTAGTTTTTATCCTAGAGTTTGGAACATACATTCTTGATATATTAAAATATAATCTAATTTAGGTAAGAATCTTAGAATATGGTGTCAGTTATCTTCCTCCCAATGTGCTTTCTTTTGGTGTAGGTCAATTCCATATATATATTAATATATTTTTTAAATCTCACATTTATTTAGCTTCACTCACATAATCACCTTTTCTGATGGTCTTCATTTTTACTACATCTCTGAACATGCATAAAAGATCATTATACCCTTACCTGAAAAAACACCTTTTAATAGTTTGTTTTATGCAGTTCTACTCATGATTAATTCTGCCCTATTTTGTTTGACTAAAATATGATTTTGCACTAATTTATATATAATATAACTGATGAGCATAGATTTCTACACAGACAGTTATTTTCTTTATTACTTTAAATATACTATTCCATTTTTTTTACTGACATTCATTGCTCTTAGTGGGAATTAAGCTCTACGTTTTATATTATTCCATTAAAAATATTTGTTTTAAAATGTTTCCTTTTTGCTTTTTTTTCAAAACAACTTACATATCAGTTTTTCATTTATCTTGATTAAATTAATAGTAGTTTTTAGGTGTGCATTTTAATACCCTTTCTAGTTTAGGAAATTAACAGCCTCTGTTACGTCAAACAAAAGAAATAAAAAGGATTATAAGAGAGTACTCTAAAATCATATACCAATAGATTGGATAACCTGTTGATAGATGAAATAGACAAATGCCAAGGGGCAAAAAAATCTTACCAAAACTAAATCATGAAGAAATAGAATATCTAAAAAATCATACATCAGTTACATGCAAGTAAGGAGATTCAATTAGTAATGAAAAGAAATCTCCCAACGAAGAAAATTTTTAAATCTGATTACATGATAGGGAATTGTATCATGCATTTAAAGAACTAAAATCAATTCTCATTTAACTTTAAACAAAACTGAGGGTCCATTTTCATACTTATTCTTTGAAAAAAAATTACTCTGATACCAAAGCCAGATAAACTAACTGTTAGAAAAGAAACTACAGAGCAATATACTTTATGAATATTGATACAAAACTCAACAAAATTCTAGCAAACCAAATTCAGTTACATGTTAAAATGGTTACACAGTGACCAAGAAGGATTTATTCCTGCAATGCAAGGACAATTCAACACACAAAAATCAATCAAGGTAATTCACATTAACAGAATGAAAGGAAAAAATACATGAATATCTCAACTGATGCAGAAAAAACATCAGACAAAATTGAAATCCTTTTCATGATTAAGAAAGTCAACAAACTAAGACTGGAAGGAAGTCACCTCAACATAGTTTTTTTTTTGTTTGTTTTTGTAATGTATAAAAGTCCACAGCTAACTGTGTCCTCAATAATGAATGACTTAAAATTTATCCTCTAAGATCAGGAACAAGGCATATATACCACTCCTACAATTTCTTTTCAACATATAGCAGTGGAAATTCTAGCCAGAACAAGTAGGGAAAGAAAGAGAGAGAAGGAAAGAAAGAGTATCCCAATCAGAAAGGAACAGCTAAAATTATTTGTTCACAGATGACATGATTTTATACGTGGAAAACTCAGTGCTCTATTAAAAATCTATTAGGTAACACGTGAATTCAACACACTGGTAGGATACAAATCAACATGTAAAAAATCAGTAATGTTTTCATACGTTAACAATAAACTATCAGAAGAAGAGATTACAAAAACAATCCAATTTACAATAGCATCACAAAGAATAAAATACTTAGGCATAAACTTAACTAAGGAAGTGAAAGATTTGTACATTGAAATCTATATAACATCGACGAGAGAAATAAGATGCAAATGGAAAGATACCCAAGTTCATGGATTGGGAGACTTCACATTGTTAAAATTATCATACTATCCAAAACTATCTGTAGGTTCAACATAGTCCCTATCAAAATCATAATTTCATTTTTATAAATAGGAAAAAGTCCTAAAATTCACCTGAAATTCTTAAATTCAAATTCATATTGAATTTGGTATCTAGGATGAAAATATCCTAGATACCAAAATAATCTTGAGAAATAAAAATAAAGTTGAAGGCCTAGCACTTGCCAGTTTCAAAACATTACAAACTGCAGTAACCACAGTATGGTACTAGCATACAGAGTGAAAAATATCAGAGAACAGAGCACAGAAAGAAAACTTACCGTCAGATGAGCTTAGTCAAGGGTCCTAAACTACACAGTGGGGAATGTACGACGAATGGTGCTGAGAAACTAGACATCTACTTGCAAAAGACAAAGTTTGACCCTGTACTTATACTGTATAAAAATTAACTTAAAATCAATTAAAGATTTAAATGTAAGACCTGAACCTATAAAATGTCCAAAAGAAAACTTAGGGGGAAAGTGTCATGACATTCACAACATTAGATTTGGAAATGATCTCTAGGATGTGACACAAAAGCATAGGAGACAAAAGTAAAAACAGGACTACGTTAGACTTAAAAACTTCTAGGTAGCAAAGGAAACAATCAACGGGATGAAAAGGAGAAAATAATAGCAAATGAAGCAGCTGACAAAGGATTAATCTCAAAAATATACAAGCAACTCCTGAAGCTCAATTCCAGAAAAATAAATGACCAAATCAAAATATGGGCCAAAGAGCTAAACAGACATTTCTCCAAAGAAGACATACAGATAGTTGACAAACACATGAAAAGATGCTCAACATCACTCATTATCCGAGAAATGCAAATTAATACCACAGTGAAGTACCATTACACGCCAGTCAGGATGGCTGCTATCCAAAAGTCTACAAGCAATAAATGCTGGAGAGGGTGTGGAGAAAAGGGAACCCTCTTACACTGTTGGTGGGAATGCAAACTAGTACAGCCACTATGGAAAACATTGTGGAGATTCCTTAAAAAACTGGAAATAGAACTGCCATATGGCCCAGCAATCCCACTCCTGGGCATACACACTGAGGAATCCAGATCTGAAAGAGACACGTGCACCCCAATGTTCATTGCAGCACTGTTTATAATAGCCAGGACATGGAAGCAACCCAGATGCCCATCAGCAGACAAATGGATAAGGAAGCTGTGGTATATATACACCATGGAATATTACTCAGCCATTAAAAAGAATTCATTTGAATCAGTTCTAATGAGATGGATGAAACTGGAGCCCATTATACAGAGTGAAGTAAGCCAGAAACATAAACATCTATACAGTATACTAACGCATATATATGGAATTTAGAAAGATGGTAACAATAACCCTATATTTGAGACAGCAAAAGAGACACAGATGTATAGAACAGTCTTTTGGACTCTGTGGGAGAGGGCGAGGGTGAGAAGATCTGAGAGAATAGTATTGAAACACGTATATGATCATATATGAAACAGATCGCCAGTCCAGGTTGGATGCATGAGAGCGGGTGCTCAGGGCTGGTGCACTGGGATGACCCTGAGGGATGGGATGGGGAGGGAGGGGGGAGGGGGTTCAGGATGGGGGACACATGTACACCCATGGCTGATTCATGTCAGTGTATGGGAAAACCACTACAATATTGTAAAGTAATTAGTGTCCAATTAAAATAAATAAATTTATATTAAAAAAAGAAAGAAAAGGAAAGCTACAGAATGTGAGAAAATATTTGGCAGTCATATACCTAATAAAAAGTTAATAACTAGAATATAAAAAGAACTGTAACTCAGCAAAAAACAAATAACTCAGTTTTTTTTTTTTTTTTTTTTAATGGGCAAAGAACTTGAATAGGCATTTCTCCTGGAGGGCTACAGTCCATGCCGTCACAAAGAGCTGGACATGATGAAAGCGTTGAGGACAGCACAATGAAGATATTCAAATGATCAACAAGCATATGCAAAGATACTCAACATCACTAATCGTTTGGGAAATGCACATCAAACTCAAAATCACATATCATATTGTCTCATTATTATCCTTTTATGGTGGCCAGAATCAAAATAGAAAAAGACAGTTAAGTGTTGGCAAGCATGTGGGAAAACTGGAATTCTTGCACATTCTTAACGGGAATGTAAAATAGTACACCACTATCACTTCAGTTCAGTTGCTCAGTCGTGTCCGACTCTGCAACCCCATGGACCGCATCACACCAGGCCTCCCTGTCCAACACCAACTCCCAGAGTTTGCTCAAATTCATGTCCATTGAATCGCCATCCAACCATCTCATCCTCTGCTGTCTCCTTCTCCTCCTGCCTTCAATGTTTCCCAGCATCAGGGTCTTTTCTAATAGGTCAGTTCTTTGAATTAGGTGGCCAAAGTAGCGGAGTTTCAGCTTCAGCATCAGTCCCTCCAATGAATATTCAAGATCTGATCTCCTTTAGGATGGATTGGTTTGATCTCCTTGCAGTTCAAGGGACTCTCAAGAGTCTTCTCCAACACCACAGTTCAAAAGCATCAATTTATCAGCACTCAGCTTTCTTTAAGGTACAACTCTCACATCCATACATGACTACTGGAAAAATCAAAGCTTTGACTAGATGGACCTTTGTTGACCTCTATAGCAAACAATATAGAGGCTCTAAAATTTTAAAAAGAGAACTACTATATGATCCATCAATATTACTTCTAGGTATATATCCAAAAGAATTGAAAATAGAATTAAAAAAAATATTTACATACCCGTGTTTAATGCAGTATTATTTAATAATACCAAGAGGTGGAAACAATCTAAATGTCCAGTGATGGATGAATGCATAAAGAAACCATGGTATATACATGCAATGAAATACTATTTATCCTGAAAAAAGAAGGAAATGCTGTCATATACAACATGGTTGAAACTTGAAGACATTACGCTGAAAGAAACGTTAGTCACAAAAACACAAATATTGCATGATTCCATTTTAAATGTCTCTATACCAGTAAAACTCAGAATCAGAAAGTAGTATGGTGGTTACCAGGGACTGGTTGGGGGTGGGGTGACAAGTGGAAGTTATTCATTGGGTATAGAATTGTAGTTTTGAAAGACAAAAATTTCTATAGGCCTCTTGCCCCACAATGTGAATATTTGTTGTGCAGTTACCAAGTCATGTCCGACTCTTTGCAACCCCATGAATTGCAGCACACCAGGATTCCCTGTCCTTCACTATCTCCCTGAGTTTTCTCACATTCATGTCCACTATTACATTATACACCCAAAATGGTCAAGATGATAAATTTTATGTTGAATTTTTTACCAGAGTAAATGTTGAAAAAGCAGATGACTGGTTGCCAAGAGATGGGTTGAGAAGAAAGGCACACAAGGAAATGTCTAATATATACATCAAGTCACTTAGCAGAGGACTTTCCTGGTTGTTCAACATTAAAGAATCTGCCTGCAAGGCAGGAGATGTGAGTTTGAGATGCTGGTTCAATCCATGTGTCAGGAAAATCCCCTGGCGAAGGAAATGGCAACCCACTCCAGTATTCTTGCTTGGGAAATCCCATAATCAGAGGAGCCTGGCAGGCTACAGTCAAATCACCACCACCACACAGCAGAATTTACTTGAAACATATCGCTTTAAAATATTTTTCCAAACAGAGCTATCAAAGTATTAGAAGAAAACTTGGGGAAATCCTTTTATCTTCTTGAAATGGAGGATTACTTTCTAGATAAGTCTCTTAGCTAATAAAGACAGACTGATAATTAAACTACCTGATTTTCTTTTCAATTACATGAACAAAAATCCCATAACCAAAGTCCGAAGACAATTTATAAACTGGGGGAAATGCCTGAAATTCCTATCACAGAAAAAAAATGCTATCCTAATATATAAACACCTTCCAGAAATCTAGAATAAAAGAACAACCCACTGAAAAACAGTTCAAGAGACAAAGAGGCAGTTTACATAAAAATAAATACCAATGACCATTAGTCAGATAAAGAGGAGTTCAACCCCACTCGGAATAAAAGATATGAAATAGAAATACTATTTTTCACCCTCAAATTAACAAAAATTGAAGAGTACCAACACATTGTTAGCAACGCTGGGAGACAAAGGAGTCAAGATATTACTTGATTTGGGGAATATAAAAATGGAACATATTCTATGCAAGGAAAATTGACAATAGCTTTCAAATAACACTTGAATTTACCCTTTGGCAACGGCACTTCTCGAAATGTATTCTAAAGATAAGACTGCTCATAAACAAAATATATGTATGAGGTTATATATGGTAGTATTGCTTATAATAGCAAAAGGTTGGAAATATCCCAGTGTTTAGAAAGAGATAAAATAAACTATTCACCTCTCCTCCAAGATACACACACACACACACACACATCATACTTTACAGGTCAGTTCCACTGCATCGCCTTGAATTCCATGCTGTGGCCTTATACTTCACACTTAATCACATCTCTGAGCCTTTACGCTTCCTGTTTGTTTTCTTCCTCACATAGGTCTAAGTTTTCTCTTTTTAAACCCTGTATAAAACTCCTGTTTACCCTGATCAGATATTGTATCTCTTGAGACACCTTCCATAATTTCACAAACAGGGTATCCCTCACTTTTCAGAAAATGGCTGTCAATAAGACCAATATAAGTTAAGACTTTCCTTAGATTACTTTCAGCATGATGTTTCATTCAAAGTGAAATAAGAAGTCAAAAGTAGAGTCAAAGCAATTCACATATTTACTCTCATCTCTTAGAAATATGAGATTCATGAACACGGAGATTCACTAACAATGTAGCATTATCTTGTTTATTTACTCTTCTGTAGGAATACTTAACATGAGAGCTACCTTCTTAACAAAAGTTCAAATATACTTTATTTACATTAACTACAGGTACAATACTGTATAGCCTATCTCTAAAGCTTATAAATTTGCTTCACTGAAACTTTATGCCCACTGATTTGGTAACTCCCTATTTTCCCTTCTTTTTAGGCTCCAGTAATCACCTCTCTGCTCTTTGATTCTATGAATTTGATACTTTAGATACATGATACAAGATGTATGAATTTGTGCAGAATTTGTCTTTCCAAGACTGGCTTATTTCACTTAACATAACATCCTCAAGGTTTACCCATGTTGCCACACACTGCAGAATTTTCCTCTTTTTTAAAGGCTTAATAGAGCTCCAGTGCATGTATATACTACATTTGCTTTCTGCTGATAGACACTACTGGGTATTTATACAAAAGAATTGAAATCAAGATCTCAAAGAAATATTAGCACTCCTATAGTAATTGAAGCATCATTCACAACACCCAAGATATGGAAACAACTCAGCAGTAAATCTCAAAATTTGTTCAGACGATGAAGAAAAGTAGAGTAAGTTCAGAGCAAAGAGAATAATCAGGATTGTAGACGGGGAGACCTTTTCAGGCAAGGTTGACTACCAAGACTATTTTTATACTGTTCCTTCTTTTGAGAGTAAAACAAACAGAAGATAGTAAAAATCCTTCCCAGTTCTCTATTCCTCAAGCCTTCCAAGTATCCTTTCATGTGTCAAAAATCTCTCTGATTCCCCTTATCTTTTGCCCCTGCCACAGAGACCACTCAAGTTTCTGCTTCCACCCATGCCCTAGCAACTGTGCTTCTGGTATCATTAGTAGACCTTGGCTCTATGTTTTCTGGTTTCCCTCTGCAATGAACGGTGGGGAAACATCTAGGAATTCCTCATTATCATTTCTATAGACAATAAAAGTGCTTACCTGATTATCTTCACACGATATGGCATCTATACCATGTCAGTCACCACTGCTAACAATAGTTTACCACTGATTCAACAGTTGCTCATTGAACACAAACACCCTGTCACATTTGTCTATATATCCTAACTATTAATACAGAAATCTGTACAAAGCAGAAACTTAAATTTCAACAAAAGAACAACTTAATAAAAATGGAAGACAGGGAGCAGAACAAAACTATGAGATTAATTTGAGTGACAGGTACATTTCAGTGTGGTGGCAGAGAGGAAATATGGTGAGTTATCAGAAAACTGCTTTCCAAAACATCATGGTTCAAGAGAGGATCCATGGGCACGTTTTAGGAATAGGATAGATTGGAACATTCATCTTCGAATAATTACTTGCCTTAGGGACAGGGATCTAAAATGGCTTTTGGAAGGGATCATTTCACTCCAAAGCGCAATGCTGGTGCATACCTCCACTTCCTTCTCCATTTTGTCTATTTCTACATATATCAGGTCATTCTTCCTGTGATCTTAGCTCCTAGACATACTGGCAAACTCAATGACATAAACTTGTGGTTAAAAAAAAAAAAAAAACATAATGGAAGCATGCAGACATGACTGGGCAATCTGATGAGGCTTTACAATTAGTTCTAGAGAAAGAATGATAATAATTATATATTCAGTTTCCCCAAACACTGAATCCGTTAAACATTTGGTTATAAATTCTAACATTAAAATTGTTAAAAAGCAGTGAGGAAAAAATCATAGAAGGGTCTAGAGATATTTGTTACATTCAAATGTGTTCTTAACAAAAACTAAAACATTATTTAACATTGTTTTTGTTTCATTATTACTCCCTAGATTAGCCTACCAAAAATTAGTCCATTTGTTTTACCCTTGTAAATTCTGAGAAATCTTTTCCGTATATGAAGTGCACCAAAAGAAAGGAGAAAATTGCATTCGTGGTGGCTCAGACAGTAAAGAATCTGCCTGCAGTGCAGGAGACCTGGGTTCGATCCCTGGGTCAGGAAGATCTCCTGGAGAAGAGAATGGCTATCCACTCCAGTATTCTTGCCTGGGAAATCCCATGGACAGAGGAGCCTGGCGGGCTACAGTCCATGGGATGGCCAAGAGTCAGACACGACTGAGCGACTAACACTTTCACTTTTTTTTCATGCAACATTTTTTAACTGAGAATGCCCAATATTCTGTATGTTCAAGGTAACTCAATAAGGTATTAATTCTTGTTTATAACTAGGTAAGATGAATAGAAACAAAGTAGTCATTTGAAGTGAAAAGTGCTGAAACAGTGTGGTCAAAAAACAAATTAACTGGATATGACAATGTATGCCTACTATTCACGTGAATGTGTTGGGATAAAATGTACTGACCTAATTATTTTGAGGAATACAGTGCTGATTCAATAAAGGTAAAATAGTAAAAGAAGACAGCCTAATTTTCAGCAGCGGTTTCTCTCACATTTGTATTTTAAGATAACTTCATGTGTTTTATATCTTTGATTATCCCAGCAACAGCAGGTAGTAATGATCATAAGCTTCCCTGCTTTATATGAATAGTATTAACACTTACAGAAGTGAAAGTAACTTATATTAACGGTAGCCATTCAAATTATAAGCCACTTCTGACAATAAAGCGTTTCCAGCATACTTTCTTGTTTTGTTTCACTTGAGTAAATTAACTTTGAGCCAAGAACTTACTAAAAGACTCTGATTACCCACCACATTCTATATGTCTCATCATTTTTTCATATGAGTATTTTTTCAGAAAAATTAACAGAGTTGCAGATATTGTTATGTGTTTCCTTTGCCTTTAAGTGTATGTAGGAGATCAAACTTAGGGGGGCATTGTCCTTTTTACATTATACATTTATATCTGCATTTATTACATTGTACATTTATTTCATAGAATTACTGAACATCTAATTTATACCTAATACCACATAGGTGGTATCCACATAAAGACGCAAATATGAGACAATCTTGCTCCCTTGGGGCTCAAAATATGATGGAGGGTAACAGGTCCAGGAATATCTAAATTCATCAAAGTAGAATGGAGGTGGAAGTGAATAAAGGGAGGAAATTCATTCTTTTAATACCTGGGAGGAAACAGAAAAAGTAAACTTTGAAGACTGAGAGAAATTTCAGTAGATGAAGAAGTTCAAGGGCATTTTAGGAGAAGAAATGGCAGAAACAAATGTATTGAGCAGAATCAAAGCTTAAGATGAATATTTTTTTGTATCTATGGCATAAATGGCACAGAAGGCTGTTTTATAATCATAATTGCTATTCTTTAGTAGATGTCGTTCATAAGTGTTAATTTTACTCTCAAATTTCCTTGTTGAATCATGCAGTCTTTCAAAACTCCACAGCCAATATCTTGCTCCAAATTGAATGGCATATGAAGAGAATTGCATTCATCTGTCTGAAGTCCAACTTAACAGAAAGTATTATTGAATGATGGAGCTGAGCACAAATCTTGATTGGAAGTGGGGAGGCAGTACTAATAGCTCTGTTCTAAAAGTTTTCTCTGATGTTGGAAATTAGTATTTAGCTATCCACTGATAGAGAAATGGAAGCTGAATAAGACGAGTAAGTTAAAAGGATATTAATTTAATCTGTATATTTGAGAAAAAGGATTTGAGACTTTCATTTAAAATCAATTTGTCCTTATTTCAATTTTTCATGAATAAAATGCTCAGCCATTTTTATGAATGCAAATCTTAGGAAAGTTTTTAAATTTGCCCTAGATTTTTTCTTTTAATGCACCACTAACAACAGAGAAATAGAAGAGAGAAATCTCAGGGATTAGATCTCTACACTAGTAACAAGCAAATGAGCTTCAATATTGGGAAAAAACATGAACTAACAGAAGTAAGTAAACAACCAAAAACAATGTATCTTTGGTGGAGGAATTAATTACAAAGTCTTGCCAGGGATATGAACGAAGTTAGACATGTGTATAAAGTATATGCAGTGCATTGAAACAAGAATACTATGATTTGAAAACCAAGAATTTTGATTCTTTTGAACAGGGATTGATCACAACATGATGGACCACTTCACTTCACCCTCCTCTGCAATATACCAAACAGGGTTTGACAATTTGAATATCACACTGTCAGAGAGATATAAATGAAATAAAAGAGTTCAAAGATCTGTAAGGGAAACCTACTGAACGAAGTGCAGCAAAAGAGAGATGATAAATAATAAGAATATACTGATTTTTTACATTGTGTAACATATTAGCACAAATATTGCGAAACCCATTTATTATCTCGCTATCTCTGTAGATCTGAAGTCTACACAGCAGAACTGAATTCTCTGCTTAGGGAATCACAAGAATGAAATCAAAATGGCAGCTGAGATTACGTTTACTTTTGGAGGTTGGGAGTTAGATTTCAAGCTCATTCAGGTTGTTGGCAGAATTCAGCTCCTTGCAGTTGCTGACTAAAGTTCCCATTTTCCTGCTGGCTGTTGGCCAGAAATTACTCTTCGCTCCTAGAGGACACCCACAGGTCCTAGCCACATGACCAATTCACAACATGGCAGCTAACTTTTTCAAAGCCAGCAAAAGAATCACATTCTAGCGGCCAAGGTCAGTCATATATAATGTAACCTAATTGATGGGGTGATTATCCCATCATATTCATAGGTCCTAACCACACTCAAGAAGAAGGAATTCAATAGGATCAAACACATGGACTAAGAGTCTTAGAAGCAGTCTGTATGTTTGGTTTCATTAAACGACATTTCATTGTAACAACAACAAAAGTCAAAATTTTTCCCAAGCTCAGTGTACCATTATATATAAGCAATTTAAGTATTGATGGGTATTGAGTTTTGTTTTGGAATCATTTTTTTTTTCAAGTTGAGCCACTCTAGTGGGTGTGAAGCACCAGCACACTGTGACCTTGATTTGCATTCCCCCACTGGGAGGACAGCTGCTGAGGCTGGAACTCCAGCACTGTGGCCACCGCATGCGAAGAGTGACTCATTGGAAAAGACCCTGATGATGGGAGGGATTGGGGGCAGGAGGAGAAGGGGGCGACAGAGGATGAGGTGGCTGGATGGCATCACTGACTCGATGGGCATGAGTTTGAGTAAACTCTGGGAGTTGGTGATGGACAGGGAGGCCTGGCGTGCTGCGATTCATGGGGTCGCAAAGAGTTGGACACAACTGAGCGACTGAAATGAACTGAACTGAACTGAATGATGAATTATGAGAATTTTAAAGGGATTATTGGCCATTCATATATCTTCTATTGTAGTTTACAAGTATCTGTTCAAGTTAGATGCTTATTTTTCAATTGGATTATTTGTCTTTTATTACTGAGTTAAAGAAATCCTTTTTGTATTTTGTATAAAAACTCTTGCCAAATATATTATTTAAAAATATGCTATTCTAGTTTGTGCCTTGCCTCTTTATTTTAATGGTGTATTTCATGAACATACACTTTTAATTTTGATGAAATCCACTTTATGAATTTTTTCTTTTATGGTTATTGAAGGCCTTTACTTTTAAAGAAATCTTTAACTATCCACAGATTGTAAAATTATTTTCCTATATTTTGTACCAAAAGCTTGATTGTCTTGGCTTTTATGCTTTTTCTTTTTTCAGGTTTACCTAGGTAAAGTTGAGACACAAAAATTGCATATACTTACAGTGTATAATATGTTTTAATACACATATATATAGTGAAATAATTGTTACAATCAAACTAACTAACATATTTATCCCTTCATATAGTTTACATTCCCACCAACATTATACAAGTGTCCCCTTTTCTGTACACACTCTCCAGCATTTATCGTCTTTCTTTGTAATAGCCATTCAACTGGTGTGAGGTGTGTGTTGGATTTGATCTGCATTTCCCTATTGATTACTGATGTTGAGAATCCTTTCATATACTTGTTGATCATGTGTTTATCTTTTTTGGAGGAATTTCTACTTAGTCATTTTCTAATTTTTAGAATCAGGTTGTCAGCTCTCTTGCTATTAAAAGCCTTTTTTTTTTTTTTTTTTTTTGGTTATTAACCCATAATAAAAAAAACATGTGGTTAACAGATTTTTTTTTTTTTTTTTTTTTTGCCATTCCACAGGTTCTCTCTTCACTCTGTTGAGTGTTTCCTTTGCTGTCCAAGCTTTTTGCTATGATGTGATTGCATTTGTCTGTTTTTTTATTTTGTTAAGTGTGCTTTGGGGTCATATGTAAAAAAAATCATGCCGAGGTCAATGTCAAGAAGCTTTTGCATTTTGTTTATTTTAACTAGTTTGGGGTGTATTGGAAGGACTGACGTTGAAGCCGAAGCTCCAATACTTTGGCCACCTGATGCGAAGAGCTGACTCATTGGAAAAGACCCTAATGCTGGCAAAGATTGAGGGCAGGAGGAGAAGGGGGCGACAGAGGATGAGATGGTTGGATGGCATCATCAACTCGATGGACATTTGTTTGGGTGGACTCCGGGAGTTGATGATGGAAAGGGAGGCCTGGCGTGCTGCTGTTCATGGGGTCACAAAGAGTCGAACACGACTGAGCGGCTGAGCTGAACTGAACTGAATATAAACAGGTCTTACTTACATTTAAGTAAGTAAGGCATGAGTTCATTTTGAGTTAATGTTTGTATATGGTATGAGACTAGGTTCCAGCTTCATTTTTCTGCATTTGGATATCCAGTTTTCTGAGTATCATTTAACAAAGAGAATATCCTTTCACATATGTATTCCCAGAAACTTTGTCAATGATCAGTTGATTGTATATGTCTGTGTTTATTTCCGGGTTCTCTATTATGTTCTGTTGGTCTATGTCTGTTTTTAATGCCACTAATACACTGTTCTCATTAGGGTAGCTTCATGGTATATTTTAAAAACAGACAGTATAATGACTCCAGCTTTGTTCTTCTTAATCAAAATTGTCTTAGTTACTCAGGGTCTTTTGCTAAAACTCCATATGAGTTTTAGAACTTTTTTTCCTATTTCTGGGGAAATTACCTTTAAAATTTTGATATGGATTGCATTGAATCTATAGATTACTTTCAGTAGCATGGATATTTTAACAATATTAAATTTTTTATTCCATGAATAAGGGATATATTTTCATTTATCTGTCTTTTTCATTTCTTTCAATACTTGAGAGTTTTCAGTGCACATATCTTTCAACTCCTTTGTTAAATTTATTCATAAGTATTTCACTTATTAAATGTTTTTAATGCTTTATAAATGGGATTTAATGCATAAATACATATATAAATGTTTTTAATGGTATATAAATGGGATTATTTTCTTAATTTCCTTTTCAAACAGTTCACTGTAAGTGTATAGAAATGTAACACATTTTTGCATGTTGATTTTATATACTAAAATTTTACTCAATTTATTAGTTCTAACAGTTTTTTGGTAGTCTTCAGTGTTTTCTATACATAGTATAATGACATTTGGATAAAGATAAATTTTACTTCTTCATTTGAAATTTGTATATCTTTTATTTCTCTTTTTTGCCTAATTATCCTGGCTAAGGCTTCCAGTACTATGTTGAATAGAAACGGTGAGAGCAGGCATCCTTGCTTATTCCTGATCTTACAGGAAAGCTTTTAGCTTCTCGCCACTGAGTTAGTTGTAGGCTTGTCATGTGGTTTTTACTATGTTGGGGTACATTCTTTCAATAAATAAATAACTTAGATTTTTTTATTATGAAGGGATGCTGTATTTTGTTAGATGCTTTTTCTGCATCTATTGTGATAATTATATAATTTTTGTCCAGTGTATACATTGATTGACTTGCCAATGGGAGCTGTTCTAGCATCTCAGGAGTAAATCCAACTTGATCACAGTATATGATGCTTTTAATATGCTGTTGAATTTGGACTGCTGCTGTTTTGTTGAAGATGTTTGCATCCGTGTTCATTGTGCATCTCAGCCTACGTGTTCTTTCCTTGTAGTACTCTTGTCTGGCTTTGGTATCAGGGTATGCTGGCCTCATAAAGTTTGGAAGTGTTCCCTTCTCTTCAGTATTTTGGAAGGGTATGAAGATTGGTATTAATTCTGCTTTAAATGTTGGACAGAATTCACCAGTTACGCCATCTGGTCCTGGGCTTTTCTTTATTAGAAAGGACAGATCCATTTCATCTATGTTGCTATCCAAGTCCTCTGTTTCCTTACTGATTGTCTGTCATGATAATCTATCCATTATAGAAAGGGAGGTATTAAAGTGCCCTACTATTGTTGTATTGGTATCTATTTCTTTCTTTAGCTCTATCAACGTTTGTTTAATATATTTAGGTACTATGATGTTGAGTACCTATATTTATAATTGCTATGTCCTCTTGATAAAGTGACTCCTTTTGGATTGCATAATGACCTTCTTTGTCTCATGTGATAGTATTTGACTTAAAGTTTATTTTGTCTGAGAAAAATACAGCTATTCCTGCCCTCTTTTGGTTACTATATGCATGGATTATCCTGTTTTCATTCCCCTCACCTTCAGCCTATGTGTGTCCTTAAAACTAAAGCGAATCTCTTGTGGGCAGTATACTATTGGATTTTTTTTTCTAATCCATTCACCCACTTTGGTTAGAGAATTTAATTCATTTAAATTTAAAGTAATTATTGATATGTAAGGATTTACTCTTGCCATTCTGTTGCTTTCCTAGCTGTTTTGCTGATTCCTAGAAGAAAGAGTATATGGAGTGCTGGTTGCATGTGTGTGCTTTTGGGAGGGCCTGCAGGTTAAGTATCCTGTGAGGTTCATGAGTGAGCCTCTTGCTTCAGTTTGCAAGGTGCTTAATAGAAATGCATCCAGTATTTTAGTTCCCAACCCTGGATTCTGTGAGTCCCACACATTTTTCACGATTCTAGCTAGCTCAAAGTATTTAAGTATGCTAATCCTCTCAGTGATGAGTCTACAGAAGTGGACCTCTTCAGCCATGTCCCACACAGCTGGGGAAGCTAGGAGCTCACAAAACCCTCACGTGCCCCTTGGGAAATATCACAGGCTGAGGTCTCCCTTGGCACTGTGCTCTGAAGCCTTCAGGAAGGAGGGATGCAGGCAAAAGGAAATCGTTCTTCTCAACTGCTTTAATGTGCCTATTCTCAGATTTTGTGCTTCAATAGGTTACTGAAATCCCTCCACTAGACTCCCAGGCTCCCATAAAAGCACGCTCGTCCATGGGTGGCTGTCAAATATAGTTTTTTGGGGTGGGGAGGAATAATGGCCACAAATGCCTGGCCCACCATCCCATGCTGACATTTCTGTGGATCTCTTTCTCCTCCTCTCCTAGCTTTAATGGGGTATAATTGACATGCAACCACTGTATCTTTCTTTTAGGCTTTGTTTATGGTAGAAGGGAGAGATTGAAGTTCATTTTTTTTCTCATATAGATATCCAGCTGTTTCTGAACCATTTGTTGAAAATAGCTTCTTTCCTTTGTCTAACTGCTTCTGCGTATTTGTGAAAAATCAGCTAAACAACTTATTATGAGTGTGTTCTGTAAACCAAAATCTATCCCATCAATCTAAATATCTATCTTTTATACCTGTATGACAGTGTATTGATTACTGTAGATTTATACTATGTCTTAAAGTTAATTTGAGTTCTCCATCTTTGCTATTTTTCATGATGATCTTGGCTAGTTTAGCTTTTGGCTTTTGCTTCTTTTGCATTTCAATACAAATATTAGAATCATAAGAGCCATCACAGACTGCTTTGGGCTGCTTTCCAATGCTTTCAGAGAGTGTTTTTAGAATAAATTTTAACCCAGGGTTTATAATTATTATGTGCAAGAAATTAATCTAATACAAGTTACTCTGCAATTACAAGAAACAGAAATTCCTCCTCTCGAGTTTTTTTTGTTGTTGTTGTTTTATTTTTTGACTAGAACTCTGTCACAGACCAATCTCTAACCAGCCACTCTTACAGCAATTAAAAAAATAATAATAATCCAACAAATAAATTATTTATGTTTCCTTTCAAAAGTATTGCCCCCCCACCTTGAGAACTTCTATTTAATACAGTAACATAAGCAGGACCCAATCCACCTTTACTGTTCTTTTTAGAACTGCACTAAGATCTAACCATTTTTTTTCCAGCCTCCAAATACCCTTTTCTTTTATTAGTCCCCTTTCCATTATGCCTTACAACCAATCTTGCCCAAGTTATAAAGGCAATCATCAAAAGCCAGGCAGCTTGATATAACTACTTAAACTATTATCTCCTCATGCTTAGCAAATTTTTGTCACCAATAATAAAATACCTATATACATATATATAGTATAATATATATGGTAATTTATATTACTATATTATTTACTGAACTGCACAATCCACTCAGAAAATCAGTCTACAATTTTCTCAATTCTTACCATTCCCTGTTATCTCTTTCCTTTGTTTTGCTTGCTCTGTTGACATGACACATACTGTTTTCAAGTGTAATCCGACAGCTCTCCTCCCATATCTGCCTCTTAATATGTATGGGTAACTCTTCTACAAATTACTTTTCATAGAGCTCTTTTTGTTCCACCCTGTATTTAGCCTTCAACCTAAGTACAGATTCTGCTAACATTTATTCTCAATCTAAGTCCTCTCTCCTCCAGGCTTGTCTCACTCTTGGGAGGACAATCTTGACAGGAGCCTCCATTTCTATTTTTCCTCTCAACTTCTGCACTGGAAAAAATTGCATATATAACATGTATGGCTATACCAATGGATCTCAAACTAGCTGAAATTCAGATTCCCAGGTCCATCCCTGAGATTCAATAACTGAGAAATCAGTAAGTCTAGGTTAAGTCCGGCGACTGTTTTACAGGAGGAAGTGTGTCGTTTTACTCCTCAGTCACCAACTCAAACTGTATACATCTGATACAAATTGGACCTTTAGTCATTATTTATTAAGTTAAATGATACTAAATAATTATGGTCCATGATTTAGAAAATATACTTCTCTTTGTTCCAATCATTAGTAAGCACTGTTAGTTCTACTTCGAAAATGTGTTGACCTCTATTTTGGATTTCAACAATGTCAGATAAAGCCATGATTATCTTCTACCTAGACTATGTCAATAGTCGCCTAACTATTCTCCTTACTCATGCCTTCCAATAGCTAGAGGAATGTTTTCCAGTAAGCAAATCAGATGATGTTACCCACATGCTTAAAACACTCAAATGCTTCCAAGCAATGACTTGTATATTTCCTATATTCCTGATCTCACCTCTGATCAATCTCCTCTCCTCATCAAGTCACTCTGGCCTTGCAAGGATTCCTGGACACATCCTCTCCTCCCATAAGATGTCTGCACTTGCTGCTTCCAGAATTTGAACAGACTGATCTCTGCATCATTAACCCCACTTATCATTCAAGTCTCAATCAAGTTTTACTCCTTAGAAGAGCTCTTCAAGGGGGCTGCCCTCACTCCCACTTCTCTGCTATGCGGTATTCCATAGGATTTTTTTTCCCAAAACTTATTAGAACTTAAAACTGCATTTGTTTATTTACCTCTTTTCCATAAACCTCAACAGAGTGCAAGCATCAGCCTTGTCTGTTTTCTGCATCACTGAAGTCCCAGGGCCTAGAACAACTGAACAATTCCTGTCAGAGGAGGCACACAGAAAAGTTTGCTCAGTAAGTAGAATGGAGCAAAATAAGGGGAGGGAGGGAGGAAGGGACAGGCAGGGGGAGACACAGAGAGAGAGCGAAACAGACATGAGAGAGAGAATGATCGAGAGTTTATCAAAATCAAAATGTATTAAACCACAGCAGAGCAACCAAGGAAAAAACATCATCCATTTGTGTCTTGTAATTTGTGGTCACTCAACCAATTTATGAGAATAGGCCTATTTGCAAATATAACCAGCTAAGCATTGCATCTTCGCTGTGGTGTCATGTTTCCTAATAATGAAAAAGAAAAATAAATACCACCATTTATAAACACTGCCTGTACCAAATAAAATATGGAGAAGGTGCAGGGGTGAGAAAAAAGGATAAGATTTCAGATATGGATAGAACTGAGTTTGAATAAAACATTATTGAGGTTGTATTAACAAGTTTAAAGGTTCTTGTGTCTACATTACATTGAGTGTAATTTTTTTATTTCACAAGGTGGTTATGGGAATCAGATGGGACAAGCTAATTTGAGAACACACATGAGAACCTGGCACCCAGTAGGACTAATAAAGAAGAGCTGCTTCCCTCCCTCACTTAGTCCCACTGTACATTAATACCTTCCTGATATGCAGATGGTATCACCCTAATGGCAGAAAGTGAAGAGAAACTAGAGAGACTCCTGATAAAGGTGAAAGAGGAAAGTGAAAAAGCTGGCTTAGAACTCAATATTAAAAATACTAAGATCATGGCATCTGGTCCCATCACTTCATGGCAAATAGATGGGGAAAATGCAAACACTGGCAGACTGCATTTTCTTGGGGTCCAAAATCACTGAAGCCAGGGACTGCAGCCATGAAATTAAAAGACGCTTGCTCCTTGGAAGAAAAGCTGTGACCAACCTAGACAGCATATAAAAAGCAGAGACATCACTTTGCTGACAAAGGTCCATCTAGTCAAAGCTATGGTTTTTCCAGTAGTCATGTATGGATGTGAGAGTTGCACCATAAAGAAGGCTGAGCACTGAAGAATTGATGCTTTTGAACTATGGTGTTGGAGAAGACTCTTGAGAGTCCCTTGGACAGCAAGGAGATCAAACCAGTCAATCCTTAAGGAAATCAGTCCTGAATATTCATTGGAAGACTGATGCTGAAGCTGAAACTCCAATACTATGGCCAACTCATGCGAAGAGTCAACTCACTGGAAAAGACCCTGATGCGGGGAAAGACTGAAGGCAAAGGCAGAAGGATGTGACAGAGGATAAGATGGTTGGATGGCATCACTGACTCAATGGATATGAATTTGAGCAAGCTCCAGGAGATAGTGAAGAACAGGGAAACCTATCTTGCTGCTGTCTATGGGGTCACAAAGAGTCACACATGACAGCGACTGAACCACAACAAATGCTCTGCTGAGTAAAGAGTTCCTCCTCAAATGACACATATAATAACTTGATGCTCAATTTGTTGGAGCATCACTTCAACACTGAGAATGATATAATCAAAGATGCACATCCTATCTAGGAAGCAGTGTGACTTAGTGGAAGTAATCAAGTTTAAAGAGTACATTTGTACATTCAGGTTTCTCTGTGGGTCTAATTCTTAATATCAGACTACACCTAGACACCATGTGGCTCTAGGTTACCAAAAGGAAAATTTATCATCCCAGCCACCTGTAATTGAAACAAGTGAGAATTTATTAAGAGTTTTACTATGAATTAAAGACACTGTAAAAAGTAACACCATGCAGACATCATGGTAATATAGGTTCCAACTTTTCATGGCTTTACCACACTAGCAATACCTTACATAATACAGACTTCCTTCTTGTTAATTCTATATAAATAAAAGTGATACAGTAAGAAAAATAGTGCATTACCATGGCAGATACAACAGCTTTTCTAATTTCTTTTCTAATTTTCTCCCACCATGTATTAGTTCTGCTTGCACTATATAAATAAAATCTGAGAGTATGTTCTCTTTCATGTGTGATGTGACGTCCTCAGCATAATGCCTGTGAGATTCTGTTGTGTTTCTCTAACCGCTGAATGCTATTCCATGTTATGAATATAGGAGGTGTTTTTCAATTTTCCTATTAATAGACATGCTTACACTTTGTGTTGTTTTCAATATCATTTTTCTCATTGAATTGCTTTTAATTGTTCATTTGACATCAATCAATGGATAAGATTTGGCAACTGAACAACAAACCAAGTAAATGTTAGTCTGTTTCTTTCCACGAAATGCTATATTAAATGGATTTTTTAAAATTTTTGTTTCCCAAGTTATTACAAGTCCATAGAAACACATTTTTTAATAATAACCTCAAATCTTGAGAACTTGTGAAATTTACTTGTCAGGACTTGTTTTGTATTCCTTTAGAATTTTCTACATAAAAATTATATCATTTCTGAATACAGATAGTTTTCCTTTTTCATTGTTCATATTTTGGCCTCTTATACCTTGCCTTATTGTAATGGTTAAGCTTCCAGTACAATGTTGAATGGGAATGGTAGAGCCTTCTTGACTTGAAAGTATCTCTGGGAGAAAGTGTTCAACATTTCCCTGTTAAGTGTAAAGAACAGCTTTTGGGTTTTTTTTTTTGTTTGTTTGTTTTCTGTCTACATGTTCCTTACCAGGTTGAGAAAGTTCTCTGGTATTCCTAGATTACTCCGATTTTTATCATACAGGCATTGAATTTTGTTAAACACCCTTTTCGCATCTAATGGCATGATGATATTTTTTCCTTTGTTGTTAATAAAGTACATTATACTGACTAATTTCCCAATGCGAAATCAGACCTGCATCCCCAGGGTAAGTTTTCATGGCCAAAAGAGGCTATGGAATCTAAGTTGTTAACATTATACTATGGGTCTTTGCATCTACATGTATGAGAAGTATTTTTCTATAAAAACATATTTTGTTCTACTGTATTTTTCAGGCTTTGGTATCACAGTTATGTTTGCCTAATAGAAAGTTGAGATGTTTTCCTTCCTACTATATTTCTGAAAGAATATTAGTAGCATTGTTATTTTTTCTTCCTCACATGTGGAATAGAATTTCCCAGTGAAGATGGTTTACACCTAGAGTTGTCTTTATGTCATGGACTTTGATAAATAATTTGACTCATATTTTCTATTTTATCATGTATAAATTCTGGAGAGTTGGGTTTTTCAGGAAATAGAAACATTTTATTGAAGTTATCTAAGTTTTTTATCTTTTAGTTGGTAGGATCTCTAATGTAACTCTCTCTTTCATTCCAGATACTGGCAAACCTGATGTTTCCCCTTTCATTCCCAATCCTTAGTGAGGGAGTTTTATTGATATTTTGATTTTTTTCAAGGAACTAAATTTGGGGTTTATTAATTTTCTTTATGTTTTTGTGCTTTTATTTCATTGATTTCTGCTCTTATTTTTCTTGCATTTACTTCTCTCTACTTACCTAGGCCTAATGTTTTCCATTAACTTAGATGGAAAATTATATCAGTGCTTGTTTAAGCACTTATCAATCTTTCAATCTTTTTTCCTTTATTCTTTAGAATGAATATTTTCTATTGATCTATCATCAAATTCACTAACCCTTCTTTATGACTTATTCAATGTGACAGAAAAACTATAGCCAGCTGACATCAGCCAGTCTTTATGGACTCATGGTGTCATGATTAGAGTAAGCATAGTATCAGGGATAAAGGCAAGGTATGGATTCAAGAATGACTCTCACTTGCCCAGGCTGATCTTGCAACTAACCTTGTCAAATATCCAAACTGCCATCAACCAACTAATGCTGAATTCCCAGGATGGTTACATGCCTCAAGGAGATCAACCACTTAGTCACAAATTTATTATACTGGGCTCCATCTAAACTGGACTAAGCAGAAATTCACTATAACTAGAATCAAAACATATAAAGGGTATAATTTTGCTTTCCTTGCCAAAAGTGTCTCAGCCAGCACTTCTACTCAAGGGTTCACATGTAACATGCAAGTGATCTAACAATAGGACTTTGCATAATATTACATCATAAGGGGTTCACTTTACATCAAAAGAGACAGGGTAGAGGGCTCCATTTAGATACAATGATCCACTGTTCCATCATCTGCCATAAACCCTGAAGCTAGCTGGCTGACCAAGCAAGATAACAGCTTTTTGAAAGTGTGAAAGTGTCAGTTGCTCAGTTGTATCCAACTCTTTGTGATCACACGGACTGTAGCCCACCAGGCTCCTCGTCCATGGAATTCTCCAGGTAAGAATATTGGAGTGGGTAGCCATTCCCTTCTGCAGGGGATCTTCCTGGAATAGTTCAGGTCATAGCTTGAAATAATGGGACTCTATCCTTTGAGGTGCAGAATATACCCTAAACAAATACTTATTATACAGTGTTGTATCTCTAATAGGTAGAATATAGGTCTAGGAGCCAAATGATGGGGACAGAAGAGGTCATTCCTAATAATATATTGGTAAATATATACTGACCACTCCTGCATTTCTAATTTCTGTGGATCTATAGGTCCTGGTTCCAAGAGGAAGATTCACCTCATTATCATTTTTCTTGGGCTCCAAAATCAATGTGGATGGTGACTGTAGTCACAAATTTAAAGTCACAAAATTAAAAGATGCTTGCTCCTTGGAAGAATAGCTATGACACGCCTAAAAAGCTAAGACATCACTTTGCCAACAAAGGTCCATTTAGTCAAAGCTATGGTTTTTCCAGTAGTCATGTATGGATGTTAGAGTTGGACTATAAAGAAAACTGAGTGCCGAAGAATTGATGCTTTTGAACTGAGGTGTTGGAGAAGACTCTGGAGAGTCCCTTGGACTGCAAGGAGATCAAACCAGGAAATCCTAAAGGAGATCAAACCTGAATATTCATTGGAAGGACTGATGCTGAAGCTGAAGCCCCAATACTTTGGTCACCTGATGTGAAGAGCTGACTCACAGGAAAAGACACTGATGCTGGGAAAGATGAGGGCTGGTCTCTGTGCCAAGAGACCAGAAGTCCAGAAAGGGAAGTTACTATCCTGGAAGTTGTAATTAACACCTATACTCAGAAGGAAGTTAGTCTGCTGTTAAACAATGTGGGAGAAAATAAAACACTGGACACCCAAGTGATCAAGTGGACTTCCTCCTGGTAACCTTCTGCCCAATTCTGATAAGAATATCAACAAGTGAAGAAGCTATAACCTGAATAAGACACAAAAATCAGGAACTCAAAATCCCTCAGAGATAGATGTCTTGGAGATACCACTGTAAGAGAGGCTAATTGAGGGGCAGAGAAATCTAAAAGTATAACGAGGGGAAATGATAACTATCAATTGTAGCCAGAGAGTATCTGCAGCAGCAGAGGCTATATTTCATCCCACCAACCTTCCTCTAGTAAGGTTTTGGGTTTTCCAGGAAGTGATCAAACAGAATCTAGGCAAAGCTGTTTCTAGATGGTGTAAGTTTATAATAGGAAGCAAGTGGATCCAAATGGTACAAGGGATAGACTATTCAGAACCAAGATATTCACCACCTGGCTGCCAAATATGTGGTCTGCTTATAGCTCACAGTTTAGTACCTCCCTAGAAACTGCTCTTGTCCCAAAGAAGTGGCCTTACCAGTGGTATACCCTCAAAGGCAGTCTGCATTCAGTGACCTACAGATGCAGTTGGACCAAGACCCAGATCCCTTGCTCCAATGTGAGACACCTTTGAAATGTGAGTCACTTGTGAAAAGCCATATTTGTGTGACAGCATTCCACAGATCAGCTGAGGTCGCTGTTGCAACTACACTGTAGATCAACATGCTATCCTGATAATCCCACTTATATTACAGGTGGTATACATAAGACCATTCCCCAATATGCCACCTGCACTCAAAGTTCCATCTTAGATTTTGTTTCTAGGACAGTTCTGTGTTTCTAGAGAAGTGCTTAACAATTGCTTTTCAGATTAACAAAGATGGGCACAATAAAGGACAGAAATAGTATGAACCTAACAGAAGCAGAAGGTATTAAGAAAAGGTGGCAAGAATACACAGAAGAACTATACAAAAAAGATCTTGCTGACCCAGATAACCACAATGGTGTGATCACTCACATAGAGCCAGACATCCGGGAATGCAAAGTCAAGTGGTCCTTAGGAACCATCACCATGAATGAAGCTAGTGGAGGTGATGGAATTCCAGGTGAGCTATTTCAAACCCTAAAAGATGATGTTGTGAAAGTGCTTCGCTCAATATGCCAGCAAATCTGGAAAATTCAGCAGTTGCCAGAGGACTGGAAAAGGTCAGTTTTCATTCCAATCCCAAAGAAAGGTAATGCCAAACAATGCTCAAACTACCACACAATTGCACTCATCTCACATAAAGTAATGCTCTAAATTCTCCAAGCCACGCTTCAACAGTATGTGAACCGTGAACTTCCAGATGTTCAAGCTGGATTTAGAAAAGGCAGAGGAACCAGAGATCAAATTGCCAACATCTGCTGGATCATCAAAAAGGCACAAGAGTTCCAGAGAAACATCTAGTTTTGCTTTATTGACTACAGCAAAGCCTTTGACTGTGTAGATCACAACAAACTGTGAAAAATTCTGAAAGATATGGGAATACTAGACCACCTGACCTGCCTCCTGAGAAATCTGTACGTAGGTCAAGAAGCAATAGTTAGAACTGGACATAGAACAACAGACTGGTTCCAAATAGGGAAAGGAGTACGTCAAGGTTGTATATTGTCACCCTGCTTATTTAACTTACATGCAGAGTACATCATGCGAAATGCCAGGCTGGAAGAAGCACAAGCTGGAATCAAGATTGCCGGGAGAAATATCAATAACCTCAGATATGCAGATGACACCACTCTTATGGCAGAAAGCAAAGAGGAACTAAAGAGCATCTTGATGAAAGTGAAAGAGGAGAGTGAAAAAGTTGGCTTAAAACTCAACATTTAATAAGCTACCATTATGGCATCAATTCCTATCACTTCATGGCAAAGAGATGGGAAAACAATGGAAGCACTGAGAGACTTTATTTTTGGTGGCTCCAAAATCACTGCAGATGGTGACTGTGGCCATGAATTAAAAGATGCTTGCTCCTTGAAAGAAAAGCTATGACCAACCTAGACAGCATATTAAAAAAGCAGAAACATTACTTTGCTGACAAAGGTCCATCTAGTGAAAGCTATGGTTTTTCCAGTAGTCATGCATGGATGTGAGATTTGGATTACAAAGAAAGCTGAGTGCCTAAGAATTGATGTTTTTGAATTATGGTGTTGCAGAAGACTCTTGAGAGTCCCTTGGACTGCAAGGAGATCAAACCAGGAAATCCTAAAGGAAATCAGTTCTGAATATTCATTGCAAGGACTGATGCTGAAGCTAAAGCTCCAATACTTTGGCCAACTGATGCAAAGAACTGACTCATTGGAAAAGACCCTGATGCTGGGAAAGATTGGAGGCAGCAGGAGAAGGAGATGACAGAGGATAAGATGGTTGGATAGCATCACCGACTCAATGGACATGAGTTTCAGCAAGCTCCGGGAGTTGGTGATGGACAAGGAAGCCTGGCATGCTGGACTCCATGGGGTCACAGAGCCGGACACGACTGAGTGACTGAACTGAACTGAATAAATTCGTGTTAATGGCTGTTACTAACAAATGATTAAAGGAAGAGAAGAATGTCTAACTTTTCTCTTAGCCCAGTCCCAGTTCCCTTACTCCACTGTAGCTACTTTCTCCAAAAACACTTCCCAGTAAATGACCTGAATATACATTCGGTCCCAGATATTTTCCTGGGGAACCTTATCTAAGGCAAGCCCGAAATATACATTATTCCCATTTTACTCATTAGTGAATTAAGACTCAGGTAGGTGAAGGAATTTGCTCAATGAATACACAGCAGTAATTGACAGGGCCACTAACTCTAACCCAGGTCTGTTTGATTCCAAAGCCCTATTCCTTGAACTATATCATACCTGCTACCCTCTCTTCCCCAACTGGATATTACTTTTTTAATAAAAGAATCTGCAGTCTTTTCTGTTTGCCTTAAAGTAAAACATCTCAAGCTGACAGGTCTATCAGAACTTGTCACTTACAGTTTAATGCCATGCAGCCTGGTTGGTGCTTGTCAGACTGACAGTAAAGCCCGAATGGATACTATGCCATTATGCATTTAATGGACTGCCCTCATGGAGCCAACCACCACGTTAAATACTTAATGCCAGTCAAATTTATTTACAGGATCAACTCTCTCCCCTTCAGATAATTGCCGTTTATCCTTTAGGCTAAAGCCTTTGGGGCACTTTGGGAGCTGCTTGGCACTTTGTCCGCCTGGGAGAATCCATCGCCAATGGTGACATTTTCCAGTCTAGGGTGAAAACTATTTAGGAAGAAAAATAGATCCCAAGGAACTTCAGGTTGAGAGAAAAGAGATGAGATACCAAAAAAGATATTGTTATAATGTAGAGCTTGTAGAAATAGATAAAAGAGCTCTTTTGTCCTGTCTCTTTTGTCCCACATCAAAATGCTATTTCTGCTGCCCAAAGCCATATAAAGACTGATTCCAAATCTATCAGCTTAGCTCCTTTTTCACCTTTTAAAATACTGCTGATAGGCGGAGGGGAAGTAGAGAAGCTTACAGGATAGCATCTGTCTTACAGCCTAGTAGGATTTCTGGGATTACTCCAATAACTCTTCACTAGCCTGATATTTTTTGTAGAACTTCAGCTGAAACTTCCTCCACCCCCTGTTGGGGACTTGCAGACATTGTTTTTCCTCCTAACACACCGGCATGACTTACCTCTGTGCTGCTGTGTTGTTAGGAGCACATGGAAAGGAGACAAAGATAAGCTGGAACGTGGCCAAAGGAGAGCAGAAAGAGGGGTGAGAGTTTTGGGGTTCATATCATGTGAGAAAAGGCTCAAGGACCCAGAGACATATAAGGCGAGAAGATTAAGAGAGGTCAGCAACGCACTATTGTGGGGAAGGGTAACTATCCTAGTCCTAACCCTGTGCTCATCCTGCTCATTCAAATCTTCTCACATATCACTCCCTGTCCAGAAAAGCTAGTTTTTCATCATCCCTACTCCTCACTCTTGTTAAAAACAACTCATTCGGGCTTCCCTGTAGTTCAGTGATTAAGAATCTGCCTGCCAATGCAGGGGACATGGGTTCGATCCCTGATCTGGGGAGATCCCACGTGCCACGAGGCAACTAAGCCCATAGACTGCAACTACCGAGTCCACACTCGCGAGCTCACGTGCTGCAACCACTGAGCCATGTGCCTGGAGCCCACGCGCCACAAGAGGACACTCTGCAAGGAGAAGCCCGAGCGCCGCAGCTAGAGAAAGAGCCAGCACACAGCAATGAAGACCCCGTGTGCCATAAAACTAAAAATAAACCTAAAACCTACTCCCTCTTTACTTCCCAATTCAAATATCATTTCTTTAGGAAGTGTCTTGTCCACCAGCACGACTTTGATGATTACTACAACCACCAGAATTGGCTATTTTTTTTTCTATTATATGATCTCACAAAACTCCTCTAATTTAACTTTATAGTACTTACTACAATTTGAAATTTTATACCTATTATGTGATTCTGCAATCACTATTGATTCACCTGATATATTTCACATTCTATGTCAGCATAAAAAAAGTACTATGCTGTTTTCTATTGCATCCTTGGGTTTAGGAGAGGAGTTTGGACAGAATGGGAACTTGACAAATTGTGCAAGGAAAAAAAAAACACATCATGCATACATGAATGAATGACTTAGTATAAAGAAATAGATCTTAGAAATAGAAATTAAGGACACTCACATGACATTCCAACAAAAGATAAAACTTTAGTGTAATCAGAGTTATTCAGCAGTGAATCTGCCTACATATATGAGCTTAGCTCCCTGCCAGCGAAAGTACTCAAGAGCAGAGACCAAAACTTGTTTTTAAAGTGCATGTATTAGTTGGAGGCTAATTGCTTTACAATATTGTAGTGGTTTTTGTCATACATTGACACGATCCAACTAATAAAAATAAATGGAAAAAAAAAGTGCATGTATATATAAATTAAACTTGAACCCCAGTAACTGCTACTTAACATTCTAGAGTTTTAAGATTCTATTAATGTTTTCCTCTTTCCTTTTGCTTCTCTATAAGTTCATTCATTTGTATTAAATTTTGATTGACAAGTTCAATGACTACCTTACAAATCCCTCAGCTCTCATAGTTGTGGCAAAACAAACTTGCAGATCCCATCAGGAAACAGCAGAAAAGGTGGTTTGCTCTTTGGAAGTCTAATCTTTGGGGATTCATTTATGAAAGAGTAATTCCCTATGTCCTGTCCATCAATCCTGTTTCTTCTGAGTACAGCAGATGGCTTTGTATATTGAATATTTAAAACACATTTTTCAATGATTTTTTTCCACTCCCCTGAGAATGGTTCACATAGTTATTAAAGTGAAAAATACAAATAGCAAACTCAACAGGCAATCAAGAGTGATTTCTGGGGGGAACTCTATTTCGAAGCCAGGTTTACCTAATGCACACATAATGAATAAAAAAGAAGTAACAACAACAACAAAAACAAGAAAAACTAGGTGGAACGGAATTTTTAAATATACTTTAAAAAATATAATTTAAAAAAATTTTATAATCAGGGAGGCAGGTTTTGACCCACTGTGAAAAAATACTTTGTAAATATTAAGCAATGAGTTTCCTGATGCTAAGAGTGTTTCCATGGAGGCTGATGGACATTTGGCAGAGATGGTTCAGCTGGGATTCATATAGTGGATTGAATTTGAGTTATAATACTGTTTAAATATCTTTCCAATTCTGAGATTCTAGGATTGGTACCTTAGTTTGAAGAATAGATAGATAAACAATTTGGAACTAAGACTGGATCTATATCAAACAACCCATCAACTCAATTATTCTGTCCAGTAAAGGATATGGTCATTCAGAGGAAATGATTTGCCTGCTGGTCTAGTTTAGAAATACTATTTTCTATTTAATAGATGAGGAAGCTGCTTCACAGACAAAACAAAACAAAAAAATCTTCCAAGGGGATATAGGTAATAAAATTCTAAAATTTTAACTCATGTGTTTCTGACTACGAAAAATAATGCTGTTTCCATTACCTCTAACTGAGTTTAGAAAGAAAATCAGAACTGGTAACAGGGACAAATGAGTAGCAGTGTCTTATTTATAGGGTATCAGACATGTCCAAAGCCTTTGACCGTGTGGATCACAACAAACTCTGGAAAATTCTTAAAAAGATGGGAATACCAGACCACCCGACCTGCCTCCTGAGAAATCTGTATGCAGGTCAAGAAGCAACAGCTAGAACTGGACATAGAATAACAGATTGGTTCCAAATAGGAAAAGGAGTACGTCAAGGCTGTCTATTGTCACCCTGCTTATTTAACTTATATGCAGAGTACATCATGAGAAATGCTGGGCTGGATGAAGCACAAGCTGGAGTCAAGATTGCTGGGAGAAATATCAATAACCTCAGATATGCAGATGACACCACCCTTATGGCAGAAAATTAAGAATTAAAGAGTCTATTGATGAAAGTGAAAGAGGAGAGTTAAAAAGTTGGCTTAAAGCTGAACATTCAGAAAACTAAGATCATGGCATTCAGTCCCATCATTTCATGGCAAGTAGATTGGGAAACAATGGAAATAGTGTCAGACTTCATTTTTGGGGACCCCAAAATGACTGCAGATGGTGACTGCGGCCATGAAATTAAGACTCTTGCTGCTTGGAAGAAAAGCTATGACCAACCTAGACAGCATAGTAAAAAGTAGAGACATTACTTTATGAACAAAGGTTCGTCTAGTCAAAGTTATGGTTTTCCTAGTAGTCATGTATGGATGTGAGAGTTGGACTATAAAGAAAACTGAGCACTGAAGAATTGATGCTTTTGAACTGTGGTGTTGGAGAAGACTCCTGAGAGTCCCTTGGACTGCAAGGATATCCAGTCAGTCAATCCTAAAGGAAATCAGTCCTGAATATTTATTGGAAGGACTGATGCTGAAGTGAAGCTCCAATACTTTGGCCACCTGATGTGAAGAACCAACTCATTTGAAAAGACCCTGATACTGGGAATGATTGAAGGTGGCAGGAGAAGGGGACAGCAGAGGATGAAATGGTTGGATGGCATCATTGACTCAATGTACATGAGTTTGGCTAAACTCCAGGAATTGGTGATGGACAGGTAGGCCTGGTGTGCTGCAGTCCATGGAGTCACAAGGAGTCAGACACAACTGAGCAACTGAACTGAGACATGTATAACATAGGCTGGGGAGGAAAGGGAAGTGATTTGAGAGCAGAATCCAAGGTCATGAGAGAGATCTCTTGAGGAAGGCAGTCATCCTTGACTCTGAGGCTTGGTAGGGAGGGATCCTGTATGACCGTTCTTCCTTTCTGTGCAAATCAGGGAGGAAGGTTCCATAGACCTGGCCAGGTGGTAATTAGATCAGGGTATTGCCATCTGCAGCAAAGCAGAGTCAAGAGATAGTCACTAACCCTAAGGGTAACACTTGAGTCATCATCCCATATAGGGTGGGTAAACCCTAAAGTCAGGACCCAAAGCCACATGAAAGGAGGTTCGAAGTAGATGGTGGAGAGAAAAGAGAGGTTGATTCTGTAGCACGTGCAGGCTCCAGCAGTGGGCCTCAGCTCTAGCTCCCATAGCCACAGACATGCCTATGTGGGGAAGGAAGGCAGGAGACACTGCTGGGGAGCGCTAGGCAGAGCAGCCAAGGCAGAAGGTAACTTGCATGGGGCAAAGGGTGGCACAAGGGGGGCTCATAGATGGTTTACAAAAACCAACTTTCTTTGTCACTGTGATCATGTCCCTTGAAACTTATGTTGCCAAAAATCTGGGCAATACCAAAATTCCATATTCTATCATAAGAAAGGCCTGAGGCTGCTGAGCAAGTGAAAAATCTACTTCCACACTGATCAGGACCCATTCAAGAACAAGATAAGCTGGATTTGCAGGGGGAGTTAGCAACGATTCCAGGTGGGGACCACTGGGAAAGTCAGCAGCCATTTCCTAATGGAATAAAGGTAGATTTATATACATTTAAATTATCATTTCTATGATCAACCTCAACAATTAAGACATTTATTACATTATAATAATACTAAGAAATATCATTGTAAGGCTGTGCATTTTTGTTTTCTTCTTGTTCAGTGATACTGTTTTTTAAGAGTAATACAATGGAGAACCATGGCAGTTCATTCCAGGCCAGGAGAAAAACATTTTCTTCCAATCCTGGTACACGCATAACAGTGTTTTTGTTTGTTTGTCTATCTGTTTGGATTTATTTTGTGAGTCTGAATATACATTTTCTACTTGATTAACTGTGCTGTGATTCTCCTGCAGCTGGAATAGGGATTGTGATGCCATAAAACATGCCAAAATCAGAAAAGAAGAAAACAATGAATAAGCAAACAAACTCCGCTCGGAATCTGAAAGGAGGCATTATTAGTCACTAAAGATTGCCTGCTACATCTGCGCTCATTTGTATGAGAAAAAGACTTTGTGTCCAGACAGAGATTCCAAACTATTGTCTCCAAATCAGCACTGGCTTGGCTTCACTACCAGAATGCAAATTATGTTATTTGCCGCCATTGTGTGTCAATTAAAGATAAAATGTGAATTCCTAGTGCAATATGCTCCAACTGGCTTAACATCTGGGTTTACCTAAAATTCAGGGACTGGTTTCCAAAGATGTTCACTGCTTGGATGCAGAAGGTAGGAAGCATTGGTTTCTCAGCGAAGCTGTAGAACATCTTTGGCAACAACTGAAGCATGGCTACCGGTGTGTGCTCCAAACCTGTTTTCTAAAAGAGAACTTGTCTCTACTTTTCCCTTGTTCTTTCTGTGGAATCTATGCTAATACCACTACTGTCTCCCTAATCACCAAGATTCATAGCTTAACACAAAGTCTGCTATTTCTCCCACTCCCTGTCCTGTCACTCTACTGTCTGATAAAACATCTCATGGATTCCATTTTGCTGTATCTGTTACCTAACCTTACTTCACCATTCCCACAGATCTTGTCTGGGTACATTTCTTCTATACCCACTGGCCTAAAATATATTAATAAACTTCTAATTGTCTCCTCTTCCTCTGGCATATCCTGTGACAGTTTTTCCCTAATATATCTGTATCTGCCTCTGGAAATGACCTTCTGATCACGGCATGCTCCTTCCCCCAAGCTTCCTACGGCTTCCCAAATTAAAGATACAATGCCACGAGCAGACTGTCTGAGATTCTATGTCTCTCCTTGCTGTCCACTCTTGAATCTTATCTTCCCTCTACAACTTCATCCTTTCTAGTAGTTGCTACTCATTTTTCAACACAGCTCAATTATTTCATCATCTCTGAAGCATCCCCCTAAACATTCAAGAAGAACCATGTCCTGTTTGTGTCATTTATTTCATTTATACTAGCTATCTCTGTTGTTTCTTCTGTCTCCTACTTTTCCACTGTTTCTTTCCACATTCATTTACAAATCATTATCACAGTGAGTTTTTGAAAATAATTGGTTCTCCAATTTTAATGTCTATCCTCAGGACTTAGTACATAAACAGGCATCCAATAAATGTTTTTGTAATGAATGAATGATAAATCAGTCATTAGGTGTATACTTAAGCAAACTTTGGGGGCTAAAGAAAACCACTATTGCCACTAAAATATTTAGTTGACTATAATAATTCTTAAAAATAACTTTATAACAAATTCTACTGAGCTGCCTTAATCTTAGTCATAAAGCTATATCTTGCTGATGAAGAAAATAATGTTAATTTGGGAAAATTTGTAAGCTTTCATAGTTTTATGCAAGCAAATAAATGGCATTATTGTCAGTATATCCCTTAATGAAAAAAGTGAAATATAGAGAGATTTATAAAGTCCTGTTCTCTTTTAATGAGATAATTTTGTGGTGTTTTCACTCACTCTCTGACCAAGCGATTTTACTTGGATAGAGTAACTGCTATACAAATCAGCTCTTGACGATTTAAAATACTATAGTAAAAGGCTGACCTAATAGTGTTCATTCATCAGCATTTATTGGATACCTACTATGGAGACAACAGCTAGACTCTGAAGAAAAAATATAGGAAGTTTTGGGTTTAATCCTTGAGAATATAGTCCACTGGGGTAGATTTTAATTCAATACCTACAATAGCAGAAAATGAGACCTCTACCTGAGAGATGAAGAGCTTACTCAAGGAGCACATGAATGGTGAGATCAAGTCAAACTGATGGTTCTGGAATGAAGGCCTAGGACATAGGTTTTCAGGAATAAATAGAAGTTTGACAAGCAGAATGGGGGGAATTTACATTTCAGGAACAAATTACCACCTTGGAAGTCAAAGGCATATGCATAAGCCCTACTTGAGCTCCCAGCTAAAGTCAGCCTCAATCACCAGACAAGGGTTTGAGCCATTGTGGATATCCAGTCCAATGCAGCTGATGGTTATACACTGTGAAGTAGCAAAATTAGAATATGAATACAGGTCTTATTCCAGCGCTTCATACTTTACTCCACTGCTGCCCATCAAATGGAACTAGATAATATATAGCACAGAATTTCAGGCCAGTACAATAGAGTAGTTAAGAGTTTGTAATAAGTCACCCAAGCTAGTACAATAGAGTAGTTAAGACCTTGTAATAAGTCATCCAAGCTGGTATTAGAGCCTCAGTTCTGCCATTTATCAGTTGTATGAACTTAGATAAGCTCATCACTACTAACAGACCTCAGTTTTCCATTTAAAAATAGCATTAACAATAGTCTCTATTCACCCTATAGGATCATTATGAAGGATAAATGAGTTAATGAATATAATACTCCTGGCACAGAATAAATATTCAATAATATAAAGCTATTAGAAAAAATAGTACCATCTTATGATTTTTTGCCTTTAAACTCTGTAAATGTTGTCTCTGGCTCATTTTTCACCACTGTAGTCTCAAAGAACATAAAGGCCTTCCCTTATAAATGGGCTAAAATGTTTCCTTTGTTCCTTGAACATACTGCCAGCAAGCATCTCACAGCCAAATGTATGAAGCTGACTATAGTAAAATATCCCAATGTTATACAAATTTCAAGAGACTGAAAATTCATCTAGATAATACAAAACCAATGTTCATTATAGCTTTAATTAAATTCCATTGTGGTGTTTTATCTACCCATTTATCTGTCTTTGAAGTCTCCTGTAAGGTCAGAAACTTTATCTGGCCATAAAAACTAAATAGATTTGGATGACTCTATCAGAAAACACTAATGCCATTTCCTTATCTCTGTGAAATAGTCTTTTCTGTATCCACACCTCTAACAACTACAGGAAGCAACCTTGGTTGTACTATCCTCAATTTGCTTTGAGCACTTTCTTTTTTTTTTTTTTCTGTCAATTTTTCTGTTAAAAATTTAATTTTGCCCTTTTAGTAAACATATATATATATTTTAAAAAATCAGTGAAAATCTTTGTATTTCCTCAATCTTTTGGATATTGCATGAAATGTTATTTGTACTTAGAATGCTTCCTCTACTTGTAATATTTAATACTACCATCTGAAAACTTCTTCTGAGAACTAGGTAAAGAGTAGCAGTGTACATTTAAGCATACAACATATTTCACATACCTGAGGAAGACACTGAAAAGCAATGACTTTTCCACCCACAATTTGTGTAAATCAAGACTAGGTGCAAAGCATCATTGTCCACATCTGGAACCTCAATAATGTAAAAATACGTAAAATAATGTAAAATCCACCTCCTATTTGCTGAGACTTCAATCTAGAGGGCTGAGCCTCTGCTTTTCATATATCCAAATCCTGTTGTTCTCCAAAGCCCAGGTAGAGACCTACCGTTGCTGAAACCCTTCCCTTCCTCTTTGAGCTACAGCAGCACCGCTCACAGGCAGCACTCCTTGCTATTTGCTGCCTTGGACTGGACTTGGCCAGATTTTTGCCAAAAATCAACTGTCCTTTAAGAAGTTTCCACAGTACTATATGTGTATAAGCAGACTGCTCCTTCGAATTTTGAGAATGGACCTTATTTGAAAAGCATTAGCTAGTTAGTCATGGTAAAAAGAATATGAACTTTGGCATTGCCTAGAACTTCAGCTCAAAGCTAACACTAAAAATGTGCAAATTTTTAATTTAAGAAATGCAATTAACAGATAAGAAAGTGAATGTAACTTGTGTATGTTCATCCCAGTTGGGTCTGGGTTCTAAGATCAAGTACACCTAATCACAAAGGTTTCTAACTTTTCACATATTACTGAGGAATCAGATGATAATAATAAATTATATTTTCATATCCTTGTTCCTAGATTTAATATCATTCCTAAACTACAGCTGGGCTTTTCTGGTGGCTCAACAGTAAAGAATCTGCCTGCCACTGTAGGAGATGCAGGTTCAATCACTGGGTCTGCAAGATCCCCTAGAGAAGGAAATGGCAATCCACTCCAGTATTCTTGCCTGGAGAATTCCAGGCAAGGAACCTGGTGGAGGAGCCTGGTGGGCTACAATCCATGGGATCACTAAAAGTTGGACACGACTTAGGGACTAAAACAACAACAAAATCCAGCTAGTTTCTCCAAGTTTTACCGGCATATCTTGTCAAACTTAGCATCTCTGACATTAATTTTCATTGATCCTTCAAACTAATCTTTCTCCTGGGTGTACCACAAATCACAAGACAAATATCTGCCCAGTCACTCCAACTCAGAACATATTTGATATTTCCGTTTCCCTTACAATCTTCCACCCAAACCAATCAGCCATCAATTTATTAATAACTGTCACACTTATTGCTAAAGAGACTTGCAAAACTACCTCAGTCTTGTGACTGCTCTGTTAAGCCCACATTACCTGGAGTCCTGACGATGGTGAGTGTCTTGTAACCACCTTTTGACCTCCGTCCAATGTATCCTTCACTTGGTGGTCCGTGTTACATTCATAAAATAATAATCCAGCCACATCAGGTTTCATGTTGCAATTATTCCCTTTCTACTGCTTTCAGAATAAAATCTAAATTATGCAGAATTCAAGTTTATTCACAAACCTCTTTACTAGTGTCTTTTCCCCTCACCATATACTCACACATCCATACTGAAACAACCAGCCCTTTCATAAAAACACCTTATAGTTTCACATATTTCTGCCTTTGCAAACGCTATTACTTCTTCCTGGAAGCCGCCGACACTGCATGGAAGCCACAATTATCCTTCAGAATCCATCTCCTATGCCACTTCTACTCAGAAGTTTTGCACAACTCATCTTCTGGACAGAAAAAAAATACCACTTATTCTATTTACCCAATGCATATTTTTCAAACTACATACAAAAAAAAAAGCTCAAGATGGATTAAAGACTAAATTTAAGACTGGAAACTATAAAACACCTAAAAGAAAACATAGGCAGAATTCTTTTTGACACAAGACACACCAAAAATTTTTTCTGGATCTGTCTCCTGAGGCAAGTAAAACAAAAGCAAAAATAAACAAATGGGACCTAATTAAACCTGAAAGCTTTTGCAAAGCAAAGAAAAGCATTGACAAAATGAAAAGAAAATCTAATGAATAGGAAAAAATATTTTCAAATGATATGATCAAAAAGGGGTTAATATCCAGTGTATTTAAGCAGCTCATACAACGCATCACCAAAAGAAAAAAGACCGGGATGGGGAATTCGTGTAACTCTATGGCTGATTCATATCAATGTATGACAAAACCCACTGGAAAATAAAAATTAAAAAAAATAAAAAATAAAAATAAATAAATAAATAAATAAATAATATTTACCACCAAAAAAAATAAAATAAAATAAAAATAAAAATAAAATAAAAAATGGAAAGAATTAAATAGACATTTTTCCAAAGAGGACATGCAGATGGCCAGCAGGAAAACATGCTCAAAATTACTATCATCAGGGAAATGCAAACCAAGATCACAGTGAGGTATCACCTCACCCCTGTCAGCCTGACTATCATCAAAAAGAACATAAATAAAAATTATGGTGAGAGTGTGGAGAAAAGGGAACCTTCCTACACTGTTGGTGGGGATGTAAACTGGTACAGTCACTGTGGAAAATATTATGTAGTTTTCTCAAAAAACTGAAGCTAGAAATAACATGTGGGGCTTCCCTGGTGGCTCAGTGGTAAAGAATCAGCTTCCCAGTGCAGGAGACATGGGTTCAAACCCTGATCCGAGAAGATTTCACAGGCCATGGGCCAGCTAAACCCATGCACCACAACTACTGAGCCTGTGCTTTAGAGTCCAGGGGCCTCAGCTACTGAGCCCATGTCCACAGTCGCTGAAGCCTGCCTGCCGGAAGCCACCTCAATGGGAAGCCCACGCACCTCAACTAGAGAAGAGTCCCCCCCGCCCCGCACTCGCTCGCCACAACTAGAGAAAAGCCCACACAGCAACGAAGACCCAGCACAGTCAAAAATAAATAAACAAATAAAAACTTACATTAAAAAAAAACTATCATATGAGGCAGGACTTCCATTACTAGATATATAACCGAAAAACACAAAAATACTAATTACAAAACACACATGCACCCCAATATTCATAGCAGCATCATTTATAATTGCCAGAATATAAAAGCACCCTAAGTGTCTATCACCAGACAAACAGATAAAGAAGATGTGGTACACACACACACACACACATACACACACATAACGGAATATTAGCCATAAAAAAAGAATAAAGTTTCATCACTTGCAACAATATGGTTGGACCTGGACGGTACTATGCTTAGTGAAATAAGTCAGAAAAAGACGAGTACTATCTGTCATCACTTGTATGTGGAATATAAAAAATAAAACCAAACAGAAACAGACTCACAGAGACAGTGAACAAACGTGTGGTTACCGGATGGGAAATGGAAGTGGGAAGGGGCATGATGGATGGGGTAGGGGATTAAGAGGTACCAACTAATATGCATAAAATGAATAAGCTACAAGGTTACACTGTACACATAGGGGATATAGTCAATATTTTATAACTTTAAATGGAATATAATTTATAAAAATTTTGAATCAAAATGGAATATAATTTATAAAAATCCTAGGTTTCAAGGAACAGGATATAGCTATCTTTAGGGGAAGGGCATTATTGTTTTGCCTCCCAAGTACTCAAAGAATAGGAATTACACTTTGACCCTTCTTTTCAGTTGTTGGAAAATGTAAGCAACATTTAGCTATTGGTCTGCTTTCCTCTGATAGTGCTTAATAAGATTATCTAGGAAACTGCCAGATGAAGCAGGAAAAATTTTCCAAAAATAAAAGTCTATTATCTTGTTTTCAGATAGAGTTAGATTCCAGATGGATGAGAAAAGTAGAATTTGGTGATATAAAGAGATAGGTAAAAGTGTAAAATAAACTGTAACATCTATATAGCCTGTATTCTTCACCCCATCCCAGCTTTCCTTTTAGTGATCTGCTGCACCCAATCATGAAGATGACTTAAATCTATACTGACCATGCAACTGACAAATCTCTTTCATCAATACTACTATTACATCCTCAAAAGAGCCTGAAAAGCAAGAATTTTTTAATGAATTTTACTTCAACCACAGCACCTTAAGTTGTGTAATCAAAATCCAAGGCCTCTGTTTTCTGCACTATGCTGTGTTCCCAAGATAAACACTTTCATCTTTCTATCATCTTCTTACATGTCTTTTGAAGCCTGAAAGTGAAATTCCACTTGTGGGAAGATGAAATAGGTATTTGTACTATTTCAAGCCTTTGTATAATCTCAACCCTTATCTAAAAATCAAATCAAAATGCAGCATTAACCATAAATGGAAGACATAAAAATCAAACTTAAAGAAAAAATACAAGAAAATCTTCAAAACTGAGAGCGAGATATGAAGTTCTAGGCAAAGAATTCTTGCACTTTCTATCAAAATCACAGTCTATAAGAGGAAATAAATAACTAGACATCATCAAAATGAAAATCTCTTGCGAAAAATTCTATTAAGAGGCTTAAAATAAAAGTTACTGACTGGGAGAAAATATTTGCAAGCCACATATTTTAAAAGGATCTCTCTAGTCACTCACTAGTGTCCGACTCTTTGCAACCCCATAGACTGTAGCCCACCAGGCTCTTCTGTCCATGGGATTCTCCAGGTAACAAGACTGGAGTGGGTTGCCATGCCCTCCTCCAGAGGATAGAACCTAGATATATAAAGCCCACTAAAAACTCAACAGTATTAAAAAAATGTTAGATAAGGAAATAGGCAAAATGACATGTACAGATATTTCAACAAAGGGAACATACAGGTGTCAAAAAAGCATATGAATGATGTTCAACATTAGAGAAGTGCAAATTAAAACCAGAATGAAATGGCACTATGTAAATATCAGGAGAGCTAGAACAGAAAACAGTGACAATAGCAAACACTGGTAGGCAGGCAGAGAGGCTGGATTACTGAGACATGCTGATGAGAACGTGAAACAGTTTAGCCACTGTGGGAGAGTCCCATTTGTATATTTTGGATTCTGCAGCCTTTGCTTTTGGTGTTATATCAGATGAAATAATTGCTAAGGCAAGTGTCATGGGGGGAGGGGAGAAATAAGCATGATGTCTCAATTTTGCAAGATGAGTAAGTTCTAGAAACCTGCTATACTATCAATAATACATTGTACCTAGAATTCACAGTATTGTATTATACACTTAAAGATTTGTTAAGGTGATAGATTTCATGATAAGGGTCCTTACCAATCATTTTTTACAACTGAAATCACATGTCACTTTGCTTTCTCTCAATGTCCCCAACTTATACAACATAACACATATTCTATTAGAGGAAATATTTCTTTAATGAAACTGAAAACCTACTATTTTGTGGTGAGAGGCTTTATAAATGAAAAAGTCATAATGAGAATTGTTATGAATGACTCTTCCATGGATATATCATCTTAAAAGTAAGATTTTACTGCCTGAAACTTAATAAGACTGTATTTTCCAATTACAAAGTAATATATTTGAATCAAATTATATTTCCTAGTAATTATATAATGAGCGACTGGGACATCTTGGCTTCATGTAATTTTGATTACCTATGGAGAGTCTATTTCCCAGAATATCTTTCCACTTAACATTTCTTGGTAATAATAGAAATGTCACATTTTCTGTTAAATATATCAACCAATGTTCGGCAAGAACATTAGGAGAGAACAGAAGACCAAAATTTCAAATCCATAATCAGTTACAGTCACACACAGTTTCCCAGGCCCATGGCTTTTATCTTACTTCTTTAACCAAGAAAGACATATGAATAGAATTTTATGGAAACAACCCTCCTTATTATTAACATCTAGCCATTCATTAATTAAGTAATCACTGATTTCTATGTGCCTAACTAAGCACTATAGGTTTCTCTGGCGGCTCAGATGGTAAAGAATCTGGTTGCAATGTGATTCCTGGGTCAGCCCTGGAGAAGGGAATGGCAACCCACTCCAGTATTCTTGCCTGGGAAATTCCGTGGACAGTGGAACCTGGCGGGCTACGTCCATGGGGTCACAAAGAGCCAGACACGACTGAGCGACTAACACTTTCACACAACAAAGCATTAAAAGCTGAAGAAATTATAAAGTTCAAAGAAATCCCCAGTGCTGCTTGAGTTGGTACCAGCCTAGAGTATGTCACTGAAATAGCTCTTCTCCAGACACATGTATCTGTCCTTGGCATCATCTCTACCCTTCTAAGCTCTTACTGGCCGCAGATGGAAACCTAGAAAAGTTTTCTTCCCAGATTCTACTGCCAGCATTGGTTGCATGGTTAAATTCTAGCCATACAGAAGGTTTAACTTAGTTTATCTACTGTGGGTTTTATTTTTTTAATCTCAACTTTTTAACTTTTTATTTTATATTGAACTATAGTTGATTTACACTGTTGTGTTAGTTTCAGGGGTACGGCAGACTGCTTCAGTTATACATAAACATTTTGTGTTTTACATTTCATTGATTTCTGCCCTTACATTTATTACTTCCTACTCCTTACCTATTTGGAGTTTACTTTGCCCTTTTTTTTCCTAGCTGAAGGTAGAACTTTAGATCTTTTATTATATAACTTTCTTGGAATACATAAGCATTTGAAATTATAAATTTCTCTCCAAATTGCTAACATAAACATTTAAAATTCTCTCTAAAGTCTGATTGGTTACAAACCACAGAACTTGGTATACTGTGTCTTTACTACCATAGAGTTTAAACTTTTTTCTTGTTTCCCTTCTGATTTCTTTAATCCATGAATTACTTAAAACAATATTGGTTAATATGCAAATACTTGGGAATTTTCAGAATACCTATTTGCTTTGATGCAATTTATTTTATAGTATTTATATTGTCAATATTTTTAAATGTATTGAGAATTTTTATGGCTTATCGTAAGGTCCATTTTGGTGTATGGACTACTGGCTATTTTGTATATTTATTCAACTGCTGAGGACAATGTTCTGGTATGTGTCTGCTTTTGGTTGGTCTCAAGTTCCTTTGTATCTTTTTTTCTGTCTCATTTTAATTTTTTTCAGAGTTAATAGTTGTCATTTGTAGAAGGGTACAAATGTACTGGCTTTACCAGAATTGTGCATAATATGTGAACAGCAGGATCAGAGCTAGAGTTCTTATTTGTTCTTAAAATATATTTCAAGTTATTATTGCTTTGTAACAAAATCCTCAAAAGCTCAATGGCTACTATCAGAAGAGACCTATACCCACTTCTTTGGCTAAATATTCAAATAGCTGGCAAAACCTAGAGAAGAACTTGTCAGGTACTATAGTATATTTTAGGCCAATAGTGCCTGGACACTCAAGTGCCATCATTATTGTTAAGCTTTTTCTGCTGTGATCTCATGGGCAACGTGTTTTGAGTAGACAAAAAATGAGTGTCTGTTAATTTGTCTTTCTTACAGTAGACCCTGGATGCTATCTTAAGAGTCATCATACTTATACTCTGGAACCTTCGTGAACTCCTAAATTTATAAGTGGAGTATTTTCAGGCTTTCTCCTTTACCTCAAACTACATTTCTGTTGAGAGTAATGAGTTCCCTAGCACAGCTTCAAATTTTAACCACAGATCTCAACATTTACTGAAGTTTTATCTCTCCCTTTTCAGCAATATTTCATTAAACAAAATATGTTTACAAACTTAGGAGAATTTATAAGTATGTAAGGAGAAGGAAAGAACAATCCAGCAGCAGTGGGCTGTGATAGAATAACATCATTCACTGTCTGAGTAACTCACAGCTCAGGGTTCAGGTTTGTGCTTCAGCAAGGGAACAAACTATGGCAGCACTCATCAAGCACTGTAATTAGATTATTTCTTTTTTGTATCTTCTACTGGATCATAAACTAAATTGTCATTTCATCGCCCAGTACCTACCACAGTAGGCTTTCATTAACATTTGTTGAATGAATTAATGGAAAGATAAAACTAACAACAGTAAAGCTTTACTGAATTTACATGATAAAAAAAAAAACCTCTGCTTTTCAACATTAGTGCCCATTATGAGAATATATATATATGTGTGTGTGTGTGTATAAATGAAGGTGGGTGGGTATGTGTGGGTATGAGTGTGTGGTTATGGATATAATGATTATTCATATATAGGCATATCTGAGAGATATTGGGTGTTCAGTTCCAGATCACTGCAATAAAGTGCATATTGTAATAAGGAGAATCACATGAATTTTTTGGTTTCCCAGCACATATAACAGTTACATTTACACTATACTGAAGTCTATTAAGTGTGCAATTGCATCATGTCTAAAAAACCAACATCTATACTTTCATTAAAAAATAAGAATTGCTAAAAAATGCTAACCCTCTTCTGAGCCTTCAGTAAATTGCAATATTTTTCAATAGCAACATCAAATATCACTGATCAAAGATCATCATAACAAACAATAATAGTGAAAAAGTTAGGAATACTGTGAGAATTAACAAAATGTGGTACAGAGACACACAGCAAGCCAATGCTTTTGGGAAAATGGTGCCAAAAAGCTTGTTGACTCAGGACTGCCACAAACTTGCAATTTGTAAAAAACACTCTATCTGTGAAGTGCAAGAAAAAAAGCACAATAAAATGAAGTATGTCAGAATAACATTTTACATGAATAATTTTATAATTTTTTATCTTAGGTGACTACATTTTCTGAGGCATGAGTTATTTGCACCTTAAGAAACACTTCTGTCTATGTGATAATCTACAATGTTTTCCTGCTATACCCACCTTCTGGCTTTTTTTTTTTTTTTTTTTGCATGAAACCTAGACAAAGGAAGATACTCCAAGGCTGGATATTACAGAAAATTCATTGAATTCTAAAATACTCTGAGGGCTAATCTCAGACATCTTATGAAAATAATTCTACTGACTAAAGACATATCATCCATCAGTCATGAACACTTTTCCTCAAGGGCAGCTCCCATCATATCACTTTCTTGCTTAGGACATTCATTTGTGCCCCTCTGATACACACAACAGGGAGGCCTGGCGTGCTGTGATTCATGGGGTCGCAAAGAGTTGGACATGCCTGAGCAACTGAACTGAACTGAACTGATACACACAATCCAAACTTCTTAAATATCCATTGTATCTTGGCTCAGTCTTCTACTATAAGCTATTCACTAGCTAAGTGACCTTGAAAAAGGTACTTCTCCAAACTTCAGTCTCCACTTTTATGAATAGAAAGAATATATCTATGAGTATAAGCAATATGAAACACAGTAGGTAGTTAATCAATGATAGCTATTAATATGCTTTCCAGATGGCTCAGTGGTAAAGAATCCACCTTCCAATACAGGAGATGCAGGTTTGATCCCTGAGTCAGGAAAATCCCCCCTAGAGAAGGAATGGCAACCCACTCTAGCATTCTTGCCAGGGAAATCCCATGGACAGAGGAGCCTGGAAGGTGATAGTCCTTGGAGTTATAAGAGAGTTAGACACAACTTAGAAACTAAACAATAAGAAGCTATTAATTTATTATAATTTATCTCATTTTTCTTCTCACAAAGATAACTGAATTATGAGTCATTCCTCCAAAATGTATCCTCTGCCACTAGCACAATTATTAAAAGTTCATGTCATGTGATTATATTTTCTGTGATGTTAGAAATGCTTTATATGTATGTTGCTCAATATGATAACCATGTAGCTATGGAGTATTGAGAATGTAACTTGTGTTACTGAGAAAGTAAGTTTTTTATTTAATGTCAATGCATTTCAATTTAAATAATCACATGTGGTTATTGGTCACCACATTAGATAGCACAAATCTATATTTTCCTTGAAATTCTATGTGATTCCCTCTCAAGAAATGTGATTCCTTCTTGAGATGTCCTATTTCCTTAACCCTAGTGTACGAGTTGATCACTTCCAAGAAGCCTTAATTTTGTTTGTTTGTTTTTATGTATGTATTTGTGTGTGTGTATGACATTGTCCATCTCTCTTCTTCTCCAATGCATTGAATTATTCTCTCATCCTCAGATATTTTGGAGATATCTCTGTCTTTTGAACTGTGTTAAATTATTTACTTACATGAATTCTCATTGAATTTTTGCAGATAAGGTTTTTTATTTTTTCTATTTCTAGTGTTAAGAAAAGGCCTACATATAATAGAAACCCAACAAAGATAGGTGAAAAGGAAGATTTTTAACATGTAGGAGGGAGGAAGGAAGTAAAAGGAAGAGTTTAAGGTAGGCAGACATAGGAAATGTATCATGGAAGGTGCCCTTACAAGTATATTGAATCAATAATGCTACTTGGGTCCCAATTTTGAACAATCACAATATGTTCCCTGAAAGTTGCTCAGTCATGTCCAACTCTTTGTGACCCCGTGGACTGTATAGTCCATGGAATTCACCAGGCCATAATACTGGAGTGGGTAGCCTTTCCCTTCTCCAGGGGATCTTCCCAACCCAGGGATCAAACCCAGGTCTCCTGCATTACAGGCAGATTCTTTACCAGCTGAGCCACAAGGTAAGCCCTAAAAACACTGGAGTGGGTAGCCTATCCCTTCTCCAATGGATCTTTCCAACCCAGGAATCAAACTGGGGTCTCCAGCATTGCAGGCAGATTATTTACCAAGTGAACTTTCAGTTCAGTTCAGTTCAGTCGCTCAGTCGTATCCAACTCTTTGCGACCCCATGGACTGCAGTTGCCAGACTTCCCTGTCCATCACCAACTCCCAGAGCTGACTTAAACTCACATCCATAGAGTCGATGATGCCATCCAACCATCTCATCCTCTGTCATCCCCTTCTCCTCCTGCCTTCAGTCTTTCCCAGCATCACGGTCCTTTGTTCGCTGAAGGTTTCATCTAAACAATAACACAATCAAGCTTTCCACCAAACAACTCAAACCCTTGGTTTGAGAGAGAGCTTGACTGTAAGGAAACAAGTGATCAAAAGGAAATAAACACTTATCAGTGATCTTTAAAAGCTTCTGCTGGTATCACAGATAACACCTGATAAATCTCAGGAGGCCTTAGTCACCTCTGGCTGTCACCAGAGGATCACTGACACAGGAGACACAGCCTGCAAGGCCCTTTACAATTGCACCTTTTTTACTTGTACTCTTTGGAATTATGAGCCAACTCATTCCACCATTGAATTATACCAATCTACAAAGCAGTTCTCCCACCAAAGGAAATGCTAGGGTTAACAGACTTTCTCTTGCAATCCAATCAAATAGTAGTCTTATAACATGTAACTTCTATGTTCCCATTGTTAGGGTTCTCACTGAACCCTAATCCCAAACAACAGCTATAAAGCTTTTCCAGAAACCTCCATAGCAATAAGCTCACTTAATGAAGTTTAGGTATAGGTATATACCTAATACCAATATGCCAAGAAGAGTTACCAATATGCAAAACTGGCTGGAGGGATTTACTGCTTGGTCAATAATTGATTAGATACTTGCCCTAAAGAATGGCAGAGTGGGACATTTATATTTTAAATATTTGTATTCGTTATCTACTATGTTCAGGCTTAGACTAGACATGGGGCACAAAAAGGAGAACAAGACCCAATTCTTAACCTTAAAGACTTCACAGGTTAGTATGGAAATAAAATATACCATTTAAATACACTATAATAAATATACCCATGTAGTGTGAGCTATTACCTGAAATAGGGTAGGAAGTGGTAATGGTAGAGGGTTTTGAATAGTGTTCTATTCAGAGGGAAAAATATGTGCTCAGTTTTAGAAAGTGATACTAAACATGAGTAAGAGAAAAAGATACTGTTCTTAGGGAGCTCCTAGTCAGTGTCCTCTCTATAAATGGATGAACTAAACCATGTTGAGTTAATTTCTATAAGAAAAGGTGAATAAAATTCAAGAGATCTAACACTCCTTGGACTGCAAGGAGATCAAGCCAGTCAATCCTAAAGGAAATCAACCCTGAATATTCATTGGGAAAACTTATGATGAAGCTGAAGCTCCAATACTTTGGCCACCTGATGCAAAGAGCTGACTCATTAGAGAAGACCCTGATGCTGCGAAAGATTGAAGGCAGGAGGAGAAGGGGATGACAGAGGATGAGATGGTTGAATGGCATCACCGATTTGATGGACATGAGTTTGAGCAAGCTCTTGGAGTTGGTGGTGGACAGGGAGGCCTGGCGTGCTGCAGTCCATGGGGTTGCAAAGAGTTGGACATGACTGAGAGACTGAACTGAACTGCTGAACACTCCTTGGCAAGTCAAGAAAACTTTTATAGAAGAAGACAATAATATTTGACCTTGATCTTCAACCTTCAGATGTCCTGTTCCCAAGTGGGTTATTTTAGAAGCTAGGCAAGACCTTAATATTTCTAACAAAAGTATCCTAAAATAGCTTCAGAGTAATATAAAAATGAGCATGAGCATGGGCACTTTCTAGAGTATGCTGAAAACGGGAATAAAGAGGAAGTCACTGTTGAACCAACAGAGTGAGAAGGATGCATTTCTGTTGATGTCTGGGTCAAAGATGAGAGTTTGTGGAAACATAAATATCAAAATGCCATCAGATCAGAAGTCAAATAAGAACTCAATCCATTTGTTGAGTCATCAACTTATATTTCATGCATGCCTACTCCATCATAGGAATTTTGGACAAAGGGATACAGACATATAGATTAGAAAGACAGCACCTTCTCTCCAGGCAGACATAGCTAGTAGAGGGAGTCATGGAAACATATAAAATACATGTGATGAGTAAGTGCCATGATAAGATATACACAGGAGACTTAGAGGCAATTAAGCTTCCTGGAGGGAGAGTGGAGGAGTTGGGCAATTAGGTCAGAGAAGGTTTTCTGCAGGAGATAATACTATAAAGGAACTTGGGGTTCTTTGATAGCAGTTGACCAAAATTGAAGCTATCAAATAAATTCATCCCTTAATACGGTTAACATTCCTATATGGTGTTAATATGAAGTTAGGAAGTCAGTGATTAAGACCCAAGTGTGTGTTAATATAGGTAAGGTTCTGCCTGAAGCCGGTGTCTTGTGGTGTTCCTTCTCTTGAAGAAAATGATGTAGAAGTTTATTCTGATAGTCAGTGACAGGCAGTGAAAGCCAACCTTAGCAAAGGAATTCAAATCCTATTTATGTGGCGGGAAAAGTCCCTCCATGTACTGTCTCTAGAGAATCTTTGAAAAATGATAGTTAAAAATGTTTTAATTTCTGGGGTTCAATGTTTTCAGTAGGCAAACTATGGAAGAAGAGACTGCTTAATTGGAGGTGTCTAAGGTATTCATGTAAGTGTAATTGGAAATATGAAATTTTATCTGTGGTATTCCCCCTAATTCTGTGCTAGAGACCAAGCACAAAATGAAAGGACTGCAAATTGGTATTTACCCAACATAAATGTTTCACTATAGGACTCCTCTGTGCTAATGTAAGAATATGGCAAGACTTTGACTTTCTGTTGAACCACAGGCTGAACTTAACCTTTTAACATAGAGAAAATTGATCTTTTCAAACAGTATCTCATTTAAACTGAACATAATTAAATATAAACTTACATAACAAGAAAGAAACCAAAATTTTCAGTTGTACACTTATATTCACATATATCTTCAAAACCATTCTATGACATAGATATTATGTAAATAAGAAGAATAAGCCTCTGATAGATTAAATGACTTGTAAAAGAACATGCAAATGTGAAATGACAAAAAAAAAGAGATTTAAATTGAGACTGGTCCCTAGCCAGTCCTCTTCAGTCCTGGTCCATTCTGCCCTAATCTCCTTACTTTGATCCCCTCTGCCTCTTCCTGATCCTAAAGTGCAAGTACTCCCCTTAATTTTCCTTTGACCTATTGCTTATTTTACCAAGTAAGATTTTGTTAGCTAACCTCTACCATCAATGTTTTAACATTAAATGACACGCTATTGTAATCCAAATTCCTATCTCCACCTTAATGCTAGACTTTCAGTTCCTCTAACTCACCCATCTGTCCTCTTCTCAGTGCAACATTATGTTCTTAGGTAAAACACAGCAGGTTGAGAGTTCCAACTGGGAATCCTAAGAACACACTGGATTATTGATAGGTGACTGGAAAGCCAAGAAACCAGATAGATCAAGTACGAGTGCCGGAGGTGCGGGCCACCATTATTAATTCAGTGAATCTAGACAGATATGATAGAGTTTGAAAGTGTTTCTTTCAACTGCCCACTTCTTAGTCATTTACCCGTCTTCAGCTGGGGCTTGTCTATTTTAAAGCATGAGCAATGGTTTCTAAGTGATCCCTTATCTCCCCTTAGATCTGTGAAAATCAAAGCAAAATGCAGCTGTCGAACAAATTTCCCTTCACTTAGCCTATGTCTCTAATTCCCCATTCTCATTTTTCAGCAAACCAATTTTCTTTTTACCGTCTGTCTCCTACAAATACATTTGAGGAATCTTTTCTTGCTGATTGAATTAGGCCCTGCAAATTAATACTCTATGTTCTACTTTCTTTCACTTCCACTTATCTCTTGAAAATTTGTTCAGCTTACTTGCCTTTGAATCTTCCCAATTCTTCCCATGACTGAAGAGCTGTGGTTTTCTTTTAAGGCATCCTATTTTCTAAGGCTTCTTTGTGGGGAGTATCAGAGAGAAAGTGGTCTCTTAAACTGTTTTATCAGCAAATATTAATATGCTTTTAACTAAGTTCATAAATTTTGAACTTTCATTTCAGTGCCTTCAGCCCTACCATAGTTTAATAAATATCCTACTCATATTTGTTCATTTATTCACTCAAAAACCATTCATTTAACCTATAATGTGCTAGAAACTGAATTAGATCTTAGAGATGTTAAGATGAACTACACAGGAAAACTTCCTCAAGAGACCTAGGATCTTGAGAAAAAATATGCATAGAGATACTGTATAATAAACATACTTAATAAAAAATTTTGTAGGTGATCACATGAGAGTATAACTATGAGAAACAGTTGGACAGAGATGATAGCTTAGAAGTAAAGTTTGATGTGGAGTCTTCTGTGCAGATCGAAGGTAAAACTGCATTCAAGATAGTGGAAGCAGCATTCTAAGGTCATATATGTTGACAGTGGACTCTCTACAGGTGCCTGGAAAGCTCACAACAATCCGCTCTTGTCTAGGAAATATCTCCTTGATCTAGAATATTTACACAGATATGGATGGACCCCTGAAGCCAAGTTTAGACTTCATAATACACACCACACTTCCGGCCACAGCTTTTTGGGTCAGAAATTCACATTTAAGTTACAAATTTCTTTTCCACATATTTTTAAAAAATATTTACATGTTTGTTTTATGCCTGAATACTGCCATTGAGCTAAAATAATTTATGCAACTAACAAACATTAAAATATTATTACCCATGGATGTAATTCAAGCAAGGATCACCTGTCAGTTGGGCCTTATGAAAACAAATTGTAATTAAGACAAACTTAGATTGATTTAATTTCTTTAAAATTTGTTCTTCTCCAAATAATTTTGATGCAGGACCTTAGAAAAGGCCTATCACTCTTTTTATATAACTGGAACATTAGCACATGAAGTCAGCAGTTCTGAAATAGAAACTCTGTCCCTCCATGTGGTCTGAAGTCACAATGGGAGAAAAAAAAATGAACTAGACATGGAGAATAAAGCAGAATAGAGATGAGGGACCCTTACTGCATTCTAAATATTAATTCCAGTCCTTTGGGGACAGAGATATATTCTAGCTCAAAGATTCTGGGAGATGCTCCTATAATAAATTTCTTCTTTCTGGTTTAGGCAGACCCGAGTCAGTTTCATTACTGATAGAAAATCAGCCTTTACAATCTAGGTACTCAAAAGTCTGAGCCAACCATTTCAAGCTCCCAGTGGCCAAAGCTGGAGCACAGTGAGCAACAAAATAAATAATACAGTACTGGATTATAATCCAAAGTAGAAAATGAATATACATAAACTCATGCTGATATAAATACATGATTGCTTAAATAAATGAATAAAAGGAAGGAAATAAATTGCATTTACAGAGGAATTTCAAATAAAATATGTTATACTGTTCCCTGGAGTGTGGGCTGACTTAGTGACTTATAAAGAATCCTGTATAGAAAGAGGAAATTAGTAAAGCAACAGTGGAGAATCCTGGCAAACCATATCTTAACCAAGAGGTCAAGATTAACAGCACAGTGATAAGTCATGTTAAAAGCATGTTCCCCTTGATATAATGTGATGAGCAGGGCAAGTCACCTCTGTGGTATGCTTCACAAAAACCTGTGACCCAAGTCTAACCAAGAAGAAAAACATCAAATAAACCCAATTTGACAGACAGTCTACAAAACACCAACATTCCACAACATTCTCAAGATCATAAAATACAAGAAAGAAATCTGAGAAACGGTTACTTACCAGAGGAGGCTAAGCAGATGTCATGATTAAATGCAATGTGGTATCTTCAGTAGGATCCTAGAAGAGAAAAAGGACTTTAGTAGAGAAATGGCTGCAACTCTCTACATGAAGCACAGAGTTTATAATTTACTAACATTTGTTTTTTTATTTTGACGGATAGACCATGGTAGTATAACATGTTAAGCACACGGAAAACTAGGCAGGGGTATATGTAGACTCTATTCTATGTTTGCAAAGTTTCTGTAAATCTAAAAAGTAAAGACAAAAATATTATTCCAAAGTAAAACGATTTATGTATGGCTACAGTGCAGGATTCATGTAAGGGTATGGCAGCAAACATTGAGATCAAAGAAGTGAATGAAGACCAAGCTGTAAAGCATTGTTTTTCCTGTAGAAGATAATGAAAGCTCAACAAAGGAGTGGAACCATCAAACATGGTTTAGAAACAGTATTCTGGCCTCTTTGCAGAAGCTATGTTTCTAAGGAGGCAAGGCTTGGAGAAGAAAGTATAGTTGCAGGGCCATTACAAAGTCCAGGCAAAAAATTTGAAGGGCCTAAATTAAGATATCTTTGTTGATATGGTACTACTCATTGAAACCAAGTCCCAGATAAAAGTCCATTCAACTCAACTCGGCACTCAAAGTCACAAAAAGCAATATTTCAGAGTACTGAGCAGAGTTCCCAGTGCTATACAGAAGATCCTTATTAGTTATCTATTTTACATATAGTAGTATGTAAATGACCTATACGGGAAAAGAATCTGGAAAAAAAAAAGAGTTGATTATGTATAATTGAGTCATTTTGCTGTAGAGCAGACACTAACACAACATTGTAAGTCAACTATACCCTGATTTAAAAAAAAAAAAAAAAACTTTTAAAAAAGTGATTTTTCAAAAGCCAGAGAGACATCTGATGTATTTAGGCAGCCTCTGGTTCTGAGACTGCATTACTGGTCTAAGATTATTAAAGAGGTTTAATTTTCTTTATTGATTTTAAAGAAGCACTTCAATTCACCTTTAAATATTCTTCCCTTCTTCCCCTTTACATTATAAAATTTCCATCAAAGATCCTTAGGGCTTTCCACATGTTCCTACAAAATCAACTTCCTTTAATGTTTCTTCCTCTTAGCATTTAAAGTCTAATAATTCTGCGGTCACTGCCATTCCCCAAAGTCTAACCCATTATAATAGCTGGCTTTTTCCCTAGGATGCACTTAGAATAGCAACTGCCCACAGCCTAGGAAAAGCAGTCAGTTCTCCCAGCATGCATCGAAGAATCCAGCCCTTTTCTCAAACTCTGCCTTCTGTAGTTGATTTCCAGGTGTTTTGATCAATATCTGAGTAATTAAAATTTCTCATGATCAAAGTTCTGACCTTCACATTGGCCCTGCTTATCAGTAAAAACATGTCTTGATCTTGTCGGTAGCTGCCTAGAGAGTCATACAGAATACCTCTAAGCCCCTGCCTCTCTTCCTGTCCTTGACTTTGGTTCAGGCTGTGTCTGCTGAGTCAGCCAAAATCATGCCCTTGGCTGCCTCAGGAAATCCTCAACCAGTGCCAGTTGCCTTCCTTCTTCTGTAATGTCCCTCATACACTTTCTCAACCACTATTCTAAATCGTCTGATATTTTGCTGGTTCAGCCCTGTATCTGGTTAGTTTTCATTTTATAAAATCATAAAAACATGGAATTAAAATCCAGTAATCCAATTTTGTATGCTCTGGGTATTTGTAAAGAAATATATTCTCCACTTTGCCAACAGAGACAGTCCTCTCTGTTTCAGGAAGTATTATCACCACTCTAAGCCTCCACTTTCCAGCCCATAAATAAGTAAAGGCTCTCTTCAATGCTGAAATATCTCTTACCCCTCAGTAGGGTTATTAAATAATCTTATTTTACATTTACCCACCAGCTGCTTACTGAGCAACTCTATCACTATGGAAGGTGCCTAGAATAAAGCAAGAAATCAGAGATATAGGGTCTCTGCCATTATGGGTCTTAAATTAGTGAATGGGCAATTGTAATGAAAGTTGCCGTTTAAGCAGAGGATTATCTGCAGCTGTGTACTGGTATATAAGGACTGTCCACACAAGACAGAAAATTAGAGCCTTAGAGAAAGGTAAAGGTTGAGCCGAGTTCAGGAAAGTCACTGCTATCCTGAGGTCAAAGATAGCCAGTCACTCAACAAGGGTCTGAGGGTCCCCTTTCCCAGGTCTCAGGTGCATTGACATCATCTCTACATTATAGTCCACTTTCTACATTGGATTTTTGTGTAAAAAAAATAAGAAACACTTTTCTGGCCACTTTCTCAATCCAAGACATAAAAGAAATATGAAGCCCATCAGCAGATCAAATGTTCTTAGAGAATTAAAATCACCATGTGGACTCAGTCAGTCAGTCAGTTCAGTCGCTCAGTCATGTCTGACTCTTTGCAACCTCATGGACTGCAGCACGCCAGGCTTCCCTGTCCATCATCAACTTCTGGAGCCTACTCAAACTCATGTCCATCAAGTCGGTGATGCCATCCAACCGTCTCACCCTCTGTCATCCCCTTCTCCTCCTGCCTTCTCTCTTTCTCAGCATCAGGGCCTTTTCCAAGGAGTCAGTTCTTTGAGTCAGGTAGCCAAAGTATTGGAGCTTTAGCATCAGTCCTTCCAATGAATATTCAGGGTTGATTTCCTTTAGGATTGACTGGTTTGATCTCCTTGCAGTCCAAGGGACTCTCAGGAGTCTTCTCCAGGACCACAGTTTGAAAGCATCAATTCTTCAGCACTCAGCTTTCTTTATGCCTCACACCCATACATGACTACTGGACTAGATTCTGCCAAAATTCACAAGTATCAAGTGCTATGGTAGTGTAACTATCTGGTTTCAACCCAAGTTATCTCAGACAGATTGGTAAGATCTGCTCCAGGCAACACTGGTCTTCCCCAATCATCAACTCATTTGGTCTTCCAATATACTCTTATTGACCGTCTATTGAGTAGTAAGAGCAATGAGGTTAAGTAAACTTCTGAATCTGTCCATATAAAATGGCCAGCTTAATAACTCAGGACAATCCAAACATTTTCATTAAAAAAGAACTAATGGATATGGTTTTAAGTAAGTGTGGTCCACATGAGGATATTGTAGAAAGAGCAGACCTTACAGTTTATCACTCCTCTATCTAGCCTAGAGAAGAGAAAGAGACCAAAGAATTTAACCAACATGCTCAATGTTGCATAGTTAATGATAAAGCTCACACTGAAATAATTATATCCTTGAATCTATGTTTCTAAAGGACAATAAAAACCATACAAGACTAGCCATTGCCAACATTTATGGAATGATTTCTAGGTTCAAGATACTATCCTAAGGCTGCCCCTCCCTACTTTATTGTGCTGTGATGGATATTAAATGTAATAATGTATGTGAGGAGCAGTATAAACTCTTCAACACTTAACAATTATAATAGTAATTGTAATATTTGAAACATTACATGCTCCCCCATTTCCATTAAGGTGAGATAAAACTAAATCCCCTGAAGATATTTATTAGCTGAAGGAACTAGTAAAACAGTAAGAGGAACACAAAACTTTATCATAGAAATAATTTTGAGCTGTCTATTTATATCTTTTAATTTTGTTTGCCCTCTTACTTCACTGTAATTGAGTAGACATTTTATTCACCTTCCTCACTCAGCATGAAGCAGCACCCTGGAGCATCATAAATAATATGTAGCAATATAATCATATCAAAGAAGAGTATACATCAAAGCCTAAAGAAAGAACTGTTGAGAACTGTGCATAATCAGATGCATCAGAAGAAAAGAATATGGAATAACTATGCTGGGAAAGGAACTATGTTTGTTCATACAGTGTTATATTCTATATGCTAATTATGTATTTTATGTGGAATAAAATCACAGCATGTGAGATTTAGAAACATGATGATAAATCATATGAACCAATCCCATCACTTTTTAAGATGGGATTTGGAGAAGTGTAGTTCCTGTCTTCAAAAGGATATCAAATCAGTTATCCAAGAGTAAACTCAAGTCATACAGATTGACTCCAAAAAATAGTGCTCAAGGATACTACCAGGTTATTAAAAAGAAAGAAAAGATAGTGCTAAGTCATGTCCAACTCTTGCAACCCATGGACCGTAGCCTGCCAGGCTCCCCTGTCCATGGAATTCTCCAGGCAAGAAACTGGCATGGGTTGCCATTTCCAGGTCTTCTGCATCGCAGGCAGATTCTTTACTGACAGCTATGTGGGAAGCCCCTACCGGGCTATGGTTATGTTTACATCATCACAGTTTTGTACAAGTCAAGAGGGTCCTTGCTGTGGCATCCAGGAGTATATAGGCTAGATTGGGAAATCCATCATAAAAAGGCAAAAATAAATATCTACTTAAAATGGTAAAGCTTAATAATAATGGCAAACATTTATTGTGCTTCCTCTGTACAAATACTAATCCATGTCTTTTACAAGGTAATAACTCAGCTAATATTCACATTAGCTCAATAAAATGGGTAAATTAACATTGGCATATTGTATCTGATGCAACTACATGACACAGAGGTTAAATAACTTGGCTAAAATCAAGCCTGCAAAAAACTGGCTAGAGAGTCCCACATTTATTGTATGAATTGCAATAACTTTAAAGCCAACTTCTTGGCTCCAGAGCCATTGTTAGATTAATAAGTTCTACTGTTTATTGGCAATTACTTCATGACATTATTGTCTTCTTTCTTCCTTCTACACTTGAAGAGGAGAGCCTCTTTCTGAAGACTAGCATCTCTTCCTCTACCAAAGTCCAACCAATTCTACCTCTGCAAATATGTCAGTCTACTCATCTCTGCTCCATTTCCTGCCTCAGTATTCTCTCTCATATTGATCCTTTAAATCAACATTTGAACATACTCAGTATATTCCCCAAAGCCTCCTTCAACTCACATCCTTTTCCATTCTCCCAAATACAAAATCTCCATGTCTCCTTCACAGGTAATTATTTAAAGTATTTCTGTTTATGCAGGCTGTTTCCTCCTTATCAGTTGCCCATTAATGGGGAAACCACTGAACTTCACCTTAGTCATATTTATATATTGATCATTCCTCACACTAAAAGTCTATACCTAGAACCTCTTTCTTAAGCTCTAAACCTATAGATCAAATCAATTTAACTGGCTCTTCCACTGGGGTGCCTCAGGTATCTCTGACTCAGCACATGTAAAACTAAAATTCTCTTCTTAAGTGGCCAATCATAATGAATGATACCACCATGAAGGCAATCTAGGCCTTTCTTATGTGCACCTCAAAACACTTCCTACCTTTACCCATTACCCAGTTCCAAATCCACATTCACGTTTTTGTTTTTGTTGTTGTAGTTGTTTTGCTATTTATTACAGCAGCACCCCACAAAGAGAACAAACTTTGAGTCCCCTCACCCTTTCTGCCATCTCTCTACCTCTCACACATTTTATGCCTATCACCAAATCTGACCAATTCCAGTTCCTAAATATCTTTCCAAATCAGCCCACATTCCCCCATTTGGGTACTAGTAGCCTTGTTTTCAGCTTCCCAGGTGGCACTAGAGATAAAGAACCCACCTGCCAATGCAGGAGACATAAGAGACATGGGTTCGATCCCTGGCTGGGAAGATTCCCTGGAGAAGAGCATGGCAACCCACACCAGTTTCTTGCCTGGAGAACCCCATGGACAGAGAAGCCTGGTGGGCTACAGTCCATAGGGTCACAAAGAGTCGGACACGACTGAAGGAACCCGAAACAGCACACAGCGTTGTTTAAGCTGCCATCAATTTGTGCCTGTGTATGAGTTTCCTATGGTTGACATAATAAACTACCACAAACTTAGTAGCTTAAAGTAACATGAATTCCTTTTCTTACTATTCTATAGGTCAGAAGTCTTACATGGGTTCCACTGGGCTCAAATCAAGGGATCAGCAGAGGTGTGTTCCTTTCAGTAGGTTCTAGGCAAGAATCCATTTATTTTCCTCTTTCTATTTCTAGAGATCATTCCCATTCTTAGGCTTGCTGTCTCCTTCTGTCTTCAAAGCTAGTAACCTAGTATCTCTCTGACCTAGCTCAGTTCAGTTCAGTTCAGTCGCTCAGTCGTGTCCGACTCTTTGCAACCCCATGGACTGCAGCACGCCAGGTCTCTCTATCCATCACCAGCTCCTGGAGTTTACTCAAACTCATGTCCATTGAGTCGGTGATGCCATCCAAGCATCTCATCCTCTGTTGTCCCCTTCTCCTCCCACCTTCAGTCTTTCCCAGTATCAGGGTCTTTTCAAATGAGTCAACTCTTTGCATCTGGTGGCCAAAATATTGGAGCTTCAGCATCAGTCCTTCCAATAAATCTTCAGGACTGATTTCCTTTAGGATGGACTGGTTGGATCTCCTTGCAGTCCAAGGGACTCTCAAGAGTCTTCTCCAACACCACAGTTCAAAAGCATCAATTCTTCGGCGCTCAGCTTTCTTTATAGTCCAACTCTGACATCCATACATGACTACTGGGAAAACAATAGCCTTGACTAGACTGACCTTTGTTGGCAAAGTAATGTCTCTGTTTTTTAATATGCTATCTAGGTTGGTCACTGTTTTTCTTCTAAGGAGCAAGTGTCTTTCAATTTCATGGCTGCAGTCACCATCTGTAGTGATTTTGGAGCCCCCCAAAATAAAGTCTGTCACTGTTTCCTCTCCCCCAATATCTTTCTCTAACAATAAACCAGGAAAAGCTTTCTATTTTAAGGGCCCATGCAACTAGATAGGGCCATTTGGATAATCATGGTTAATCTCCACATTCCAAGGTCCTTAATCATTTTCTTCAAAGTCTCTTTTGCCACGTAAGGTAACATTCACAGTTTCACTATTAGAATTTGGATAATGTTGAGGCCATTATTCTGCCTACCACTCTCCAGGTTACTCAATTAGGCTTCTAAGTGATATTTCCACATGTACACTTGCTAGCTCTAAAGTATCCCCAAGGTGCCACCAAAACACTCTCCTACAGTGCAGATGCCTTTCTTAAACATTTTTTAATAACTTCCCACTAGTCTCCAGCCTGAGCACCCAGTTACGCTAGGTGACTCCGACATAGCAAAAGGGCGCTCAGGTAAGAGCCATTTGTTCAGCCCTGTGCACATTCGTTTATGACCTCACATTGCTTTTAATCACCAAATGAGATTATTATCAGTCATATTTTTATAAGATTATTACTCTGTGAGTGCAAACATTTTAAAGAGAATGAAAATTCAAGTATAAATGGCCTTAATTCAACACAGCTCAAAATCTTGGACTGAGCACTGTGGTGCTGAGAGAGCTCCAGGAAAATTCCTCTAGCTCGAGGAGAAAGAGCTGGAGGGGAATCTTAACACAGAGGAAGAATGCAAAAACCCCTCACATTTTTCTTTTTTCCCTCCATTGTCTTGTAACCCAGTTCCCAAGCAAGTTTGTGGGGGAGGGGCTGGGGGTAGAAGACAAGTAATAATGGAAACTCACAGGACCCAAGATTTTAAAGAAGGTAAATTTCCTTCCCCTTCAGTACAGCTGCAGTTCCAACAGGATGGTACCCACACCTAAAGGAGGGCAATGGGGACCCAAAAAGTACTGAGAAGGTTACAGAAACAGAAGAGCTTGGAGAACTGACCCCATAAAGTTATTTATGAACTCTGGACTCAAGTCCATGCCACAGACGTGTGAATCTGATACAAATCAATAGCATACTTAAGACTTTGAGAACTAAACTAATGGACAGATCACTGCCCAGGTCCCAGGCTGTCCATTGGGTGGTGCGCACAGGAAATAGATGCAAAGCTTTCTATAGTGGTTTTGAAATCGAAATTGACTTTGAAATTTCAGCCCACAGAAGGAGATTTGGAAGTTGCAGCATGAACCCTTTATCAACTAAATTACCTGCTAAAACAAAAACATCAACATTTCCCACTTACTTTAAACAAGACTCACAGTCTCAGAACACATATTTTCAATGTCCAGAATTCATTTGAAAATTCTATGGCATTTGAAGATCCTTGAAAGTTTGAAGTCTCCTAAGAAAAGACAATCTACTTATATCCATGATAAGATGACACAAACACTGCAATTATCATTAAATGGTTTTAAAGTATCTACTATAATAATGACTAATTATAAACATTCTTGAAATAAATTTTAAAGTAGAAAAAATTATCAAAGAAAGGTATTTAAAGCCAAACTGATGGAAATTTGAGAACTAAAAGATGCAAATACTGAAATTAAAGAAAAACCCCACTGGGTGAACTCCATAGCAGAATGACAGTTACAGTAAAAAGAGTAGGCAAACCTAAGGATAAATTAATAGATGTTACTGATGGAACCAAGAGGTTTTTTAAAAGACCTTTAAAAACAAACGGTCTCAGGAACTTGAGAGATAATAACAAAGGTCTAGTATCGGTGTCACTGAAGTTACAGAAAAAGAGAATATGGCGTAGAAAAACTACGTGAAGGAAAAGTGACTAAAAACTTAGAAGATGAATAAGGTAGAAATCCATGCATCTATACTGATGAAAGAAAGAGGGAGGGAGACAGACAAAGAGATACACACACACACACAGAGAAAACATGAGAATGTTCTTCTGTTGAAGGCGAAATACTATGTGTAGAAGGAATGATGGTTTTCAATAATCAGCAAGTGCTAACACTAATAAGAAAAAAGCTTAATAAGGAATCATTACCTCCAAAACCTCCTTACAAAACACTTTTTTAATTACAAAGAAAATAATGCCAACTTTACAGTGGAGAAATTTGATAGACAACTTCTTAACCAAGTGATTAATGTAATATCACCATAGCTGGCATAATTATGACAAAGAAAAATTAAGAGAGAAAAACACCATTATCTATGGCAAGTGTTCATCAGATCATTGCAAGACAATAACCCATATCTAGATGTTCTTCCCTTTCACCGCTCTTCACTTGGCAAAACAAAAAAGAACATTCTTATAGAGATAAAAAAGGGTGTTCTTTCAAGGAACAGCAGAAATGCCTCTTGTCAGCAGCTCTTAGATAAAATGCAAAATGAAGCTGAATGGAAAGAATTAGAATCAAGGAGACCAGGTTTATATTTTAACTCAGTTACACAGTAGCTTTGTGATTTGGGAAAAGTAAGTGAACTTCTCAGAGTTTCACTGTTTACATTATGAAGTGACTGACACAGTAATTTTTGAGAAACTAATGAAGTAAAATATGTAAAACTGCCAAACACATCACCTTTCATAAAGTAGAGAAAATAACTGAATTAGTTGGATATGGATACCGTGAACTATTTCCTCCATAGGGATGAGCAGAAACTCATTTTGTTGGACTTGGGAAAGTTTCCAACAGTCATGAAGGAGGTCTTCTCTGGCCTTGGGCAAGACAATGTATTAACTAATTAAAAAGCAAGTACATGAGTGTGTGTGCTCAGTCTTGCCTGACTCTGTGATCCCATGGACTGTAGCCCACCAGGCTCCTTTGTCAAAGGAAGTTTTCAGGGGATCTTCCCAACCTAAGGATCAAACCCATGGTCCCTGCCATGTCTCCTGCATTGCAGGCAGATTCTTTACTGATGAGCCACTGGAGAAGCCCTAAACAGCAAAAGTATGGGGGGAATAATGATTTCCAGAACTTCAAGAATGAAGTCATTCCTAAAGATTGCAGTTCTAAAGCCTGTATTAATCTCTGTTCCCTCTTAAAACTCTACTAAAGTAAGGGTAAAGAAATGTTTTTGAAGACATCCAACCATGAGAATAAAGATGTCAGGGGACCCGAGAACAGTAAAACTATGAAATCTGAAAAACAGATGAGCAAGGTAATATTGGCAGCAAACCAGAGAAAGCTACCTCCTGAGTTGAAAGTAGGCTAAATATAGAAGCAACTTAAGTTTCCTTTCAGGACTCACTGAGGGCTCAAAATCTGGTGGCCCTATTATCTCTAGAAATGAAGAAAAAACAGGGCTGAAATCACCCAAATTGTCTGAAAATATATTTGATAAATTCAACTCCAAATCTCATTTCTTATTCTCCACAACGAGAAAACCATTTTTTCCATCCCAACAAACTGGCATTCTTCTGAAAATATAATACAATAGGTTTCCAAACTGGAGGAAATCAAGCACAATTTAGGCTTGATTTCAGTAGAGAGAGTACTAAGTGAAACTTCCCATACTAGATTTTGATAACTGTGCCTTCTTGTCTCATTTGACTCCCAGAATTCTGGCAACAAGGTTATGTTCTATAAATAAGAGTAAGCCAAACTAGTCTGTGGAACATCACTGGAGATATGTTAACATCAGAGTTCGTCCAACTAATCAGAGTACAAAGGTCACTTTATTATGGATCCCAGAGAATCCAAGCTTGAGTCATTCAAACAGAGTTCAATCATTTCTCTGAGGGTTCCAATTATCCCAAAGAACAACATGGAGCACACAAATAATGAAGTTTAACAATGTTTGGTATTTTACCAAGAAGACTGAAAAGACAAGAAAAGGAAGTAAGAATATTTGTAAGAGAGCATTTACTGTGTTGGATGGTGAAAACCAAATTGCTCAAAATGGAAGTTAAAAAGTGAAAGGGTAGTACATAAGAAGATGGAATAGACTGAATAAGGTAAAAGTCTCTAAGCGGCAAAAGCATATTAGAGTGAGTATATTGGAAGAAAGAAGCTCGAAAGGCAGGATACAGTAGAGAATAAGATTCTTAAAATTTTGGTTTGGGAAGTATTGTTGAGGGTGGTGGCATGTGATATGGCCATCACCGTGGCGAAGCTGGATTTCATGGAAAAGGGAAAACTATGGTTGTAGTTGATGAGGTCATGTTGCAAGTGACAGACATTTAACCATCTTAAGCAAACTCAAACTATTTTAAGCAAAATACAGGCCATATTGCCTCATACTAAGAAGCTCATGAATGCAACTAATATCTGGGAAGTGTCCAATAAATGACATTAAATTCAGACACTCTCTGCTGTGCTTTCCTCTGTGCTGGATTCATTCTCAGGCAGCCTACTCTCAGTAAAGATGTATTGATTCAATGGATAAAAAATAAATTGTATCAACTCTCTCCCCTTTATTTCAAAATGTCTTTTTCTTACTCTATTGCTTTCTCTATTTATCAAAGAAAGGGTGTACATCCCTTTTTCTTTCTAAGCTTAAGTTCTACATATGTAATATACAGTCTCATTTCTTCCCAGAACCTCCAAAGCTACCTTCTATAAATCACCCACTACAATCTAAGCATAACCCCCCACTTGATTCTTCCTTGTAGAAACACACAAAATTTTATACTTTCTATCCTAAAAACAAAAACAATTTTAAAAGCTTCTCTCAAGGCTGCTACTCCCTCCCACTCCCATTCGCTCTTTTTCCTTGTCAAATTTCTGCTAAATTCAGTCTATATTAACCACTTTTCCCTATTTTATATTTTCCCAAAAACCTCTTGCAATTCAACTCTTAATCCCAAAAGAGTCATGAAATTGCTGTTTGAAAAGTCAATTATGATTTTCCACATGCATTCTATAGTCCAAGTCTGATCTTAGCTTTCATTTCATGACCCCAACCAGGCTTATTAAGCTTCTTTCAAAATTTTATCCTTAATATCCTCACAAATCCATCTCCATATTAACTCACTGATTTCTGTCAGTGGTCCTCTCAATTTCCCAAGAACACAGATGGAAAGTCCAGAGTCAAATGGGAAGAAACCTTTGTCTTCCTCCCTCTCCACAACTTACCAGTCACTAAACCATCTCATTTTTTTGTCTCTTGCTGTCCCTCATTTTCCTTTCTCATTCCCAATGATTTACTTAAAACTCCTTGTGTAGTAACCAAACAATTTTATTTACCACACTTTTCCAGATTGAATTCTCTTTTCAGTGCATCCTTCACAATGCCACAGATCTACATCCTTAAGGACAGTCAATATTATGTCACTCTTCTTTATAAACGTCTTCCTTGGCTACCTGTTTCCTAAAAAGCAAAAGTTTCAAACTCTAGTGAATAGTGTTTATATTGTAATGGATTTTCCTCAGCTGCTATAGTGAAATGAAAAGATTATACAAAGTGGAGTCAGAAGACCCAGTCTCAAATCCAACTCTAACATTTTCTTTTCAATAATACTTTAAAAATTAACATTGTATACATAGAATATCTATAAAATATGCATGCAGATAGTTGACTCATGGGAAAAGACCCTGATGCTGGGAGGGATGGGGGCAGGAGGAGAAGGGGACGACAGAGGATGAGATGGTTGGATGGCATCACCGACTTGATGGACATGAGTTTGAGTAAACTCCGGGAGTTGGTGATGGACAGGGAAGCCTGGCGCGCTGATTCATGGGGTCGCAAAGAGTCGGACATGACTGAGCAACTGAACTGAACTGAACATAGAATATCTATAAAATATGCATAAGGTTTGTAGCTCAGCTGATAAAGAATCTGCCTACAATGTGGGAGAGGAACTCTGGTTTCATCCCTGGTTTGGGAAGATCCCCTGGAGAAGAGAAAGGCTACCCACTCCAGTATTCTGGCCTGGAGAATTCCATGGACTGTATAGTCCACGGGGTCGCAATGAGTCGGACATGACTGAGAGGCCTTCAGTTTCACTTTCAAGAAAGACAATTGAGAGCTGAGGGTTAACTTGCCAATATCGAGCACTTAAAGGCCCACTTGCCAGCAAAAGAGCTTGTCTCCTGCCAAGTTCCACAGAAGCTGACATGACCAAGTGCTTAAAATAACCAGTCTTGGTCAATAACAAGCCTTATTGGTAACTCATCAAGTGAGGTGAGATGCTCGAGCTCTCCCAAACATGAATACTTAGATAACAGGATAAGCCTGGAGACAAGGTTACACAGCATCATATCCTTATTATATCTCACCTTCTGTTCACTCTACAGAAAAGGACCAAGAATTCCCTAATAATGTGGCTTCAAAGCATCATCACCAAGGGTCAAGGTCCCTCTCCTGCAATCTGAAGTCTGGTCCTGCCAGATGGCTCTGCACTGGCTACAATGTAACGGGAACCATGGGACAGGCACACTTTCTACTCTTCTGTCAGCATGACTCTTCCCAATAGAAGCTGCCTCATTAAGTCTGATATACACTGCTTAGGCATCTTTCCCGATTGTCTGAAAGCCATGCCATAAATACTTATATACTCCCAATTCTGTTCTACTGCTTTCCAGTTGGAATACTTCTGAATGTCACATAACATCTTTGGACTTCAATTTCCTTACCACAGTAGAATAAAAATACATTTTTTTAAATAGAATCAACTAGATTCAAAATATTGTGTTAGTTTAAAGTGTACAATACAGTGACTGAGTTATTTTTATTCTGATTATATCCCATTATAGGTTATTACAAAATATTGAATATAATTCCCTGTGTGGTACAGTAAGACCTCATTGCTTATCTATTTAGCACATAGGACTTTGCATCTGTTAATCCCATGCTTCTGGTTTATCCCTCCCTCTCTCCCTCTCCTCTTTGGTAACCAGAAGCTTGTTTTCTATGTCTGCCAGTCTACTTCTCTTTTATTAATAAATTAATTTGTGTTACTTTCTAGATTCTACACATAAGTGATACTGTATGATATTTGTCTTTCTCTGTCTGACTTAATATGATAATCTTTAGGTGTATCCATGTTGCTGCAAATGGTAATATTTCCTTCTTTTCTATGACCGAGTAATATCCCCTTATGTATGTTTGCACACATACACATACTACATCTTCTTAAGCTACTCACCTGTTGATGGGCACTTGGATTGTTTCCATGTCTTAGCTACTGTAACTAGTGCTGCCATGTCCATTGGGAGGCATATATCTTTTCTAATTAGAGTTTTCATTTTTTTTTCTTGATACATACACAGGAGTGAGATTTACATATCTACAATTTATCTATTTTTAGTTTTTAAAAGAACCTCCATGCTCTTTTCCATATTGGTTGCACCAATTTACATTCCCATTAACAGTGTAGGAGGGTTCCCTTTTCTCCACACCTACTCCAGAAGTTATTATTTGTAGACATTTTGATGATAATCTTTCTATCATAATAAGGTATCATCACATACCAGTGTGAGGTGATATTTCATTGTGGTTTTGATTTACATTTCTCTAATAATCAGTGATGTTGAGCACCTTTTAACGTGCCTATTGGCCATCTGTATGTTTGCTTTGGAAAAACGTCTCTCTAGAGGTTCTGCTTATTTTTTATCGGGTTGTTGGTTTTATTCAATATTGAGTTTTAAAACTAAAATGCTTTCGTGACTAAAAATTATAATGTATGAAAGTGCCAATTTTAGTACTTATTACAAAGTTAGATTCAAAATGATTTTTGAATTGAATAAAATCCAATTCTATAAAATATTTTAGGCTATCAATAAGGGAAATAGAGTTTAATAAAGAAAATTAATGGACTTTTTAAATACAGGAGGTCAGAGCACACCACATTAATCAAAGGCAAAGAACATTATCTATCAAGGTTCTTACTTTCACTGATATTAATATAAAAAAAACCAAGGAATTACTTGTACTTATGCACAACAGACATAATGAAAAGCTTTCTTTAAAACATACTAGAAGGTCATAATTGGCATTTATGTTACATGTATTGCTCCATGTTCAGAGTTCTTATCTTCTCTAAGCATTCTTAAACCAAAGTGTCAAAATCATATGCTACCTGAATTAAAGAGCTACTTTTTTATGAAATAAACTTTTTTTTCCATTAAGAACTACTGTCTTCATTGCCTGGGAAAAGGATTATGAGGGATACAGATATATGACAAAGCTAAAATGAGTCATGCTCATGAAAAAAATAGCATGGTTTTCCAACTTGATTTATAGACTCAAATGTAATCCTAATTAAAATCCCAACTGGTTATTTTGTGGATATTGACAATCTGCTTCTAAAGTTTATATGGAGAGGCCAAAAATAAATAAATAAATAAACCTTCCAGGATTGCCCCAGGATAGCCATGACAATATTGAAGGAGAAGAACAAAGTTGGAGGACTGATACTACCCAATTTCAAAGCCTACTGTGAAACCACAGTAATCAAGACAGTATGACATTGGACAAAGAATAAACAAATAGATCAGTAGAAGAGAACAGGGAGCTGAGAAATAGACCCCATAAATATAACCAACTATATTAGACAAAGGAACAAGAGTAATAAAAGGGAGAAAAGGTAGTATTTTCAACAAATGGGGCTAGAACAATGGGACACGCACATGCAAAATAAACAAATAAATAAATCCAGAAAGAGAACTCACAACTGTCATAAAAATTAACTGAAAACAGATCACAGACCTAAATGTACAAGGCAAAGTGATAAAACTAAAAGATACACATAAGAGAAAATCTAAATAACTTTGGATATGACAATGTCTTTTTATATACAACACAAAGACATGATCCATGAAAAAAATTAAAAACAAGCATAATTTAAGTAAAATTTAAAACTTCTGAAAAGACAATATCAAGAGAGCAAGCCATATACTAGAAGAAAATATTTACATAAGACATATCTGATAAGGGACTATTATCCAAATTACATAAAAAAAGAACACTTAAAACTCAACACTAAGAAAAAAATTCAAATAAAATGGATCAAAAGCCCTAACACAAACCTAACACAAAAAAATAGAAAATAAACATATGAGAAGAGGTTCCACAGCATATATTATCTGTGAAATACAAATTAAAACAATGATGATATACCACTGTGCACCTATTAGAATACCCAAAATCCATTAGCACTAACAACATCAAAGCTGACCCAACATTTAGGGAAAAGGGTATGGTCATTCTTTAATTCCTCTTTCATTCTTTCTCACTGCCCACGATGTCACAGCTGAAAAGCAGGGAAAGAATTTGTTTTGTTGGTTGTTTCGTGTTTTTTTTTTTCCCTGTTGACTCACCTCCCGAGTTACCACTAACTGGCCATCAATGCCTGGTGTGTGTAGGTATTCAAGTTTGATCCTTTCACAGTCCTTAGGTGGGTTCCTTGTGGGGTCTCTGTGGACCTCTGACCTAGATATCTATTTTACAGACTATTTCGTGTCTCATCTGGATTATTTGCAAAAGCACATTCAGGATGTCTCTAGCCTAACTAGTTTTCACGATCCTCACTTATCCTATGGAAAATGTCCCGCTGTTTACCATTCTGATCTGTAGTGGCACAGACAGACTCAACAATGCTGACAGTTAAGGCTACCAAAATTCTCTACCTAAAGAATTCTCTAAATTGGATTCTCCGGGTATTTATATGTGTCCCCTAATCCAAAGAGCATATATTAACCTCTCTCTAGACAAATTTCCAATCATGTCCCAAAGAGAAGAACTACAGGGCTCTCTATTCATTAGCATCAAGCTATATAGTGAGAGGTCAATCGTCCACTTTTTGCAGCTATTTACAACTTCTCTTAGTGGAATTCTTGAAAGACTCCTTACTTAGCTTTGGAAGAATATAAATATAAAGGATTTTCTCTATCCCATTAATATATTCAAATTTCTAATCACCTCTTACATGATCTAATGGGGATACTGTGGATGAAATTCATAAGTCTTATATTATATACTAGTGAATTATGTAAGGTGTTATCTGAAAAATATGTATTATCTTTATAATGTGATGGTACACTAATGGAGTGTACATTAGTGGAAGTACACTAATATTACCTTGAGTTTTAAATTTGAAATTTCACCTAAAATTCTGCAATCAAGAAAATTTGCATCCTACAGTTGTTTTTTTTTTTTTTTTGGTTTATGAATAAGAACATCAAGGATTAGATTTAATAACTGAAACCACAGTATAGACAAAAAATGGATACTTTATGATGAGGTTAACTTGAATACAATTACAAAATACACATAGTGCACTCCTGGTGTTAATTTCCAACTCTTTCACACTGAGAACAAACACAAACATATTCAAGTATAGTTAAGGGAACTCTCAATCCAGGTCTTTATCTTCTTCAGTAGCTACTATTTTGTACTCTAAATCATCACACAATGCACTCTATTTCCTCAAAAGAATTGCTTCTACTTAGTAACCAGAGAATGATAGTACTAATGAAAAATTATCACATCTAATTATTCTTGAATCAAGCTGTCTCTGTATCAAACATAAATTATGTTGTTTTTCTCTAGTGCACCTAATACATTGCATATTCAATTAAAAAAAGAAAAAAAAAAGACAACCCACTGTCAGTTTGTCTGGCTTTCTTATTACCCTGGTCTGAGAATGGTATTTCTTTCTTATGTGACTCTTTTCTTCCAAAATATATACTACAGATCTTCTCAGCACTATATCTTTCCATGTTGTCTGAGTTTGAGGCATGGTCTTAGTTTATGCTGCTATAAGAAAGATACCATAGAATGAGTGGTTCATAAACAACAGAAATTTAATCCTCAAAATTCTAGAGGCTGGCTGAGACTTCTAAGATCAAGTCACCAGCACATTCAGTGTCTGGTGAGAGCCTGCTTCCTGCCTCACAGATCACTATCTTCTCGTTTGTGCGCATAAGGCAGAAAGAGAAGGGAGCCCTCCAGTGCCTCTTTTATAATGGCTCTAATCCTGTTCAGGAGAGCTCTACCCTCATGACCTAAAAGCTTACTATACGCCCTCCACATCCAAATACCATCAAAAAGAGGGGTTAGGATTTCAATATATGAATTTTAGGATGACACAAACATTCAGTCTATGGAAGGTATCTTTCACTCTGATTTTTGGTAGGAAAATAGTTTCCATTTTGGGGCCTCCAAGGAGGCACTAGAGGTAAAGAATCCTGCAGGAGACGAAGGGGATGCAGGTTCAATCCCTGGGGTGGGAAGAGCCCCTGGAGGAGGAAATGAAACTCCACTCCAGTGTTCTTGCCAGGAGTATTCTATCGACAGAGGAGTCTGGTGGGCTACAGCCTGTGGGGTTGCAAAGAGTTGGCCACACATGAGCATCCTAGCACACATACAGATCCCATTTAGACCTTACATGAAAGTATCTCATCTCTGGAGAAGTTATTTTCTTTTTGACACTCTGAGAATTTTGTTTCAATACCTCCTTCTTAAATGGATCATTTTTCTTCATCCATTTGAGTTTTCCTAACTTGTAAAAGCCAAGCTTATTATTTTAACTACTCAAGAACTTTATGATTCAGTTTATAGGATATAAAAACATGTGGAGTCTGTGGTAGATTGCATAAATTAGAATTATTTGCCACACTTTCCTACATAGACATTCTTTTGCAATAAGACTTTGAAGCTCTCTTCATCAAAGGTGGTACCCATTTCTCTAATCCTTGAATCTGGTTAGACTTGTCACCTGTTTTAGCCGTTAGAATTCTGCAAAAATGATGTTGTGCCAGTTCTGAGTCTAGGAACTATGAGGCTATACATACAACTGCACTCTTTCTTAAAAACCTACTGTACTGATTAAGCTGCTTTGTGATGAGACATGGTAGTCCAGTCAGCTCCACAGGCCCAGATGAGAGCAAGGCAATTAGAAGGTAAAGGAGATCATCTTACACCCATGAGCCTCGCACTAGTCTGGCAGTTGAAAAATTACTAAATAATTACTAAAAAATTATTGAAACCTGATGAGACCAGAAGAGCCCAGATTAGGAAAAAGTTCAGCATAAAGCTCAAACTGCCCAATCATAGAATCTTGAGCAAAAGAAATCATTGCTTATTTTAAGATACTAATTTTTGGTATGTGCTGTGCTGGGCTTAGTCACTCAGTTGTGTCCGGCTCTTAGCAACCCCATGGACTGCAGCCCACCAGGCTCCTCTGTCCACGGGGATTCTCCAGGCAAGAATACTGGAGTGGGTTGCCAAGCCCTGCTCCGGGGGATCTGCCCGACCCAGGTCTCCTGTATTGCAGGTGGGTTCTTTACTGACTGAGCCACTAGGGAAGCTCCAACAATATTCAAATAACCCATAGGAAGGCAGGGAAATTAAAACAAAGAAAGCAAAATGGTAACAACCAAAAACTACATAAAATAAAATGGAACAAATAGAGAAACCAGAAATAGACCCACAGAAATATACATAACTGATTTTTTTTACAAAAGTACAAGAGCAATTCAATGGAGGAATGGTAGCCTTTTCAACAAATGATGCCAGCACAATTAGATATCTACAGTAGGAAAAAAGAAACAAGTCCTACACATTTTACTGTAATTAATTTAAAATGAATCATGGGATTAAATGTAAAAGGTATAATTATACAACTTTTTTCTAAATCACAGAGAGTCCTTGGGATCTGAGGTTAGAAAAGGAATTCTTAGACTTGACACCAAAAGTACAAATCATAAAAGAAAAAACTATCAACGGGATTCATCAAAATTATCATCTTTTGCTCCAAGAAATACTAAGCTAAGAGGATGAAAAGACAAATAACAATAGGAGAAACATTTGCAAGATGCTACCACTGAAAGAGATTGAGATCTCTCTGAATTATTTCTCACAGTTGGATGTCATCTACAATTAGCTCAAGAGAAAAGTTGTGATTTTTTAAAAGTTATATAAGTATTAGAAATTGCAATATAACCATAACTTCACAGCATTTTAGGGAAAAGGAGATTTATTTATTGGGCAATTATAATAAGGAAAACTCTATATTACAGGAAAATCTATTGTTATGGCAACCAGTTGATTTTGTGGCTCCTTTTAAGACCCCCATGCTCTCTTGTATTTGAGCCTGTTTCTTTCATAGAAAGAGCTTGATCAACTGAAACTGTCCTTCTCAAACTCCTGCTGACTATGTACTCTGTCACCTCTGTTCCTCTTTGTTTGCATGAGTTGCTGAAGATAATTAGAAACTTCAGTGGCCTCTGTGAGAAAACTAATAGCTCCCCAAACTAGTTCCTCTAAGAACATTCCCTTCCTGTTGCTTCTGCTCCTCCTTCTTTTGTTGATCATCTTTTATCTTCCCTTCATCTCTGAATCTGTAGATTTGTCCCCCAGTCTGGGTCGTGCTTCAGGAGCCAGAGGAAAGAAGAGGGGTAGAGTTAGGGAAGGCTTCAGAGAAGTAGAATTTGATCTGCCTTTTGAAGAAAGGAAACCTGTGAGGAGAAGTGCCTCAACCAACATGGAGAGTCAATCTTATTGGAGAAGAGAATTTGTACAAGAAAGTAGACTAATTAATTTAAATTCTTCTTCCTGTCCCTGTATCTCTTTTATGTATGAAGCCTCATCTTTTGTCATATCTTTTCTTTGTACCTCAAACTCCCTCATATATTTCTCTCATCTTCCCACTCCCTTCCCCTCTGACAACCACCCACTTGCTCTTTTCCTCTTTGTATATTCTTGCCTCTTTTGTTGTAGATTACTTGACCATATAAATGTAGGTTCATTCTTGGGCTTTCTATTCTGTTGCATTGATCTATGTTTCTGCTTTTCTGTCAGTACCATGCTATTTTTTGGTTATTACTTTAGCTTTGCAGTAAAATTTGAAATCAGGGAACATGATAATTACATCTTTGTTCTTTCTAAAGATTGTTTTGGCTATTTGGGGTCTTTTGTGCTCTCATACAAATTTTAGAATTATTTGTAATAGTTCTATACGAAATGTCATTAGTGTTTTGACAGAGATTGTACTGAATCTGTAAATTGCCTTGGGTAAACTTAACAGGATAATTTTTCCAACCCATAAGCATGGTATATATCTTTCCATTTGTTTGTGTCATCTTCAATTTCTTTCATCATTGTCTTTTAGTTTTCTGAGTACAGGTCTTTTACCTTCTGAGTCAGATATACTTCTAGGTATTTATTGTAAGGACTTAGATATGTGATATATTACATTCTTTAATTTCTCTGCTTATGATACGCAATCAATTGTTCCCTCTTATTGATAAGGTCATTTCTATAATTGTCCTCTCTTAAAGTAAAAGTGAAGTCCCTCAGTCATGTCCAACTCTTTGCGACCCCATGAACTGTAGCCTGCCAAGATCCTCCATCCATGGGATTTTCCAGGCAAGAATACTGGAGTGGGTTGCCATTTCCTTCTTAAAACAAAAGTAAATACTGTATAGGCTTAGAGGGAACATATTTTTTCAATAATATATTCAGCAAGTGCAATGTGAATAGAATTATCACAGCAAGAGGAAAAATATCTGTAAACACCTGAGTAAATAATGATTACTTATGAAAAATTACCAAGTAATTCATGACATTTCCCTTTAAGTTTCCAAAAATCAGAGTATTTAAATTTCACTAAGAAAGTTAAATAAGACACAAAATCAATCAATGAAGGCAGTAAGTAAGTACATGGAGAGATATATAATAATGTGAAATAAAAATATCCTGAACCCACCCAGTTTGGAGGCAGTTCAATTTAATGAAGAAGCATGTGTTTTTAGAGAAAATAATTAAACAAGTTTTCCCTTTTAATAGTTCTTATACAAATTATTTAACTACTGACCTCCAGTTTTCTAATCCACAACATGGGGATGGGTTTAGGGAAGAATAAAAATAGGTGCACAGAGTTGCTAGTACATAGTAATTGCCCAATAAATAAATCTCCTTTTCCCTAAAATGCTGTGAAGTTATGGTGCATCTTTAACCTAATTCAACAAATATTTATTTGACCATGAGTATCTGTAAAGCAATGCATTCAATGTTTTTCACATTATAAGGAGTAAACTGTTCTAAATCATGCCTTTAAGATTTTTGCATTGAGATAAAGATGGCACATTTATATTTCTGTGATTTCATATAAAAGTTCAAACGAGTTCGAGAAGTTGATTCATTCTGCCATTTCAGTCTTTTTATAGCTTCCAGTCTTGTACTATAGAGATGAGAAAAACAAACAACATTTCTCAGACTCAACTTCAGCGACAGTTACAGTACAGCAGATGACTTAGTTTCTACCAATAAGACACACACTGCCATCATTTGGATGCAAAAATTAGCAAGCTGAAGGAATTGGTATTTGCTGATAATCATGGTTGGAGAAGGAAATGGCAACCCACTCTAGTACTCTTGCCTGGAGAATTCTACAGATGGAGGAACCTCATAGGCTACAGTCCGTGGGGTTGCAAAGAGTTGGATCATGGTAAGGCTTTTTAGATGGCAAATACTGAAAGACATTTAGTGTATCTGGGATGACTAAAGTTGAGTCCTAGAATCTATTTATCCTATCATAGATGAGGTTAGAAGTGACTGCGGCCACAGTTAAGTATTGTTCTTGACTTCCCTAGTTCCAGCTGCTTATTTTTCATGGCCCATTTTAGGATTCTGTAAGCTATCTAACATCCTTTAATATGAGATCTAGTGTTGTCTGTCATCCACAGGTTAGAAGCCTGACAAATACAAATACAGTGTGTTTTATTGTTTCTTGCCTTTACTTAAAGCTCTTAGGTAATTACACGTGTGCTATGGACATTCAGAGGAAGCCAATATGAGTTACTGTGCAATTCCATGTTCCCTTGTTTTCTAGATTCAGTACATTCTCCATGATATGGAATGTGGACAGACTAAATTAGGCACAAAGGTACAATTGCCAAACAATATTCAGTGGTAAAAGCAGAAAATGGTCCTATGGAACATTTTCAGAGTACCAGCAGGAAGTGAGTATTATCACTGGGAGAGCTTTGAAGTACTCTCCTCTCAATGCTCTGAAACTCAGAACCAGGGTTATGACTGAGAAATTCAAAGATAAACAGAAAGAGATGTAAGGAAGTAGAAAAGCATACCCAGACCTGATTTCAAACAATAGCTCCACCACACTTACTTTCTGGTCATCCTTAGGAAAGATAGCTTACCTTTCTGAACCTCAGTTTCATCATTTTTAAAACTAAGATAATGATGATGGTAAAAAGGCCTATCTTTGATTAAATGTAATAATACATACAAAGTATTTTTTACAAAGGCTGCCAAGTTTTATCATCTCATTAATATATTATTCTTATGACCACAAATTTTTAATAACTATTGCTATTCAAGATACACAGATAGGTATAAAAACTAAAATTATTTTCCATCACAGTTTCTTTTTTTTGACTGTAAATTGCTGTGTTTATTTATTTATTTGTTATTTTTACCTGCTTTATTTTTTGAATTTATTTTAATTGGGAGCTAATTACTTTACAATTTTGTGGCTGTTTTTGCCATACATTGACATGAATCAGTCATGGGTGTACATGTGTCCCCCTGTCCCAAACCCCCCCCCCGCCCCAACCACCTTCCTGCCCATCCCATCCCTCTGGGTAGTCCCAGTGCACCAGCTTTGAATGCCCTGTTTCATGCATTGAACTTGGTCTGGTCATCTATTTCACATGTGGTAATATATATGTTTCAATGCTATTCTGTCAAATAATCCCACCCTTGCCTTCTCTTACAAGTCCAAAAGTCTGTTTTTTATATCTGTGTCTCTTTTGCTGTCTCACATATAGAGTCATAATTATCATCTTTCTAAATTCCATATACGTGCATCAATATATTGTATTGGTGTTTTTTGGTTTTTACTTTTCTTTTTTAATTAATTAATTTATTTTAATTGGAGGCTAATTACTTTACAATATTGTAGTGGTTTTTGTCACACATACACATGAATCAACCATGGGTGTATGTGTTCCACATCCTGAACCCCCCTCCCACCTCCCTCCCCATCCCATCCCTCAGGGTCATCCCAGTGCACCAGCCCTGAGCAACCTGTCTCATGCATCGAATCTGTACTGGCAATCTGTTTCACATATGATAATATACACGTCTCAATGCTATTCTTTCAAATCATCCCACCCTCACCTTCTCCCACAGAGTCCAAAAATCTGTTCTTTGCATCTGTGTCTCTTTTGTTGTCTCATATATAGTGTCATCATTATCATTATTCTAAATTTCATATATATGCATTAATGTACTGTATTGGTGTTTTTCTTTCTGACTTACTTCACTCTGTGTAATAGGCTCCAGTTTCATCCACCTCATTAGAACTGATTTAAATACATTCTTTTTAACGCTGTGTAATATTCCATTGTGTATATGTACCACAGCTTTCTTATCCATTTGTCTGCTGATGGACATCTAAGTTGCTTCCATGTCCTAGCGACTGCAAACAGTGTTTCAATGAACCTTGGGGTACAAGTGTCTCTTCCAGTTCTGGTTTCCTCAGTGTCTATGCCCAGGAGTAGGATTGCTGGGTCATATGGCAGTTTTATTTCCAGGTTTTTAAGGAATCTCCAAATTTATCTCCATAGTGGTTATACTAGTTTGCATTCCCACCAACAGTGTAAGAGGGTTCCCTTTTCTCCACACCCTCTCCACCATTTATTATTTGTAGGCTTTTTGAAGGCAACCATTCTGACCGGTGTGAGATGGTACCTTATTGTGATTTTGATTTGCATTTCTCTGATAATGAGTGATGTTGCACATCTTTTCATGTGTTTGTTGCCATCTGGATGCCTTCTTTGGAGAAATGTCTGTTTAGTTCTTTGGCACATGTTTTGATTGGGCCATTTATTTTTCTGGTATTGAGCTGCATGAGCTGCTTGTATATTTTTGAGATTAATTCTTTGTCAGTTGCTTCGTTTGCTATTATTTTCTCCCATTCTGAAGGCTGGCTTTTCATCTTGCTTATAGTTTCCTTCAATGTGCAAAATCTTTTAAGTTTAATCAGATCCCATTTGTTTATTTTTGTTTTTATTTCTATTACTCTGGGAATTGGTAGAGGATCTTGCTGTGATTTATGTCAGAGTGTTCTGCCTATGTTTTCCTCTAGGGGTTTTATAGTTTCTGGCCCTATATTTAGATTTTTAATCCATTTTGAGTTTATTTTTGTTTATGGTGTTAGAAAGTGTTCTCTTTTCATTCTTTTACAGGTGGTTGACCTTTCCCAGCACCACTCATTAAACAGATTGTTCTTTCTCCATTGTATATTCTTGCCTCCTTTGTCAAAGATAAGGTGTCCATAATGTGCATGGATTTATCTCTGGGCTTTCTATTTTGTTTCACTGATCTATATTTCTGTTTTTGTTCCAGTGCCATACTGCCCTGATGACTGTAGCTTTGTAGTATAGCCTGAAGTCAGGCAGGTTGATTCCTCCAGTTCCATTCTTCTTTCTCAAGATTGCTTTGGCTATTTGAGGTTTTTTTGTGTTTCCATACAAACTGTGAAATTATTTGCTTTAGTTCTGTGCAAAATACTGTTGGTAGCTTGACGGGGATTGCACTGACTCTATAGATTGCTTTGGGAGGTATACTCATTTTCACTATATTGATTCTTCCAATCCATGTACATGGATCCATATTTTTCCATCTATTTGTGTCATCTTTGATTTCTTTCATCAATGTTTTATAGTTTTCTATGTATAGGTCTTCTGTTTCTTTAGGTTAATTTATTCCTAAGTATTTTATTTTTTTCATTGCAATGGTGAATGGGATTATTTCCTTAATTTCTCTTTCTGTTTTTTCATTGTTAGTGTATAGGAATGCAAAGGATTTCTGTGTATTAATTTTATATCCTGAAACTTTACTACATTCATTAATTAGCTCTAGTAATTTTCTGGTGGTGTCTTTAGGGTTTTCTATGTAGAGGATCATGTCATCTTCAAACTTCAAGAAGAGTTTTACTTCTTCTTTTCCAATCTCGATTCCTTTTATTTCTTTTTCTTCTCTGATTGCTGTGGCTAAAACTTCTAAAACTATGTTGAATAGTATGGTAAGAGTGGCCTGTTTGCTGAGGGTTTATCATATATGGCTTTTATTGTGTTGAGGTATGTTCCTTCTATGCCTGCTTTCTGGAGAGTTTTTGTTATAAATGGGTGGTGAATTTTATCAAAGCCTTTCTCTGCATCTATTAAGATAATCATAAACCAACTTTTCTATTTACTAGCTGTTTGCTTTGTGGCAAATTAATTTCTGTGGTTCAACTGCCTGTAAAATGGGAATAATGATAATACCAATGTAAAGTCTACTGTGAGAAAACACAAAAATGCCAGCACACAGTTCCAACTCAACAGCATTAGCTATTAACAGCATTTCATACTCTTCTGTACAACAGAGATATACATTATCCCCTTAGTTGTCTTAACTTGTGAAATGGATATTATTGTCCTTGTTTACTAATTACCAGAAACAGACTTTGAGCAAGTATAAATTATTTGCACTAGGTCACTCAGTCAGTAAGAGGGAGTATATGATGTAAATCCAGGTCTCTAAATACTCTTTGCACTCTAACCCAATGCAAATAATTATAATACTTTTAGATGGGATAAATATAGACCTGATTTTCTGCCTAGAAATCAAAGTTAATAGGCTCAACCTAAAATATTTTAAAAATCTGACTTTTTATGAATTATCCGTGTCCAAGAGTCTAATCACACCATCTTTACCTCACACTTTCCCTAGAAATCTCATTTAATCTTTATTAAAGCTCTTTGAGTTAGGTGCAATTGATATTATTTTACAGATTAGATAACATAGTTTTATAAGGGATTATCTACGATCACATAGCAGGCAATGATGGAGTAAGGATATGCATGTTTGCAAAGCTAACATTCTTTCCAATCTACAGTGATGTTTCAAGAGAGAAGATGATAACTTATATACAGAGAATGGTGTAACAGAAGGCTGTCAAGGTGGGATGGGCTTCCCAGGGGGCTCTAGTGGTAAAAACCTGCCTGTCAATGCAGGAGACATAAGAGATGTGGGTTCTATCCCTGGGTCGGGAAGATACCCTGGAGGAGGTAATGGAAACCCACTCCAGTATTCTCCCCTGCAGAATCCCATGGACAGAGGAACCTGGCGGGCTGCAGTTCATAGGGTCACATAAAGTCAGACACGACTGAAGCGACAGAGAGCACATCAAGGTGGGAAAGCAGCAAAGAGTCTACAATGTGAACACTCGGTTTGGCAATAAGCCAGAAACCCAGAGTTTTAAGAGATTAACTTCCCTGTACAACAGAAACCCAGACAACATAGTAAAGCAATTATGCTCCAATTAAAAAAACAAAGTAGCACTCATACAGAAACGAGTTCTTAATAAGTCGGCAGACTTGTGAATGTGATAGAGATTCCTGAGACTCCTCCTTGCCTAAAGCCAAAACTGTCCCTAGAAACTTGGAAAAAACTTTTAAGAGTTGTAGATAATGGTTCAAAATGTTGTGGGAGTGTAGCGAGGCAAACGGTTGTATCAGAGCATCAGCCGGTCATTTGTGGCCTCACAGCTTCTTCCAATTTGTTATTTCAATTGTTTTATTATCCTTGATTCCCCAGGGATTGGGGACGTAGCCTGTAATATACCCAGCACTACATCAAGTAGTACTAAGGAGACATACATAGAACAAAAACATAAGACATTCATAGACTAAAATAGAAAGTCTGTTTCAAGGAAAGTTTAAATCCAATGTGAGAAAAAGACTACACACATGAAATGATCAGACATGAAAAATATAGTTAAGGTACAAAAACTTATAGAACAGATTATAAGCCTCTGGGGAACCAGATCAACAACCAACCAGATTGTTCTATAACTGCTGGATATGTTGAAAGGTTTTAAACAGATGATTGAGAAAATCATATTAATATTTCAAATAATTAAAGCCAAATTTAATTAAAAAGTTGTGTAGTTTGTTTCAAAGTTGAGTTCAAATATCATGATGACATTTTTGGCTTTGATGCGAACTGCCATTTTAAAACAGAAAAGGAACATAAACCTTTGAAATAAAATTCAATATTTCTCATTATTATTACTATTAAGCCCTTATTTTCTTCGCAGTCATGAGGGTATGCTAAGCTGCCTCAGTCCTGTCCAACTGTTTGTGACCCCATGGACTGTAGCCTGCCAGGCTCCTCTGTTCATGGGATTCTCCAGGCAAGAATACTGGAGTGGGTTGCCTTGCCCTCCTCCAGGAGATCTTCCTGATCCAGGGGTCAAACCTGCATCTCATGTCTCTTGCATTGGCAGGCAGGATTTAAAGATGATGCAATTAATTAGCTTTCAAAACACTTTTATACATTAACTTAATGCTTTTTTACTAAAACCCTGAACTTGGGTAAGATACCCAACCTTGAGAGTCCCTTGGGCTGCAAGGAGATCCAACCAGTCCATCCTAAAGGAAATCAGTCCTGAATATTCATTGGAAGGACTGATGCTGAAGCTGAAACTTCAATACTTTGGTCAACTGATGTGTAGAACTGACTCATTTGAAAAGATCCTGATGCTGGGAAAGATTGAAGGCAGGAGGAGAAGGGGACAACAGAGGATGAGATGGTTGGATGGCATCACTGGCTCAATGGACATGAGTGTTGGTGATGGACAGGGAAGCCTGGCATGCAGCAGTCCATGGGGTTGCAAAGAGTCGGACATGACTGAGGGCTAAACTGACTGACCCAACCCCTCAAGCTTAGGTTGCCTACCATACTCTGAATGAAGGGGTTAACAATAAAAGACAGACATTACTGTGAATATTAACTATGTCATACAGAATAAAGTTCTCATCTCTCACATGGTAAGTAATTAGTAAACAGTAGCTGACCCTAAATCTGAATTCTCAGTACTCCATTTTTGGAGCTGAGGCTTTAATTGACTCAGTATCCTGATTTCTTTTTCAGAACCTCTTTCTTTACTGTACACTTGTCTGACAATCATATACCAAGAAAGAACTGCTCCTCAAACAACTGCTCAGCATAAGTCGGGATGCCCCAGTGCAAATGTAAAGAGGAAACAGGCAAAAAATGCTTTAAAAGTCTTTTCTGATTTTCAGTCTCAAGTGGGATACTAAATTATTTTACTTTGCATTTATTTGATTCCTAAGATAGTTGGTCATTTTTTCAAAAAATTTACTACTCACTTGTACTTCCTATTTGGATAATTACTAGGGTTAGCTTTTTAGTTGTGAAGGAAGCACCATAATTTAATAACAGTACAAAACAGAAGTGCTTCAAGGAATGTCATAAGAATAGATTCATGAAAGATGCTTGGGATTTGAACATGCACAAAAGACAGTGGAAAATACAGTTTTATTTTTCCTTTCCTGTTCTTTGTTTTCACCATATCTGACATGCATAGTTTCCTTATTTCCACTTCTCTTTTTTTCCACAGGTAACCAGCCTGTCTTCTATTTGTAGGCTAATATTTTTCGGACTTTATTAAGATGCATTGTAATTGCAGTCTCCTTAATTGCTGCCTAATTGGTTCCTTCCTCCCCTTGGTGTATTTTTCATGCATTATTAAATTCCAACTGGCTTTCCGGAACTCATTTCGCATTCCTTCCAGACAGCTCTTCCAAAGTGAAGCTGTGTGTCTCTTCGTCCCTCGGTCACCCAGGAAAGAGCACTGGGGGAATTAAGAGGATCCTTGGAAACTGCATGCTTCCTGCTATAACAATGACAGCAACAGTATCTAGCAACCCAGTCCTTCACTGCCATTCACAAGTACCCTAGCCGGTAGCAACTCAGTCAGTCAGTTTCTTAAAGCAGGTGCTATTATTCCCATTCATCAAAAGAGGCTTCTAAGGATCAAGGAGGTTAAATATCTTTCCCAGAGTCGAAAAGCTGTTTGGGGACTCACACCTAAGTCTCCGACGTCCTGTGCTCATCCCACCGTCACTAGCTGCTTGTGTACAAAACCAAGTGGCAGGCCTATACCCAATTAACCTCGTTAGCTCTTCTACGTATTGCTCATATGATTTTTCTTTTCTATCTATGAAGTCTTTCAACAGGGAAAATGGATCACAGAAAGATTAATTCATCTGAAGTCAGAAGGTCTGATTTTTTTAGTCTAACCAGCTGCAAAAGTCACTAAACACAGCTGATCTTCAGTTCCCCCATCTATAAAGCTAATTCTTAAGATTTATTATATCTCCAATGTGTGTGAATTATATTTATAAAAACGGTATTGCTAAGAAGTAAGAGGTCGTCAGGCTATATGACTTATAAGGCTCAGTGCTAATCTGGGTTTTATTAATCTCTAAGTATCTTAAAATGGAGTGCCAGCAGACTCTCTAAAGACTTAATGCCTGAAGCTTTTCAGCCGGAACTGCCATCTTTCAGTAACTGGCCAAAATGACCAACACAAAGGGAAAGAGGAGGGGTACCCGCTACATGTTCTCTAGGCCTTTTAGAAAACATGGAGCTGTTCCTTTGGCCACATACATGCGAATCTACAAGAAGGGTGATATTGTGGATATCAAGGGAATGGGGACTGTTCACAAAGGAACACCCCACAAACGCTATGACGGCAAAACTGGGAGAGTCCACAGTTACCCCGCATGCTGCTGGCTTCGCTGTAAACAGACAAGTTGAAGGCAAGATTCTTGCCAAGAGAATTAACGTGCCTATCGAGCATATTAAGCACTCTAAGAGCCGAGATAGCGTCCTGAAATGTGTGAAGGAAAGTGATCAGAAAAAGAAGGAAGCCAAAGCGAAAGGAACCTGGGTTCAGCTGAAGCGCCAGCTTGCTCCACCCAGAGAAGCACATTTCGTGAGGACCAATGGAGAGGAACCCGAGCTGTTGGCGCCCATTCCCTATGAATTCATGGCCTGATGGGTGTAATAATAAAGACCTGGACCGCACAAGTATTTCTCTTAACTGAGTAGAGGTGTTGTGTCCAAATTCAGTGGGTGATGTCTTTTCAAATGTAGTGTTTTTTCTTCCTGAAAGATGTAAGATAGTTTGTTGTGCAGTATGCTCCATTTTTTAATAAACCGCCAGATATTATTTATTTTTAAAAAAGACTTAATGCCTGAAATACTTTCTGAAAAAAATGGTAGAATTAATAAACTAATAAGAATCTCAAGCCAGCCAATAAACAACAATCAAGATCCATTCTGGAGCTCTGGGGAATTTCAAATTCTAAGGCCACTTATTGTTTATTGTACTCATATATATAGGCGCTTGCCAGGTGGCCCAATGGTAAAGAATGCATTCCAATGAAGGAGACACAGTTCAATGCTGGTAGGGAAGATCCCCTGGAGAAAGAAAATGGCAACCCACTCCAGTATTCTTGCCTGAGAAATCCCAAGGACAGAAGAGCCTGGAAGGATACAGTCCATGGAGTCACAAAAGAGTTTCACATGACTTAGTGACTAAACAACAACAATTCATATATACATTAGTATATATTACATGAATAAGTCCAAAATGCCACTAAACTCTTGTAGTTTAGAATTCTAAAACTACATCAAAACAAATCTGAATCTATTAGTAATTCTTAATTTTGCCAAGTCATGAATTTAAATTGCACATATGCTCACCCAACTGTGAGAGCAAGTTACTTAGGTAGCATGTTTAACCCCACACTCATCTAAAATCAACTCTTTTTGCATATGTAAATAAGAGCTTCTTTATAAGGAAAACCATATTCTAAGCTGGTATTGAAAAATTTACAGTTATCAAGAATATATCTGGTGCTAATGTAGAGTTCCATTTATTGAGTAAATTTTACCACTGCCTTTTGCATGATATGGAATAGAAAAGAAATAGGAAGCTATACCAAGACTAACAAATATGGAGGATCCATACAGATACGCTACAAAATTTCTTATTAGGAAGGTTAGTGGTAGTGATAGTAAGAATAACAACTATCCCCCCAGAGGAAAGAAAAACATATTAGAGGTTCGAATGTAAATATGCCTCTTCGTATTGAAATTCACTCAGTTACCTACCACCTTCCATGCTCTCCATGTCTCTTGTTGATAAGATCCTCTCTCTCTCTCTCTCTCTCTCTCTCTCTCTCTATATATATATATATATATATATATATATATATATATATTCTCCATTTATTTCTCTAAATACCATTTTTCCACTGTTTAAAAAAATGTTCTGAATTCATCCTTCTTTACAGGCATTACACCTATTTCACCCTTAACTTCCGAGTTAACCTTCTGGCTCCAGCTAATCTGAGGACTTAAACTTTGTGTTCTCCAGAGAAAATGACTGAATCAATTTCTACCAAACCAACATGAGTTTAAAAGGGATTTGGTACACTCCTGATTACCCATGGCCATTTCCAGATCATTGGTATTCCACCTTTCAGTCAAACTCATTGTCCTTTGAAACTAATGACATTTCCCCTCACCCTGCACTCACCATCAACTTACACCATCTTAAGAATTCCTTAATTCTATGAAGTCTCTAGATTATTTGGTGCAGTTTTTCTTTCTACCCTAATTCTTGCTTTCATCTTTGGAGATAAAATTAAAGTAACTGGATCAAAAAAGCTGCAGCTTTAACCTTAAGCCTCCTTCACCCCTATATATTCATCTCTTCTGAAGTTCAGCTGCTAATGCAGAGGAACATGTAATAAATAATATCATCTGTAGATCTGTTCCATCTTAGAAGCCAAACTGTTTTGTTACTGTGAAGTAACTGTGAGCATGACTTCCTAGCCTCCCATCTCTTTCACCCTCATTTCCCTTCCCCTACACTTTCAAAGGATTAGATCTGATATACAGCATGCCTGAAAAACTATGTCTGGAGGTTCATAACATTGTACAGGAGGCAGTGATCAAAACCATCCCCAAGAAAAAGAAATGCAAAAAGGCAAAATGGTTATCTGAGGAGGCTGACAAATAGCTGAAAAAAGAAAAGAACCAAAAGACAAGGGAGAAAAGGAAAGATATACCCATCTGAATGCAGAGTTCCAAAGAATAGCAAGGAGAGATAAGAAAGCCTTCCTCAGCGATCAATGCAGAGAAATAGAGGAAAACAATAGAATGGGAAAGACTAGAGATCTCCTCAAGAAAATGAGAGATACCAAGGGAATATTTCATGCAAAGATGGGCTCATTAAGGACAGAAACAGTTATGGACCTAACAGAAGCAGAAGATATTAAGAAGAGGTGGTAAAAATACACAGAAGAACTATATTAAAAAGATCTTAACCAGATAACCACAATCATTAACATCACTCACCTAGAGCCAGACATCCTGGAGTGCAAAGTCAAGTGGGCCTTAGGAAGCATCACTATGAACAAACCTAGTGGAGGTGATGGAATCCAGGTGAGCTACTTCAAATCCTGAAAGATGATGCTGTGAAAGTGCTGCACTCAATATGCCAGCAAATTTTAAAAACTCAGCAGTGGCCACAGGACTGGGAAAGGTCAGTTTTCATTCCAATCCCAAAGAAAGGCAATGCCAAAAAAATGTTCAAACTACCACACAATTGCACTCATTTTACTAGGAAGGTCATGCTCAAAATTTTCCAAGCTAGGCCTCAAGAGTATGTGAACTGAGAACTTCCTGGTGTAAAAGCTGGATTTAGAAAAGGCACAGGCACCAGAAGTCAAACTGCCAACATCTGTTGGATCACAGAAAAAACAAGGGGATTCCAGGAAAACATCTACTTCTGCTTCACTGACTATGCTAAAGGCTTTGACCGCATGGATCACAACAAACTGTGGAAAATTATCTTAAAGAGACCGGAATACCAGACCACCTTACCTGCCTCCTGAGAAACGTGTATGCAGGTCAAGAAGCAACAGTTAGAACAGACATGGAACAACGAACTGGTTCCAAATTGGGAAAGGAGTACCTCAAGCTGTATATTGTCACTCTGCTTATTTAACTTTATGCAGTGTACATCATGTGAAATGCTGGACTGGATGAAGCACAAGCTGGAATCAACACTGCCAGGAAAAATATCAATAAACTCAGATATGCAGATGACACCACCCTTATGGCAGAAAGCAAAGAGGAACTAAAGAGCCTCTTGATGAAGGTGAAAGAAGAGAGTAAAAGCTGGCTTAAAACTCAACGTTCAAAAAACTAAGATCATAGAATCCAGTTCCATCACTTCATGGCAAATAGATGGGGAAATGATGGAAACAATGACAGGCTTGTTTTCTTGGGATCCAAAATCACTGCAGATGGTGATTGCAGCCATAAAATTAAAAGATGCTTGCTCCTTGGAAGAAGAGCTATAACAAACCCAGACAGTGTGTTAAAAATCAGAGACAAAGCTTTGCCAACAAATTTTGATATAGTTAAAGCTATGGTTTTTCCAGTAGTCATGTATGGATGTGAGAGTTGGACCATAAAGAAGGCTGAGTGCCGAAAAACTGATGCTTTTGAACTGTGGTGTTGAAGATAACTTTTGAGAGTCCCTTGGACTGCAAGGAGACCAAGCTAGTCAATCCTAAAGGAAATCAACCCTGAATATTCACTGGAAGGACTGATGCTCTAGCTGAAGCTCCAATACTTTGGGCACCTGCTGCAAAGAGTCAACTCACTGGAAAAGACCTTGATGCTGAGAAAGATTTAAGGCAGGAGGAGAAGGGGACAGCAGATGTTTGGATGGCATCACTGACTCAACAGATATGCGTTTGAGTAAACTTCACAAGATGGTAAAGGACAGGGAAGCCTGGCAAGCTACAGTCCGTGGGGTCGCAGAGTCAAACATGATTGAGCGACTGAACAACACTTTCAATTCAGATAGATGTCAAGTCTATTGACTTTGCCCTTTTTTACCCACTGGTCTCTGCCAGGCATCTTTCCTGGAACCTGTAAGATTTTATTTCAACTATCATTACATGCACCTACATTTTCTTACATCCTTTTCTATTATTCAAAAGTTTTCACTATGGGTATCTACTAAAACTTATTTTGTATTGTCATTAATTTTCTAAAAATAAATGAATCGTTAGTCCTGTTTAATATCCCATATTCCTGATTTAGCTAAATGCTTTCCTTTGGTTTATAACTTTTTCTGTTCTCTCTCCCATATAACTGGTAGTTAGGTCTATTAGACTGATGGACTTAGGTTTTTTTTGCAAGAATACCTCATAAGTATACTGTATACCTTCTATACATAATGTTTGGAAGCATATCATCCTTATTTATTTTATAGGTCTTAAGCAGAAGATACTAAGAAGAGGAGGCAAGAATACACAGAACTGTACAAAAAAGATCTTCAAGACCCAGATAATCACAATGGTGTGATCACTCACCTAGAGCCAGACATCCTAGAATGTGAAGTCAAGTGGGCCTTAGGTAGCATCACTACAAACAAAACTAGTGGAGGTGATAGAATTACAGTTGAGCTATTTTAAATCCTAAATGAGGATGCTGTGAAAGTGCTGTACCCAGTATGCCAGCAAATTTGGAAAACTCAGCAGTGACCACAGGACTAGCAAAGATCAGTTTTCATTCCAATCCCTAAGAAAGGCAATGCCAAAGAATGCTCAAACTACTGCACAATTGTACTCATCTCACATGTTAGTAAAGTAATGCTCAAAATCCTCCAAGCCAGGCTTCAAAAGTACATGAACCATGAACTTCAGATGTTCAAGCTGGTTTTAGAAAAGGCAGAGGAACCAGTGATCAAATTGCCAATATCTACTGGATCATCGAAAAAGCAAGAGAGTTCCAGAAAAGCATCTATTTCTGCTTTATTGACTATGCAAAAGCCTTTGACTGTGTGATCACAATAAACTGTGGAAAATTCTGAAAGAGATGGGAATACCAGACCACCTGACCTGCCTCTTGAGAAATCTGTATGCAGGTCAGAAAGCAACAGTTAGAGCTGGACATGGAACAACAGGCTGGTTCCAAATAGGAAAAGAAGTACATCAAGGTTGTATATTGTCACCCTGCTTATTTAACTTATATGCAGAGTGCATCATGAGAAACGCTGGTCTCGATGAAGCACAAGCTGGAATCAAGATTGCCGGGAGAAATATCAATAACCTCAGATATGCAGATGACACCACTGTTACGGCAGAAAGTGAAGAAGAACTAAAGAGCCTCTTGATGAAAGTGAAAGAGGAAAGTGAAAAGGTGGACTTAAAGCTCAACATTCAGAAAACTAAGGTCATGGCATCTGGTCTCATCACTTCATGACAAACAGATGGGGAAACAATGAAAACACTGACAGACTTTATTTGGGGAGGAGGCTCCAAAATCACTGCAGATGGTGACTGCAGCCATGAAATTAAAAGATGCTTGTTCCTTGGCAGGAAAGTTATGACCAACCTAGACAGCATATTAAAAATCAGAGACATTACTTTACCAAGAAAGGTCCATCTAGTCAAGGCTATGGTTTTTCTGGTAGTCATGTATGGATGGGAGAGTTGGCCTATAAAGAAAGCTGAGCGCCGAAGAATTGATCCTTTTGAACTATGGTGTTGGAGAAGACTCTTGAGAGTCCCTTGGACTGCAAGGAAATCCAACCAGTCCATCCTAAAGGAGATCAGTCCTGAGTGTTCATTGAAAGGACTGATGTTGAAGCTGAAACTCCAATACTTTGGCCACCTGATGCGAAAAGCTGACTCATATGAAAAGACCCTGACGCTGGGAAAGATTGAAGGAGGGAGGAGAAGGGGATGACAGAGGATGAGATGGTTGGATGGCATCACCGACTCAATGGACATGAATTTGGGTAAGCTCCGGGAGTTGGTTTTGGATAGGGAAGCCTGGTGTGCTGCAGTCTGTGAGGTTGCAAAGAGTCAGACACAACTGAGCGACTGAACCGAACTGAACTGAAGACCAATTACTTGGCTCAGGCTTTGTGAGAGTGATCCATGCATTATAACATTTACTTCACATATTGGTTTTAATACTCATTGTTAATCTTTGCATAAAATTGCTCTTTCCCATTGGTGATTTCAAATGGCAATTTTCTCAATTAATCATTTATTAGCATTTCTTAGCAATAGTTGTTCTACAAATTAGAATATTTTCTCCTCACCTTTTCATTTGCTGTATATTCCATCGGAAATAGTTTTTATACAATTAAATAGGGATCTGCTAAATGTAGCTAGGGCTGATACACAGGAATCACTTGGACCACTTCCATAATGGTCTTTTCAGTCTCCCAGTTCAAAGAGTAGTACTTATGCTGAAAAGTGAAAACAACAGTCAAAGTAGCTTCACTGTATCATAAAATCATAACTCCTAGTCCTTTCTCTGTGTCTTTACTCACATTGGAACCCCTTCTACTGCTTTCTTTCTGTTCCCAGGTGTTTAAGATCTTGTCACAATGTGAATATGCTCCCTCAGAGTGGGGAGTAAGGTAATCTGTTATGATTATCAGTGATTAATATTTTATCCTTCATTGGCAAGTAAATAGCAAGTCTTAGTCGATCAAAGTATACAAAATGGTTAAGTTTTGACCAGGAGGAGAGAGACCATTCTGAATAACTGAAATTATAGTCAGGGTAATCACTGCAATAATAACCTTGAGATAACATTTACAAACTATGTCTATGTTCCAGATTCTGGTATAAGCATATTACAGACATTAATTTATTGGGTTGGCCAAAAATTTTGTTCAGTTAGTGAAAACACTGTTCAATAAAGCTCTTGGTAACAATGAATAATGTGTCATTTATTTTTACTTAAACCTAATGAACTTTTGGTCAACTCAATATTTAATCACAAAGACTCTGTGAAGTAAGTTTGATTATAATCCACAATGAAGGGTGAAGACAGAGGTCCTATAACGAGTGGTAGAGCTGGGAAGATGCAGACAGTGGGGAGCTCTGAGCATTCGCCACAGTCTAGGGTCCCCACCCAATCATCTAATAAAAGAAGGAACCTGGAGGCAGTAAAGATGAAAGTAACTTATCTTTCAGCTAAATTTAACTTTTTGCCAATTTAAGAAACCTGCCACCAAAGCCTAGACCGTTAGCTAAAAGAAGACTGGACAATTTGTCTCCTCAAGAGAGCTCTTACAAGCTGAGGTTCAGGGAGGGGACATTACTTGTCACTGAGAGCTGGATCGGTGCCACAACCAGAACACAGCTGCAGCGAGTCCCCAGGCTTTGTACGTTGTAGTTTCTACATTCTTGTACCCACTTTCCCAACTTTTGACATGCAATTTCCCTGTCACTCTTCTCCAGTTCTTCTAATTAAGATTTATAATTCCAATGACTAGTATGGTAGGAAGAACAAGTCAATTAAGGCTAAGCAGACTCATATAAGTCTAAGCAGATTCATATCATAAGGCTAAGCAGACTCATGGAGAAAGGCATGGCAACCCACTCCAGTATTCTTGCCTGGAGAACCCCAAGGACGGAGGGGCCTGGTGGGCTATGATCCATGGGGCTGCAAAGAGTCAGACATGACTGAAGCAACTTAGCACACACAGACTCATATTTGTAAGCCACACACACCTTTTTGGATGTCCCTTTTCTCATCCAGACATAATGAGTTCCATCAGAGGGTTATGAGATTTTAAGGTATCTCTATGGCTAGCATCTAGCTGGAACTCAATTAATGCTTTTTAACTTATCCCTTCACATCTCAAGTTTTTCAATGAAAAGAAAATTTTAACAACATATATCCTCCAGATAATTCCTAAAGTGAGAAAGAGACAGACCTGAAGCATGATACTTATTCTCTCCTGATCCCCGCTTAATATCTTTAGCATCTGGGAAGACGTATGTTCCTGTCATTACCTGTATCTTATTATCCAGACTCATCTTTTGAAACATCTTGGTGTTTATTTACCAGGAGAATTTCTTAACACATGATACATTGATTGATGTCAAGTCTGCCATCCTAGTTTTGATTTGTAAATTGCTCCTTTATTTTCTTTGGAAGAGTTTAAGAACAGTAACAAAAAGTATTCTTCCTCAATTTGATTTTGTCATGAAATAAAGTTCCATGCAAAATTCTAATTTGCTGAGGAAGATGATTTGACTTAAGGAACCAAACTAGCTCCCTTTCTGCCCAGTGCTTAGATCTGAAGCAGCCCCCAACCCTGGGCCAGGCACTCTTGACAGGTACCACATCACAAATCACTTGTGAACCAGTTCATCACTCTTGTTCCAGTCACTTCAGCCTGTTCTCCTTCTCTAGGCTTTGGGTCTGTTTGTTCTCCTTACACTCAGCACTATTTCCCCAACTACATGTGACCCTGCCTTCTTCTTTGCCCACATTTCACGTTCTGCCTTAAATGGCAGTGTAGACAAGCCATTTTAATGCCTTTGCTTGGGACACTTCAATTGAAGCAGAAAAAATAATGCATTTATGTAAAATTAACATAGATGAACTGAATTCTTGGAGATCATTGCCCATGACACCTAGTTGCAGACCTCAGTTATATTTCATTTATGCTCCTCTCCCAATTTGGAATGCCCTTCCTTCCTTCCTTTTTATTTACCTCACCAAAATTATTCATCACTGAAGATTAGGATGAATAATATCTTCTACAAAACCTCCCCCAAATTTTCCTACTCCTACAGAGTGTATTAGGTAACCCACACTTATACTTCATTAACATCTTGTTCATAATTATATTATGGAATGTAACATAATTCATTGTAATTATGCTTTCATACAATTAACATAATAGTCATCACATTTCTTACACTAGACTGTAAACTCATTCAGGATAGAGACTTATTCTTTTTCATACCCTTCCATTTTTACCACATGACCCCACACAAAGCAAATACTCAATTTATCAACTTGACTCAACTCTGATGAAAGGTTCATATGGAGAACTGGGACAGCAGGAAGGAGGTCCACATATACACCAAATGGAAACAGAGATTTCCAAACTACACAAAAACATTACTTGATTGAAAAGTAAAACTTAAGAGAATGCTGGACGTGTCTCATTTTCTTCATCTATAAAATAGTTATAGTGATGAATACCTTATACCCATGTTAATGAGATTAAGTAAAACATAAGAGAGTAGAGTATGTGGCACAGAGTAAGTGCTCTGTGGTAGAAAATAACTGCAAACTGTTGAAGCTAGAATTTCTCCTATAATTTGTATTAAAACAGATAAAAATAGAAAACAAAAGTTGATATGTTTAAAATATATAAAAGTTTTATGAGGCTATTTTATTTCCCTTTTACAGCTTTACTGAGCTATAACTGATATACAACATTATATAAGTTTAAGATGTACATGATGATTTGAAACATGGATATATTGCAAAATGATTAACACACTAAAGTTACTTAACACCTCCATTACTTTGCATAGTTACCACGTGTGTGTGTGTGTGTGTGTTGTCACCTATTTTGTAATCAACCATTTCTATGGGTGAAACTACTACACAAATCACAAGATCTAATCTGTATCTCCTCAATGAACTCCTATCCTGAGCTCCAGAATCATTCATTTATTTCCTTCCAGATATCTAAAGGTAACTTAAGCCATGACCAAGAGGGAATTTATCATTTTCTCTAAAATATTTCCTACTGTAGTATTCATCTCGGTAGTAACATCAATAAATCACTGAGACCCAGACTTTTCTCATGTATATCCTTTGTGTCCAATTATCCTTCAGAACTTACCTTTTTAATATTCATTCCAACAAGTAATTAAATTCTTGTGCAAAGAACTATATTAGGCATTAAGTCTACAGTTGTGGTCAAAATAAATAAATCTAACAGATTTCACCTTCTGGAAATCTTGATAGGTGAGTTAAATGCATGCATATATATATACATATATACATATATTCTGTTAGGGGATGAATGGCAATGAAGAAAAATAAATTAAGGTTAAAGGGTGGAGAAAACTGGAGAAAGTTGCTGTTTGAGCAAAGTGGCCAAAGAATGATTCTCTGCTAAAATAACATTTGACTGCTGTGAGCTACTAGCAGCTTGTGTCTGACTCTCTGTGACCCCATGGACAGTAGCCCTCCAGGCTTCTCTGTCCTTGGGGATTCTCCAGGCAAGAATACTGGAGTGGGTTGCCATGCCCTCCTCCAGCGTATCTTCCAAATCCAGGGATCGAACACAAGTCTCCCACATTACAGGCAGATTCTTTACCATCTGAGCCAACCAAGGAAGCCCAAGAACACTGGAGTGGGTAAACTATCCCTTCTCCAGGGGATCTTCCTGACCTAGAAATCGAACTGGAGTCTCCTGCCTTGCAGGTGGATTCTTACCAGCTGAGCTCCCAGGGAAGCCCTAACATTTGATAGAGACCTAAATGAATTGAGAAGGAAAGCCAGCATGGCTAGAACAAGTGGGTTGAAGGGAAATGGCACTCAATGAAATCAGAGGGGTAATGGCAACTAGATTATGGGAGCTTTATGAACCACGGTCAAGACTTAGAAACTTTTGTGACATGGCTAGCAACAAGGATCCTGAGCTGGCTTAAATTTTAGAAGAATCTCTCCTGTTCTAAGCTCTTTTTGAGGCTAACTTCTATATCAAATGTCCAACCTGAGAGTGAGCATCTTCACTTGAATATCTAATAGTAATAATACACTTAACTCTTGATTTCCTATACTCCAAACTGTTTTCTTCTTCATTATTCTCTACTTCATGAAAAAGCATATGGTTATTCAACACTCAAACCAGAAATCATCTTTAATCCCTATATGCTTCTCCCCACCCCCCATTCCCAGTATCAGCAAATCATGTTAATGCCACCTCCAAGATGAATCACAAATTCGAATATCTCTACTGCTTTCCTAGGTTTAAAGTCACCATAATCGCCAAAACTACTGCCTATTACTACAGCCTCTTGTCTTGTCTCCCTGCTCTCTTGTCCACTTATGATTCATTCTCCACACAGGAAGAATTATCTTTATAAAATGTATATTGGATCACGTCATTTCCAATCACATGCTTGGAATTCAGCAATGGGCAGATGGTGGAAGCTATTTAGCATCCTTTAATATGACTGTTGGTAGTAACACAGATTTTAAAAACAGTGGCAATGAGGGATCAGAAGAAATGAGGCTAGAATGTAAAGCCTGTTGAGCCTTAGAGAATAACTGAATAGTCATAAATAGACTGTTCATAGAAATATGAACACTAAAGAGGATACTGCTAGGGACTCAGAAGGAAATTCAGTTCAGTTCAGTCACTCAGTCGTGTCCGACTCTTTGCAGCCCTACAGACTGCAGCACGCCAGGCTTACCTGTCCATCACCAACTCCTGGAGCTTACTCAAACTCATGTCCATCGAGTCGGTGATGCCATCCAACTATCTCATCCTCTGTCAACCCCTCCCCCTCCTGCCTTCAATCTTTCCCAGCATCAGGGTCTTTTCAAATGAATCAGTTCTTCACATCAGGTGGCCAAAGTACTGGAATTTCAGCTTCAGCAACAGTCCTTCCAATAAATATTCAGGGCTGATTTTCTTTTGGATGGACTGGTTGGATCTCCTTGCAGTCCAAGGGACTCTCAAGAGTTTCCTCCAACACCACAGTTCAAAAGCATCAATTTTTTAGTGCTCAGCTTTCTTTATAGTCCAACTCTCACATCCATACATGACTACTCGAAAAACCATTGCTTTGACTAGATGGACCTTTGTTGGTAAAGTAATGTCTCTGCTTTTTAATATGCTATCTAGGTTGGTCATGGCTTTTCTTCCAAGGAGCAAGCATCTTTTATTTTCATGGCTACAGTCACCATCTGCAGTGATTTTGGAGCCAGGAAAACATGGCGGAGGAATAGGACGGGGAGACCACCTTCTCCCCGACAAATTCATCAAAATATCATTTGAATGCTGAGCAACTTCCACAAAACAACTTCTGAACACTGGTGGAGGACATCAGGCACCCAGAAAGGCAGCCCATTCTCTTTGAAAGGAGGTAGGGCAAAATATAAAAGACAAAAAGGGAAACAAAAGAGTTAGGGACAGAGACCAGAAGGAAATTAGGGACATGTTATTAGAAATTGGAGGAAAAGGATCCTTGTTATCAACTGGCAAAAAAAAACAAAAACAAACAAACAACAAAAAAAAAAAACCCTCAGTATTTCCTACAGTTATGTGGAAAGCAGAACTTACAAGCATATGTGCTGGTTCTGAGTTTCAGATCATTGAGAGGAGAGTATTTCAAGGCTCTTGCAGAGATAATATTCACTTCCCACTTGTACTCTGAGTATGTTCCACAGGACCATTTTCTGCTTTTTACCACTGAATATTGTTTGGCAATTGTACCTTTGTGCCTAATTTAGCCTCTCCACATTCCATATCATGGAGAATGTACTGAATCTAGAAAACAAGGGAAAGTGGAATCGCACAGTAATTCATATTGGCTTCTTTACTTATGAGCTTTAAGTAAAAGCAAGAAACAATAAAACACACCATTTTTGTATTTGTCAGACTTCTTACCTGTGGATGACAGACAACACTAGATCTCATATTAAAGGATGCTAAATAGCTTACAGAATCCTAAAACAGGCCAAAAAAGGAACACACTTTGATATCTAGCTGATGAGGTTTCACAGCAAATTGGTGAAGATGCAGCTGCAAGTTGCAGCCTGGATTCTTCTTGCCACCCAATGTAAAATGTGAAGTCAGAGATATAAATTGAGAGAAAGAGTGCTGAGCAAAAAGGAACCATCTCCAGATGATCTGAAAAATTCTCAGCCTATTCAGATTTCAAAAGATGCCAAAATTAGTAGATTCATTGCCAGGGAAACATGCTCTGGGGAGAAAATCAAGGATGTGTTTGGATATTTTGGTAGTTTGGTGGTTTGAAATCCTCAAAGCCCAGAGTATTCAATCACACAGAGAGCTCTTTAAAGAAATTAAGCATGTGACTCATGGATCTCCTCAGCATCTAATAAGAAGCTATGAAAAAACACAGGACTATCCAGGAAATACTTATGGAAGAGCCTCTTGTCTAATGAAATAAATCCCTGAGCCATACATGAGAGACCTACAAGGCTTTTGAGAGTATTCTACCAGCAGAAATAGTGCCATCTTAGACTAAAAGGACAGAGAAGAATGAAATGGAAAAAGGTTGTTAGATTCTCTACAAACATAAAACACGCTGATGAACCTACTCAAGTGCAAATATTTACTAACTTTTGTGAAAAATGATTACTTAGAGGGCAGAACCAGCAGCCCAGAAGACAAAACTGCCAGGTCCAGAGAATAGAGCTGTGGGCCAAGAGTTTGTGACAAAATTTAGTACAGCAGAAACAGGAATCTAATACCAAGGCAAGAACTGAAATGATTTTATGCATTCATTTGTCCAGTATCAGATTCCTTCTTCTCTTAGAAAGTAAGTTCCATGAGGATCAAAGACCTTGCAGGTCTTATTCATTGTTATATCTCCAGGATCTAGAACAATGTTTAATATATTGTATTATTAAAAATATTTGTCAAATAAATGAATTATATATTAACAAGCTGCATATTCATCATGTAGCTAAAGTTCCATGCAATTCCCAGATCTAATACTCAGCATATTTCCTCATTTTTATAAAGTATAGCAAAAGGTACCATTAATATAGGAATACATATTAAACTAAATAATTTAAGAGAAATAAGTCATGTGCAGGTGTTAATATTTAACCATAAAAAAGTACAAGTGTATTTTTGATATACTTTACAATGATCTGGACACACTAGTGTGCTACAACACCAAATTTTAGTGAAATCTAAATTTCACATCTGAGTTGATGTCAAAAGTCATGGGCTTTCTGTAGTCATTAACTATCCTTGATCCAACTATTTCAACAGAAAGAAAAAGGTTTTTGACAGAACTCTGCTTTTGCTCAAAAATCCCAATGGCATTTACTGTTGAGCTGTGGCCCTCCTTGCAGATTTTATCAGAGGCAAGTTTAAAGGTTGGTGTGTCCCATTGTAAAAGAACCCAGAGATAATCTGGAAGTTGGATCATTTTAAAACTCTGTATAACTTCCACACAATGCAATTAAACTGGGTTCTCCTAAACCCAATTTGATTTTCCAAATCCAGTAGCTCCCTCTGTGGACCATTGTTGAAATCTGCTGCTACAGTTTCGTTCACTGAAATCATATCAGCTGATACCAAAACCAAGCCCAAGAGTCATGTATATATTTTTTCTATAAACGTTGGTTTATATAAAAGGGCTCAACATACACCTGAGACAAGGGTTGAGTCTCAAATGGCATGTTCACCCCTGGAGAAAACCATTTGACTGTGAAAAATAATCTAACTGAATATTCCATTAATTTATGATGTGCATGGGACAATTTACTAAGTAGGTTGAGAAAGGTGAACTTTAATAAGGAACTGGTTTTGATTTCTGATTGTATTTTGGATCACTCAGACTTCTTTACCAGGAACAGAAAAAATGAACAGAAATAAGCATTAGTAGGTATTTAGAAAGGTTTCTTACTAGCATTCTCAGATACTTTCATACTAATTCTTATGGTTATTGTTCCTATTCTTTGAAAAGTGCTCATTGAGTACCTATCAAGTATCCTGGACTTAGAAATTCCAGATTAAAACCCAAGAAGACTAGGCTTTCTTCATCCTCTCTCAATGGCATCACTGTATTCAGCAATAAATCCTCACTAAAATTCCAGTAGAAAGAAAAAGGAGTTCCTCTCAGACACAAATTTAAATTACAGACAACACAACGATGGTTCTTGTATTGATTATCTATGGCTATGTGACAAACTGCTTCCACATTTAAAACAGTAAACACTTACTATCTCATTTCTTTTCTGTGGTTCAGAGATCCAGATGTGACTTAAATGAGCACTCTGACTCACGGTCTCTCATAAGACTGCAGTCAACTTGTTCACAACTTGCTCACCTGACTAGAGCAAGCCCAAGCCCCCTTGGTAGGTATAAGTCTGCAATAGCTATTGAGTGGAGAAATCAGTTCCATACCACAAAAGCTTCTCTATGAGACAACCCACAACACAGAAGCTATTTCCCTCAAGAGTAAACAGGCAAAAGAAAAACATGTACATGTACAATGGAAATCACAGTCTCTTTGCAACTTGATGTCTGAGGTGACATCCTATCACTTTTGCATTATTCTGTGTATTAGAATAGGTCCAGTCCACACTCAGAGGAAGAGTTTTACACCAGGTCATGAATAACAAGAGGCAGGAATCATTGGAGAGCACTATAGAGACTGCTACCACACAATCCTACTCAGAGATTTGAGATTCTCATATTATGATGGTTCATTTTACGTGTCAACTTGATTCAGTGATAGTGACTAGCTGTCAAACAAACACTATTCTAGAGGTTGATGTAAAGGTACTTTTAAAATGTTATTAACATTTACAATTTTTGACTTTAAGTAAAGAAGATTACCCACCCCCACCCCCACATAAGATATATAGGCCTCATCCAATTTGCTGATGGCCTCGAGAGCAAAGATAGAGAAAAAAGGAACTGTGCAACCAGCCTGCACCATAGAAACCCTGCCTGAATTTCCAGCTTTCAGACTCAAAATTGTAATATCAACTCTCATCTGAATCATCAGCCTGCTGTTGCCTTGCCCTACAGACTTTTGACTTAGCAGACTCCATGATTATGGTAACTAACTTACTAAAAATATCTTTATTTCTCTATCATCCCCTCCATCCTTCTCTCTCTCTCTGCCTTCCTTCCTCTTTCCCGAGTATATGGACACAAAAGTCATACATACACACATATAGATATGTACACATATACATACATCCCATTGGTTCTGTTTCTCTGTAGGGCCATGACTAATACATATGCAATATGAAAATAATAGCAACTCATCCAATTATAACTCAAAGTTCTTGTGAAGCTGAACCATAGTAATATAGTATTAAAAGAATATTGACTTTAGATTCAGTGACACAGACCTGTGCTCAAAATCCAGCTCTCTACATAAACGTCTTTTGATCTTGTACAAACTACTCCTGAATTTGTATAATGCCCTGAAATAAAGATAATGGTACTTATACTGTAGAATGAAAATGAAATCATACAGGAAAAAGACAGCTTGAATATAAGTCACTTGACCAAAATTAGTTATAGACATTTTGTGTTACCAAATGTAAACTACATAACTAATATTTTAATATAACTATTGTTACTATTATCATCACAGTTTGCCATACTCAAATAGTAAAGACACCACGGTGGATAAAAGAAGTTAACATCAGTTCTCTTTTCACTGATAATGAGTTTCCTACCAACTGGAAACAAAGAAACAAAAAAATCACAGCAAATAGGGCATTTACAGGTAGCAGGAATAAATCACAGTTTAAAGCAGTCAGTTAATCAGCTCATTTTCCTTGAAATCAATATGTTCTCACATTTGCCAGTGTGTTAATTATTGTGGCAGGGTTTTTCAAAGTTGCTTCGTAAATTTAGCCACATTTCAGCCCAGATGTGTGTTTGCCATAATATGTTTTATATGTAAATATTGACAATATTTCTTTGGAGACTTTTGGCTGTATAATGTTTCTGTTCAGTTTAACAGAGCATTTGGTCATTTTCCAGAGTGGATGTAAGCATTAGCTTGTAAATCATGACACGGTGTGACAAAAATCATAGATCGGGCGGAGAAGTGAGGTGAAGAGTTCTTCACTTAGTCTGTTTAACAATGGTGAACATTCTACTTGGAGAATACAGTCGTGATCCTGCCTTAATGAGTATAGACTCCAAGTCTTCTATTTCATATCTGTTGTCCATTAATACACATGATTCTTTATATTGTCCTCAACATTTCTGGTCGTATACATGCAGGGAAGATCAATGCAGTATTACATGGTGCAAACTGCAGTGTGTTGAGGCTTAAACAAGGATTGTACTAGTTTTCTGCTTGTAATCATGTGATTTTGAAGAAGTCATTTAACCTCTCAGAGCTTTAGTTTTCTCATCTATATAGTGAGCCAGTCAGAAGACAATTCTTCCATGAGGCTAATTAAGGATATTATAAAATTTCAAATTCTTCTCTTTGGGTAAAATAGGAATTTTGTTTACATTCCAAAACAAATGATATTACTCCTTGTTTCATTTATCTGTAAGTCAATAATGACTCTAAGTTGATCAATGAATGTTTGTGTTTTTTTTTTTTAAACCAACTCTCAAGTTGGACTCTAGCAGAGCTCCAAGGAAATGAAAAACTAGACAGTTAAAGTAAAGGATGAATATAAGGGATGAATCAGAAAAATGCCAAATAAGTTGACAGGTAATACAGTTCAATAATAAAGTATACATTTATCAATAATTATTTTATTATTATCATTAATATTTGATTCATCTCAAGACTAAAATAATTTAATTAAAGTATCTTCATTTGCTCTTCCAACTCCCCTTATGGCAGTGAGGTTTTGTTTTTGTTTTTTTAATTGAAGTATAGTTGATGTACAATATTATACATGTTTCAGGTGAACAACATAGTGATTCACAATTTTTAAAAGCTACATTTCACTTATAGTTATTATAAAATATTTGCTATATCCCCTATGCTATACAATATGTAACTTATTTATTTTATAAATACTAGTTTGTGCCTCTCCATCTCAGACCCCTATCTTGGCCCTTCCCTCTTTCCTCCTCCCACTGGATATATGAAATGACTGGATGAAAACAAATGAGAGAAGAGAGTCTTCAGTCCCACACTCAAGAACTGTAACTAAACAGAACTCTGTTTGAGGACTGTCCTTCTTCTCCATCAGCTGTCATAGAGACCAGAGTATGGTTAGAAGGCAGCTGCTGCGGCAACATCAGAGGTGCAGGAGATAAAGGACTTAACACAAACATACAGTCTTTTTTTTTTTTTTTTTAAACATACAGTCTTGAAATGCAAATCTGACAATATGAAGCATGGGATAAAAATCCATATGAACATATTAAAAAATGCTGTATTGGAATGATTTCCAAAACATGTTTCATAACTAATTAGCCTTAAGAACTAAAAAAAAAAAAAAGACAAAAATGTATTAGAAAGTCTCAGTCCCCTTAAGCCTCTCAGGGCATCAATTGAACATAATCCACAGCAGCTTAAAAATCTCCTGTAACACTGAGATTTTTTCCTGCCTTCTCACATACTACCCCCAGACATAGTATGTGACTTCTTTCCCTAGATAAAGAAACCATCCTCAATATTCTGATGCAGAGTATCCATCATGAAAAAGGATTAAAGCTTATCATAGGTGTATCCAGGGATATCTCCAAAAAACATTGGTAATATTACCAGGTAGAATCTAATCACTTGCTGGACCACTGAAAGGTTAATATACACCTTGAAGTTTGCAGAGGGAGAGGGGAAGGGAGGGAGGAAAAGGGGCAAGAAAAATAGAGGGAAAAAAAAAATAGAGGAAAAAATATAGAGGAAGGGAAGGGAAGAAGAGATGGAGTGGGAAGGAAGAGAGGAGAGAAGAAAAGGAGCGGTGGAAGAGAGGAAAAGGAAGAAAATGCAAGTTATATTTTCTGTATGTCTTGCCTCCCATACAGTCAGCACAAATGGGCAGTAAGTCCATAGGGCCTTGAATATTCATTCTCTCTGCTCTAGACACCAGACTGTGTCACCAAGTCAAGTCAGTTCTACTGTTGGCATTCAACCTCATAAATCACGAATGGCCAAACAAGAGGAGAGAGCCTTGGATGTCTCCCAGCTTAGGTGTGTTCTGTAGTAGAGATCCCCAGAGAGTCTTGATTTGAGACTGCACTTTTCTTCTCTATTAAAAAGTGAGACTTCTCTATTTGGCTCTGGTTTTTCTGGTGTTTGGCAGGAAACTAAAATGGGAGGCAGTAAGAGGTACAGAATTTTGGCACCAAATCTTCATCCTGTACCTTTAAAATATCACTCAAACTTCCATAATACTGTCAAGAGACACTTATATCTTTTTTTAACCTTGTTTTATAGATGTTTATAAAAGAGACTTAATCTAAATACTAAGGTTGCTTCTTGCTACTATACTGGGCTTCAGTGAGCCCTACAACTAGATGCTGACATTTAAAAATGAATTAATTACAATTAAATATATTTCCTGAATATGCCCAATCCTCTGTACAACTCATTTACATTATTAACAGTAAACAGTGTCTCTAGGATGTTATTCAACCTTGTAGGCAGAATGGTTGGTGCTTCTGACTCAATCCTTTGCTTACATTCTTCAAAATAATAGGTATATCAGTTGTCTCTTAATTTTAAATGTAAAATACAAACAACAACAATATTATACTAATTTGTTTAATGTTTTAGTCATTCCTAATCACCAGGCAAAAGAAAAATGACTGTCTTTATCAAATTTTCAAATACTGAAAACTGAATTTTCAAATATTCAACTTATTAAAGGAGAAAAAAAATAAAACCAGAACAAGGTGGTTTCCATTTGGGGTTAGGATGCAGAAGATTGAGAGACCTTTTCTCATATTATAATAATAAGGAAACACTGAATAAGATAGAAAAAAAATCAGTGTTTGTTTTTTATTATACCATTAGAGTGATGACGTTAAAAAGTATAAATGAACTAAATTCCATAAATGTATAATCCCTTTCAAGGAAATTTTTTACATTGTATATAGGGAACACGCTGATATGAGAAACTTTTAATGGCAATGCATGGGTCAGCATGTTATATATGAAATTTAAGGAGTTCCAGATTCAAAAAATCTATACGTGATTACAAATTATTTCCCAAGGGGCCATGACCAAATGCACGGTGGCATATCAAACACTAAGAAAGATAAGAAGGGAGAGAAATCTCCCAAGGCTGAGAAATTCATGAGCAAAGTTAAAGAGCAAAGAGCCCTTCAGCAGCCAGCAGAGCGGCAGGTGGACGGTACAGCAGACAGAACCACAATCTTCCTGCTGTTTATATCCCAAGCCCTGCTAATGTGGGAATCCTGAAAATGCCTCCGAAACATGTATAATCAGTAATGAACAGCAGCTTATTAAAGTTGGAACCCATCCCAGACTCTGCTCGGTATTAGATTAGATCAAAGGAATTAGCCCTTTAACCTAGCAGCCTCAGAGAGAAACAGAAATCCTTTATCTGGAAGTAAATATTAGATACTTCCATCTCTATCATTTATTTTTAAATGATGTCTGGCATACAATTAGAATAATGAGACATAAAAAGAAGGAAAATGTGACCAAAAATCAATATAAAATACTGAGTAGAAACATAATCACAGATGAACCATATATTGAAATTAGCAGAAAAGAACTTTAACATCAGTATTATAAACACATTAATAGATTTACCAAGAGGTGGACCAAAATACATGAACACATAAGAAATTTCACTGGAGACATAATAACCTTAAAATAAAACAAATAAAAATTTTGATAAATGCAAGAAAACTAGAATTTGAAACACCTGGGACCTGCTACAACAAACATTAAAAACAGCCCATGTCTTAGTCAGATTAACATGAAATCCCACTTTAAGAGCCTATTTACCTCAGTTTATATACACAATACAGAACATATGGTTATCAACAAAAAATTACAAAGCAAGCATAAACACATGACACAAATAACTAGAATCAAATAGGACACACATGTTGAGAAAATCAGGCAGGGAATTTTAACTATGATAAATATATTAAAAGGTCAAAAGTAAAAGGCAGAAAACATAAAAGTCTAGACAGGTGGTGCAATTTGAGAAATGAGAACTATAAGAAAGAATCAAGAGGAAATTCAACAAATCAAAACCAGTGTTCTAACAGAAGTAAAGAATGCCTTTCATGGTCTCATCATTATACTGGATAAGGCAGAAGAAAGAGTTAGTGAGCATGAAGATAGGTCAATGGAAACTTAGACAAAGAAAATGGATGAAAGTAAAAAGAAAAGGACATTCAAAACTCAAGAGACGATTTCAAATAGTTTAACTTATATATAACTGAAATACCAGAAGGGCAAGAAAGAGATAAAGGAGAATCCTTTTTGGAGAAAAAATTACTGATAATTTGAAAAGCATTGAGACATTCTATGACAGATTCAGGAAGCTCAGAAAACACTAAGCGTAAAAGAATGCCAATGAAAACTGTACTTAGTCATATCATATTCCAATTGCAGAAAACCAAAAACAATAAGAAAATACTGAAAGAAAGCAGGAAGAGGACCAAAAAAAGGACTTATAGAGGATCAACAAAAAGAATTACAGTAGAAATCTCACAAGGAACCATTCAAGCAAGAGGAGATAAATGAAACATTGAAGGTGGTATAAGAAAAAATATCAATCTAGAATTCAATATCCAAAAAGTTAATCTTCAAATTGAAAGAGAATGGCTTTCTCAAAGAAAAATGAGAAATTCATCACCAGAATGCCTGTTGCATAAGAAATGTTAAACAGAGTACTTCAGAGAAAAGGAAAATAAAATAGACAATAATTTAAGGCCCATATAAAGGAAGGAAAAGAATCAAAGAATAAATGTAAAATAAAATATTTTATTTTCCCTTTCTTAACGTAAAGGTAACAGTTAAAACTAATAACAATAACAATGAATTACTGGGTAATTACAGCACACAAATAAGTGAAATTAATGACAGCAGTGTCATAAAGCACGGGGAGGAGGAATTCACAATTCATTGCACAAACTACCTTCACGACTATTCACATGATGTGGTATGATGTTATTTAAAGGAAAACCTACATTAGTTAAAAATATATACTGCAAAATCCACAGCAAACACCAAGAAAAAAACTTAAAAGTAATCATTCATATACTAAGAGAAGACAGAAAATGAAATTATATAAAATGCTCAATTGCAACCAGAGAAGGCAGGATAAAAAAGGCAAAAATAATTTTTTAGAAATAATTAACATAATAAAAATAAAGCAGCCACACAGATGGTAGATATTAACTACATCAGTAATCTAATTAAATATGAATGGCCTAAATTAACCAATTAAAAGAGATTATCAGAGTGGAAAAAATAAAGCAAGACCTACCTGGATTATGTGTACTTTAAATGATAAAATTCAGATAGAGTAAGGAGGCATACTATGCTAACACTAATTTAAAGGAAGCTGGAATACCTATAATAATTTCGGATAAAACAGGCTTGAAAATGAAGAAAAATGTTAGGGATAGACACATTATGTAATGATAGGAAGATTAATCACCCAAAAGACATTTAAGTACTAACCATGTAAGTACCTAACAACAGAGCCTCAAAAATGCTATAGAACCAAAAGGAAAAATAGACAAATCCACTATTACAGTTGGATACTTCAACACCCTTCTCTCAGTAACTGATATATCAAGCAGGCAGAAAAGCAGTAATACTATAGCTGACTTGAACAGAAACAATCAATTTGATCTAATTTATATTCATGAAATGCTCATATTTCTAGAACAAAATACACATTGTTCTCAAGCTCACATTGAACATTCACACCAAGATAGACCAAAACTCTGGACCATGAAACACACCGTGAAAAACTTAAGGAAATAAAACCATATAAATTATTTTTTGGATAATAATGGAACTAAAAGAGAAATCAATAACATAAATTTGCCGGCAAATCTGAAATACATAGAAATAAAACAGCACATTTTTGCTAAACCATGGGTGAAAGAAGTCTGAAGAGAAATTATTAATATTTAAATAAATTAAAATCAAAAGACAACATCAACATTTGTGCTTAGAGATCAATTCATAGCTTTATGTATACATATTAGAAAATAAGATCTAAAATCAGTTATCTGAACTTCAACCTGATGAAAATACAGAATAAAAAATTAAGCCTAAATAGCAAATAAATAAATAGCTAAATGAAACTGAAAAGGGGGGGTGGGGGTGGGATAGAAGCAAAGATAGTACTTTGAAAAGATGCAAATTGATAAACCTCTAGCCATACTAACCAAAGAGAGAGCGAGAGAAAAGACACAAATCATCAATATGAGAAATAAAAGAGGGATATTACTACTAATTCTACTGACATTTAAAGGATTCTGAAAGAAGGAATTCTATGAACAAACCTAGCAACATAGATTTTATAACTTGGAAGACTGGACAAATTATTTGAAAGACATAAACTACCGAAAATCATTCATGCAGAAATAATCTGAATAGTTTATAACTCTTAAATAAATTGAATGAGTTATAAATAAGTCTCCAAAAAAGAAAAGGCCAATCACCATCGCAGATAGTTCACTGATTAATTCTGCCATACATTTAAGGAAAAGGATGATAGCAATCCTCCACAATATCTTTCAGAAAATAGAAGAGTAAGGAATATTTTTGAACTCATTCTATGAAGTCAGCATTACTCTAACCAAGGAAAGACATTGAAAAAAAAAAAAAAAACACAGAAAACTACAGACTAATATCTCTCATGAACATAGATGTGAAAACCCTCAACAAAATATTAGCAAATCAATTATAAAAAAATAACAAAGGAATTATATGCTTTAATAAGTGGGATTTTTTTTTTCTAAAAGTTTTCAAACAAAAAAAAAGAAGGAAACTTCTTTGCTTGATAAAGGGTATCTACAACAACCCTACAGCTATTATCATTATATTTAGCAATGAGCACATGGATCTATTCCCATTATGAGTGGCAAAAGGA